>NW_025335268.1:91929574-91993897 GCF_004798865.1 Varanus komodoensis
AATAAATAAATAAATAAATAAATAAATAAATAAATAAATAAATAAATAAATAAATATTGATGGCAAGAGGGATGGTGCTAAACACTGGGCAATTATAGGGAAAAACTTGATTCAGTCTGCAAGGGACCTGGAAATGGGATGGAGATTCACTTGTCAAGATAGCGATCCTAAACACAAAGCTGAAGTACTATTGGAATGGGTTGAAAACAAGAACTTGAATGTCTTAGCTTGATCCAGTTGAAGCCCCAATCTCAACCTGCTTGAGAATCTGTAACAAGATGTTGCTGTTCATTAATGGTCACCACCCAATGTAACAGAGCTGGAGCAGTTTTGCCAGGAAGCCTAGACAAACATTTCAGGGTCCAGATGTGCAAAGCAGAAAGCAGCTTACTCAAGATTCTCAGCTATAGTTGTTGCCAAAGGTGTTTCTACTAAACCTTGACTCAGGGAGTGCAGGTGGGGATGTGCATGTAACCAACAAGTGCCAGGTCAGTTTTGTTTAAATAAAAAATATTTGGCACATTCACAGTGTTGAATATCTTGGATACATCAAGTGTTAACAATTAAATGCATTTTGATTCCAGGTTTTATTGTTACAAAATTTGGAAAAGTCACATGGGATGAATACTTATGCAAGGCACTGTACGTATGAGATGTGGCTGTTGAACATCTTGTCTCCATAAACGTCTTATTCCCCCCTCCATGTATGTTACTGATTTTTTCAGGTCCGTTCAGTAATCAGGAGATGACAGAGTGGTTTCAAGCTGGGTATTTTACAATGTCACTGTTGGTGAAAAGAGCATGTGATGAGAGCTTCCAGCCACTTGGAGACATCATGAAAATGTGGGGCAGGGTCCCTTTTGCTCCATGTCCACCACATCTGCATATGGTAAATACCTGACCAACAGATTAATTTTAAACTAAGAAATTAAGCCAAGACATGTTATTACAGGGCCCCATGTGCAGTTGTTACACCACTACCACTACACTGACTTGGTTTGCATGACAATCCATTGAAGGTAACTAGTCATGGTTAATTGTTGTGTTGTCCAGTCTCAGACCACTTACCACAGGGAGAACTCTTTCTTGCCATAGGCCTCCCTGACAAACCATGGCTTATTTTAGGGGTTGTTTGATCCACAATGGTTTGTTGTGGTTTCTTAACCAACAAAAATACTTGTGTTATGGGGGATTGGCTAGCTAGCTATCTACTTGGCAAGAGCAAAATTCCTGCCCTTCATTACAATCCCTTCCTTTCTGTGCCAGTAACAGTTCCTTTACCAATGCCCAAACTGCACTTTGGAGCAACCATCACTAGTTTACCACTTTTTATTTTTTTGCCCCAGAAAATTGTGCAAATATATTTGTACCTTTTAAAAGTACTATTTTTGTTAGTCTTTTGCTAAAGCACTCTTATGACTGTCCAATAAGGGAGCGTAAAGTGGAGTAGATAACGTACAAGTCAACTGGCAAGGTATATAAACCGATTTGCAAACAGTTTGCCAGGGACAATTTGCCAAAATATCAATTGAAAAGCACTAGAAAATGGAGGAGGAGGAAGCAGCAAAACTAGATGCACCAAAAGCGGAGAGAAACAGTATCTCCTCTTTAGCAATGTAATTCACTTGATTGTAACTGTTGAAGTACCTTTAACCTTTTCTGAACTTCCCTAAATCTGCAGCTATTCCAAAACAGGGAGATGTTAGTTCCTCACAATTCTCATGGTTCCTTTTCAGAGCAGTTACTGCTGCAGTTACAGTGGTTCACTGACGATTCTTAAAAACAATAACCACCCTGAGAAGATGGCTAAATGGAATGGACTGAATAGGGTCACATGGAGTAGAGTGTAAGCACCTCTGGTGCTGGCTTGCCATTTGCTTACTCCTATTCTGCCAGCTGTAAGGGTTAAGAAAACCTATGCAAAACATTTGTATAATCTTTTGGACTGGGAAATGACCACAAATGAAATGGCTGGGAATAAAAGGACGGAAAATTTTTCAAATGTAAGGGCACGGCAGTAAATGGAGGGAAATTTGTCCATGTACAATAACAGCTACTGCAGGTGTGCAGATTCCGCCTCCATTCACTTCACAGTTCTTAGGTTGGCATAATTTTCCCTCTATTTAGTTCCTAGCCATCCCATTTATGCATATTTGGGCTCTTTATAAAAAGAATTTTCATGGAACTTCAATAACTGAAGCAATAACAGCTGTGAAAAGGGGTCATGAAATATGAACCCAGCAGAGCGGTTTGTGCATGTTTTGTGTTAAAGGTTTACAAAGCTGCCTGACAAGCGCAGCACAAACCCCAGTCATTCCTTGCTATGCCCTCTGCCCCACCTCTCTAGCTCCTTGCTTCAGCTCTACACTTCATTTGGCAGTGACCACCTTTGTCCCCATGTGAGCTGAACTAGAACAGCTGTGTCTGTATGTTAGATTTCTGAGTTGGTGCACGCACCCCAGCTTTAGTCCTTGTTATTTTGGGAGAGGGGATTTAAGTTTTCCCCCATTTAATGCCTAAAAGTCCCTTTATTTTTTGTTTTTGTAACCATTGTCCTGAACTGAGGGCTTGCACTTACCAGAGGTAAGCCAGTTGTGCAGTCAGTCATAGTTATGTTAGGAAGAGGAATGGGCTGCAAGGCTTATCATGATTCACGAACTGGCACAGTAAAGGAGTTGTTACCTTGGACTGCAACAGCTTTCCTCACTGTAACTGTTATTAAATAATATTTTTAAGACCCAAAGGTATTTGGGCACTACTTCAGTATACTCCACGACTGTACAAGCACTGGATTTGCTACTGGACACAGAATTTCTCATTCCCAAAAATGTTGGTTTTATTACTTTAAGAGCAACCTTTAAGTTTGTGTGACTCTGATAATAAGCTTGAAAGGGCATGTGTGCTGCATGTTGAAATCTTACAAGCTGAAACTAGTTATCACTTCCAATGGTTTAAAGAGAACCAGCACCCCTTCCTCGCACAGTTATTATGAAAATCTGATATTTGCATATTTGTTTTGAATTGCCAAGTGGATACAACTTACAACTCAGCTTTTCTTGGTATAGAATTTGGATTGTCATGGTAGAACTGCAGTGTTAGGGTTCATTTTTGATCATAAAAACATCAGCAACAATAAAATAACCAAATGAATTCAAATGGTTGGTGCATCCATCAAGTTCAGTTCCTGATTTCTTCACATCTACAGGGAGAGTTGGACCAGGAACGACTGACTAGGCAACAGGAATTCACGGCCATGTACCAAATGCAGCACCTCCAGTACCAGCAATTTTTGTTACAGTACGTCAATGTAAAGATCTGCCTGTAGCTATGTTATGCTATTTTATTTATTTATTTAGAAAATTTCTATGCCGCCCCATTCGCTGAAGCCTCGGGGCGGCTCACAAAACATCTGATTTATGCCTCATTAATTCCTGAGTAGTGATGGAAGATTAGTTCATGCCAACTTTACATTCATAATTCTGTTGTCTATCCACATCAGTTTGCAATTTATAATTTTAAAAAACTTTTAATGCACTTTATAAGATGCAGTGTTTGTGTTTTTACCACAAAATACTTACTTTTGTATGCATTTATATGCTGGAGTCATGCCCTCCTCCACCAGTAGGATCCTTTATTGGATTAAAAACTTTTAATGAACAGAAGGATCCAAATCATTATAGCTGAAGTGAATGTCATATATGTTGATTATTCACTTTTCCTCTGCAGTAGGATTCAGTTCCTAATTTTTACAGGGTGTATTTTTTCTGGTTTTTAGTGACCTGCTTGAATATTATTGTGATACTCCTTTGTGGTTCTATTTTGTATTTTTATTAATTCCATTGGCAAGTAGTGTGAACTTTTTCTCATCCTTTTAAAGACAACAGTATGCACAGGTAATGGCACAACAGCAAAAAGCAGCCCTCTCATCTCAGCAGCAGCAGCAACTGGCTCTTCTTTTGCAGCAGTTCCAGGCACTTAAAATAAGGTAAGAATTCAGGTTTCAGAGTAACCTAATGCAACATGCAGTAGTAAATTCAGTACATTCAGCAGGAAGCTTCAGTCAAGCACAACTCCCTGACAGATTTTTGTGAATGTTTGTATGCAACATTCACTCATTACATTTTTAGGTATTCAATTAAGACATCACTGTTTGATGTACCCTCAGTATTTGCCATTAAAGGTATAATCACTCTTTTCTGATGCTACAAAATTTCTTTGTGTTCTGTCCAGCTGGTGTCCCTGGTTTGTGGAGTGCTCTTTGATCAAATTGAAACTTTTGTTAGCCAACTGTGAGGGATGGTTGTTTGATTTTTTTTTTGGTGATTCCCATCCCTTCTGTACCCCCCCCCCCCCAATAATCTGCCTCAGACAGTGGAGGACCGTTAGGAATAGCATGGAAAGAGGAGAGGTATATAGGAAGAATTTCTGAAAATAACCTCAATCCCCATTTGATCTTCTGGATTAAAGAGCCTTCTGTCTGGAGAGGGGGACCAGTTGGATACAACCTTTTGTGTCAGTACCATTAAAGTTATGAAGCTTTCTTAGATCATGAAAGTAAAATTCACTAAGGGCTAGATAAGATACCAGACATACAGGCTAGTGGTCAGTAGTTGAAGCCTGTTTTACTAACTGATCTTTGCACTAAAATTCTGACCAGTAATGTTTTGTCAAACTCAGACATCTGGATTTTTTTCGCTAATTTAGAGTGAAAAGGAAGATAGGCAGTAATGCTACTGTAGTACTGGTTGTTGGAAGGATGGAGAAAAAGAGGGGAATTGTATAAAAGCTTTTAAAAAAGTGAATCCATTGCAACATTTGGGATGAGCTATCTTTTTAAAGTAACATATTGAATTCCTCTCTCCATATTACAGAAAAGCTGAGCAGAACATGGTGCCACCTGTAACAAGGTCTGTGTCAGTGCCAGACACTGGTTCTATTTGGGAGCTTCAATCAGCTGCTCCACAAGCTACTGGTAGGAAACCCAGTTTTGAATGCTTTGATACTGGCTGCATTCAGACATAATACCAAACCAAAATGTGCAATAACAAACTGGCTTGTAATAGTATTCAAAGTAGTCCCAACTCCAAAATTATAGTTTGTGAATGATTGCCAAACCAGGATCTGAAATCCTGGATTGAAGCTAATTTGCAAACCATAGTTTGGAAAACTTGCTGTTGCATCCTCCAAACCCAAAAATCCATTGCAGTTGCAATCAAACCCACAAACTATGATTTGAGACAGTGCTTTGCCTTCAGAGGCTGACTGGATAAGAGAGCAGAGAGAACATGTGAACTTTTTTATTCTCTCCAATTTTACTATAACTTGATGTTAGCATGCCTAGTTTTAATGTCCTTTTGTTTTTTAAAAAGTTTTATTAGATCTTTACACTGCTCTTGACTTTTGCTCTATTTTTATACTTTCATTTTATTCTGTTTTGAAATTTTAAAGATTTATATTTTATCATTTTGTCTTTTGGGTGTGAACTTTTCTGAAACACCCAGGTAGCTTTGACTGTTGGCTGGAATGAAAAAGCAGCAAAATTAAAAGTGTGGAAAACTCTTGTTTATAAGGGTTTGTTTTTTGTTTACTTTCATTTTACTATAATTATTCTAATTATTATCTGTAACTATTTGATTACAGATTACCCATCTGTATTGTCTTTCTATTTTCTGCTTATTTAAGATCTTTTGATTAGCTAAAAGTATTCATCCCTTATCACACAGTATGTATTAAAAATTAAATCCTTGTCTGTACTTTTTCTAACAACTCATGCTGGATTTGTCCAAATGATGCACCATGATATTCTTATTATTCTCAGTGAAATGGTCAGATGAGATAACTAGTTACTAATCTTTCCACTTTCCTAATGTAAATATTAATTAGTCTGCCTCAGCTTATTTGTTTCCTGTTTGCTTTGCAGTCTGGGAAGGAAGCAGTGTGTGGGATCTCCCAATTGATACTGCAGCTCAGGGACCAGCTCTAGAACAGTTGCAGCAGCTTGAAAAGGCCAAAGCAGCAAAGGTGAGGCATAGTGGATGTTCTACTACTACATCTCATTGGCAATTCCAGTTTCAGCCTCCATCTCACCTGAGTAACTGACATGGGCTATGCCGATCTCTCATAATTATGGTTCTCCAAATGATTAATGAATTGCCAAATTCTGGAGCAGGTCTTTTACAAGAGACAACAAAGACATGAAAAAACCCAATAGCAACAGTGGCTACAGAGAAGAAACCATTTAATATTTTAACCAATGAGATTCATACAACCAGTGGTAACATATTTCACTTCAGTTTTCACTTCCAATGCTACTTTTATACCTTCAGCTAGAGCAGGAGCGAAGAGAAGCTGAACTTAGGGCCAAAAGAGAAGAGGAAGAACGGAAAAGACAGGAGGAGATTCGGAGGCAACAGGAAGAGCTGATCAGGAGGCAAGAGGAAGAAAGAAAAAGAAGAGAAGAGGAGGAGCTAGCACGCAGGAAGCAGGTGACATCCTAGATGTGCACAAATAAGAATTACTGCAGTATAATAAAAAGCCCATTTTCACAATTGCATATGTGTGGGGGGCATCAGGCAGAAGTTACCTCCTCCTTATAATTGTATACTGCCTTGCTGTCTGTCTGTCTGTCTGTCTGTCTGTCTGTCTGTCTGTCTATCTAAAACATTTATATGCCGTTCTTTGCGACAATTTCTCAGGACGGCTTACAACATTATGAGTGAAATTTTAATTTGTCTTTTTAGTGCTGGATTTCTTTTCTTCATATTTGTCCTAAGGGATTAGTTTTCAGTTTGCACAATGGCAAAGATATATTCATTCATTTAATATATTTTCACCCTACTTTTCAAGATACATTTCCTTCATAAAGCACATTAGCAGAAGGAAAAACCCTACAAAATTTCCAGTACAGTGGACCGGTCAAATATGAACTTAAATAAAAATATTTTCAAAATTCTTTTAAAAAGCAGCCATACAGACCTCCTTGAGGACAGAGTTCCAAAAATGTAGGGGCACTACTAAGAACTCCTTGTCCCTGGTGATCACCAGTAACAACTCTTACCATCAGGTCCAACAGCAAGATCTTTGCATTTATATGAATTTGGATAATCTAATCCAAAACCATTTAGGACTTTAAAAGATCAAACCAAGAGTTACAAATTCAGAATTGAAAGGATAATCAGGACTTGCAGGTCCAAACATATAAGATCAGTTCTGGTCCAGTTGCATTGGCTGCCTGTATGCTTCCAATCTCAATTCAAGGGGCTATTTTTAACCTATAAAGCCTTACATGGCTTAGGACTGCAGTCTCTGTCAGAGCACCTCTTCCAGTGGTGGTCTTTGCAGATGCTACATTCAGCCTCTGAGGCTTTCCTCCAAGTGCTGACTCCATGGGAAACACAGAGGGTAGCAACAAAGGGGAGGACTTTCTCTGTGTTGACCCCCTGCTGATGGTGCAACCTCCTTGCTGTGACTTGGCTGAATCTGTCATCTCTCTGGTGCAAGGTTAAAATGGCCCTCTTCTCTGTGGCCTTTAAAGACTTGCTCAGCCACCAAGGGGCCTGAGGTAGATGACCCATCCATCCCTTTGTTTTTGCAGTGTCTCCCTTTGTTACCGTCTTTTTTAGCTATTTAAAACTTTTAATGTTTTCTGATTTTTTTGCATCTTATTGTCAGTTTTATGAATTGTAAACCACCAGGAGAGCATCAGCTTTAGGGCAGTATAGAAATGAAATAGCAGCAGCAACCACAGCTGCAGCCCTTTCATCCCCGGCAATGCATCCAATGCCCAGCTTAGCGACTACATAAGAATATAATGACTGATGGTACTGAACATTTCCAGTCAAAGAATATCAACAATGACACACACTCCTTGTCTCCCTTTAAACAGAGGTTATCATACAGGGCAACCAAGTCTATTTCAGTGTCCAAACCAAGCCCAAACTCTGATTGAAAAGGTTCCAAAAGTTATTACTGTCTCTAGAAATACCTTGGTTTCTCAATTAGTAGCATTACCACCAAGAGTAATGACAGTAGTGTCCTAGAAGCCATAAAATAATATCTTAATTTAGTAAAGTTTTAGTATAACTGAAAATCGATATTGTGTAATATACAGATATTTGTCATCCTTTCAGCCAACAAGAAACAACTTTATTTGTGTGTGTGTGCGCATGCGTGCGCCGTCCTGTCACAAAAGCCTCAGGACGGCTCACACTTCTGGCTGTAGCCATTTAATGTCTGTCTTACTTATTTTTCCAGGAGGAAGCTCTGAGACGGCAACGGGAACAAGAAATTGCACTACGACGGCAGCGGGAAGAAGAAGAACGACAACAACAAGAAGAAGCACTTAGAAGATTGGAGGAAAGGAGAAGAGAAGAAGAGGAAAGACGGCAGCGGGAAGAGGTGAAAAGAAGGGTAAAAATCTTTTCATATTAAGAATTGCCAGAACCAAAGGCTGCTACATACTTGCATGTTCACTGTTTGACTGTGTTTGAATGAGTGACCTTTTATAAATCAAGCAGTACAGAGAGATCTTTTATTTTGGTTTAATACAAGGCATTTGAGGATTTCAGAACTGAGGAACGGTCTTAACATTTTCGATTGTAGAATGAAAAACAATGAAAGGTGTGATGGCTCTTTGAGCACTGTCCTAGGGGACATTCTGAGCTAGCTATATTTCCATCTTATAATAAATTATAGAACAAGTCATATTCTTTGAAACAAAGGATAGCATTTTAATTTAGAACTTCATAGAGCTTGCATATTATTTCTGTTCTGGGAAGGAAGAGGAGGCTGCCAAATGGGCACGTGAGGAAGAGGCGAAGCGTCAGTTAGAAGAAAATAGGTTGCGCATGGAAGAGGAAGCAGCCCGACAGAGGCATGAAGAGGAAGAACGAAAGCGAAAGGAGCTGGAACTCCAACGTCAGAAAGAAATTATGAGGCAGAGGCAGCAACAGCAGGAGGCTTTGCGCCGATTGCAACAGCAGCAACAGCAGCAGCAACTTGCACAGATGAAGGTACGAGTAATCATGCAATCACCAAGAGTGAGACTAGTTACCATTAATTTAATTTATATCTACACTGCTCAATAGCTCAGAGCTCTCTGGGTGGTATACAACAGTTGATAAATACAATAAAATGCAATAGAAAATATAATTAACAATATAATATCATAACATTCAGCTAAAATTTAAAGGACATGTTCAGAGTTTAACAACTTATGCAACCAAGCCAAGTCCACTCTGCTAGGCATACAACTGACAGTACTCCCATATGCTGCTTGGAGTTGATAAGAGGCAAAGAAAATAGTCTTAACTTGGTAGTGAAAAGTTAGAAAATTGGGTACCAGCTGGGCCTTAGTGGAGATACAATGCTATAATTTGGGGGCTACTGCAGAGAAACTCCTCCTCCTCATTGCTACCAGTTGAGCCTTGGAAATGGCGTTCAGAGCAAGGTCTCAGATGTTGAGTGTAAGCTTTATGAGCACTCTTTTCTTTTGAGTGCTCTCTTCCTTCTGTTTCTAAACTACTAACCTTCGTTTGCTGATTTCTGACTGTGGCCACATTAGTATTTATTTATTTATTTATTTATTTATTTATACATTTATTTATTTTTGAATTTGTATGCCACTCACTAATCCAGATGGCAACAGGTTGGGTGAAGCGCTGAACAGTTAAAATGTCTCTGATTGAGTAATCAACTTTTTGGTGTCTTTATCTTCTCCATTAAGAGTTCATAACTGTGCTTTTGTTGCCAGCTTCCTTCTTCTTCAACATGGGGTCAGCAAGCCAATTCAAGAGCATGTCAGTCCCAGACAACATTATCACTAGCAGAAATCCAGAAGCTTGAAGAAGAGAGAGAGCGGCAGCTTCAAGAAGAGGTAAATTTTGTAGTTTGAAAAATAAGATTCCGGTAGCTGCTGCAACAGAATCGCGTTTGTTGCCATAAGCCTGTGATGTCCTGCCTGATGTCCTCTGGTCCCTTTTTACATTTAAGAAGTCAATAATTTCTTACCTAAAGACCCTGGCTTGTTGATTTGTGTGCAGTTGTGGTTTATATCTACTTGGGGTCGCTCTGAAACTTGCCCAGTGTTTTCTTGTGAGTAAACTTAAGAAGTCCAGATATGCAGAAACATTTTCCCCATGCAGGAAGCTGCTGTTTATATTAGACAAAAGAAGGAAATGATTTTTAACTGGAGATTTCCATGTTTAATTGCTACATGCCTCAGAGGGAAGAAAGGGATACATGTGTGTGCAAGGCATTTGCTTATTAAGTTAAACATGGCCACAGTCTTAGATTTTCAGGACTGTAATAGTAGAGTTCTTTAATATTTTATTAAAATACCATCTGGTTAAGTTATTCAGAAATATACAGGGAGTTAAAAACCCAAAACAGTAAGTAATATAATTAACTATGCTGATTCTGAAATTGAATCTGAGAGTTTTTCATTAATGTTCAAATAAGGGATTTTTGTAGAGAAGTAATTTGCTCTGCCACTGGTATTTGCTTGATGGGAAAGCAGACTCCAAAAGTATGTGTGTCCAGGTATAGTTTTCAAAATTAGAGATTAATCTAAAGGTAAGTGATCAATTTTGATTGATGTGTTGGGGACCAGTTTGGTTATCCATACTGAAACATTACTGTTTACATTCATTCAGCTATGATTAAAATATTTTTTCTAAAAAGCAGTGAAAGATAGTCGTATGTACATTAAGAACTGGAATACTGTGCATTGACTGTCTTAACAGCAACGGCGTCAGCAGCACGAACTAATGAAAGCCCTGCAGCAGCAGCAACAGCAGCAGCAACAAAAACTGTCTGGTTGGGGAAATGTTGCCAAACCTGCTGCCAGTACAAAGTCTCTTTTGGAGATACAGCAGGAAGAGGCAAGGCAGATGCAAAAGCAGCAGCAGCAACACCAGCAGCAACAAAACAGGTCCCGCAGCACTACAGTGAGTACAGTGTCTAACTTCCAGTTTAAAAAAAAAAATAAGCCTCTTGTTGAAGTCCACACTTACATAGTTGCATTGCTTTTCCTCTGTGGCTGATGATAATGAATAGTTTTTCCCTTACTGTTGTTGCAGCAGCATTCTAATCTGCACACCAGCATTGGCAATTCAGTCTGGGGCTCTGTAAACACGAATCCTAGCAGCCAGTGGGCATCAGACCTTGTCAGCAGTATTTGGAGCAATGCTGACACTAAAAATTCAAACCTGGGATTCTGGGATGATGCAGTCAAAGAAGTGGGACCTCGTAATGCAACGAATAAAAACAAGAGCAATGCTAGCATCAGGTAGGAAGTGGTATGCCATGAGCTTTCCTGCCTTTCCCTGTAGATGCGAGACCTTTTCCAAGCCCTCTAAACTCTCCTAGCAGATGGAATCTTTCCAACAAACTCCAGCTTGTTCCATCAGCAGAGCCAGGATCTTTTAGACTCCCTCCTATTTTTTGTTAGTTGCTGTCTCAGTGTACTTTTTATTAGAGCTTTGGCTAAGGGGTGGTATAGAGGAGATTATGATAGTAATGCTGCTGATGAAAGTTTCTGAGAGGCTGCTTGAATTTTTTAGTCTTGCATACTTTTCATGTTCCTTCCTTTCAGTCTTTTCCTCATACTCTGTTTTTGTTTGGTATAGTAAATCTATAGGTGTTACAAGCAGGCAGAATAAGAAGGTGGAAGAAGAAGAAAAATTGTTGAAGTTGTTCCAGGGGGTTAATAAATCCCAGGATGGCTTCACTCAGTGGTGTGAACAGATGCTTCATGCACTCAACACAGCCAACAATTTGGATGGTAAGTAGTGGATCATACTAAATATACTACCTGGTATTTGGCTGCACCTGGGTCAGAACTGTATTTAAAAACATTAAGGAAAATAGGAGAAATGCAGAAGGTCCAGTAGCCCACTTCTTATTCTTGGGATAGCATAAATAATTGGTTGATGTGCCAATTCATATTCTATTTATTATTAAATTGTATATCTTACCGCAGGGCTTAGGGCACTGATGAAAAGTTTGATGAGGTAAGCACTGACAACTCAAGCTGAGCTTGAGACTTTCATCTTCATGACTTATTTTGTATCTCAGTGACTGGGGACTGGGCTTTCTATTGTCTTGCAGGCAAAGATAATCTTGTGCTATATGGTGTCTGAAGGAATATTCATCAAACATCTGATATTGAAAAGTTCTGGGTTCTTGTTTACATCTTATGGTTCATCTTTCTGTTGCAGTTCCCACTTTTGTTTCCTTCCTGAAGGAAGTGGAATCTCCTTATGAGGTCCATGATTACATCAGAGCTTACCTTGGAGACACCCCTGAGGCTAAGGAATTTGCCAAGCAGTTTCTTGAACGCCGTGCCAAACAAAAAGCCAACCAACAGCGGCAGCAGCAGGTTCATTTTTTTTCCCTTTGGAGAACTTTTATAAGTACATTATTGTCATTAATTATGGAACAAGAGATCTCCCTCTGATGGATGTAGGATTGGTAATCAGTTTTTGAGAGGAGGGCAGGTTTTATTATGGAATACTTAGAAGATATTTGTTGTGTTACCTGCATAGCTGTTCCTCAGACCTCATGTAGATAACATGGAAATATGATGACATAAGGTGGGAGGGAGAGTATGTTAGGAAACTGAGGTGCTGATGTGCCCCCTGTGATGTGGATAGTGAATCGTTATCCTTTTTGAGTACTACATATTGTAATATATTATGTGTTTGTATTTCAGGATTCTGTCTGGGGGATAAACCATAGTTCATTACATTCAGTCTTTCAGACTAATCAAAGCAACAACCAGCAATCTAACTTTGAGGCAGTGCAGAGTGGCAAAAAGAAGAAGAAACAAAAAATGGTTCGTGCAGATCCCAGCTTGTTAGGTGGGTACTGGATTGCTCTAAACTGGAATAAAAATGTCTTAAAATCCTTATTCCAAAAGTCTTGCTCATATTTCTGCTGTGACAGAGCAACAACATGTTTTTGTGTTATATTAAATAAAAGGAAAAAAAGAGAAACTAAGGGTCATTGAGTGCTCCAGTGCTTTCTTCCCCTCTTTGAGTTACAACCATTAGTTTAGTTTAGTTGTTGCCTGGGCATCATCACTCCAGTCCTCACTTCTCTCTGTTGCTCATTCGTATTTCTTATTTCACACATAGGTATGTTCAGGAAAACAGCTGATGAAAGTTACTCATGTTTTTTGTGCACACCTATGTTAATTTTAATCATTAACTCTGTTTCAAGTGGCAGGCTTGTAAGAGGAATCTTTTAATATATTTTTGTTATACAACTGAGTTCATTGGGATGATTCCTCACTCATGAGTTTATAGTGTAAAAATAGCTTTAGATCAGAAGTTAAAGCACCAAAAGAAATCCTAAATTGGCACAGTATTGCCTTGAATAGTCTGTAATCTATATTAATTACTTTTAAGATTGGTTATGTCTGGAAAGCCCAGGTGTGGACTAATGTAGCGGCATGCACGCGTATGCATGTGCGCGCATACACACACTCTCTCTAAAACTAAACAAAACATACCATGTCTATGACCTAAAAGCTTAGGATCTGTCTTGTTTTGCAGGTTTCTCAGTCAATGCCTCATCAGAGCGGCTGAATATGGGAGAAATAGAGACTTTGGATGACTACTGAGTATATGCAACACGACTGGCTTTTCCTGTGTCTGTTAACCATGCATTCTCCACTGCTGGACAGAGTACTTCCTATCCCCTGCAGTCATCCTTGCCTTGCAAACGGATCATAGAATCAATCATCTCAGGCTGCCATTTCTAGCCTCAACAAGTCCTTTCTGCCCAGGATTGCACAACCACCTTCATTTCTTTTGGCCTCTGGTTCTTTCTACTGGATAGGTGGGAAAGAAGATTTACTCATGAGGCTGAGTGCAAATTACTGTGTGATGATTTCTTCTCCCAAGCTATTTGGAAAGCCATTTGGAAGTTTACATATGGTAGCTTCCTTCCCTCCCCTCATCACAGATAACTGGTGCAATCATGGTGGAGAGCTCATGGTTAACAGATGTCATTCAGAACCAAAATGCCACGCAGATACTGACTTCCATGCTCCATCAGGCAAAAGATGCCTTCCAGTTTCAGGAGGTGCATTCACTAGCTAACTGTAGAACTGGCAACAACAGGGAATGGGGGTGGTAGGCAGCATTCAGCTTGGATTGGTTTGGCGTTGCACATCCCTGCCAGCCCTTCTTCAGCACATTAAATTTGGAGAAGTTCAAGTCTATCTTCATTGGGTGGTGATGTCAAAGGTGCTGGAGTTCATGCTTCAGCACACTCCAGCCTTCCTGGACAATTAGGGACTCAAGTTGTGGGAGGAGGCACTTATTTCAGGCTGAATTTCTCCTGTAATTATTTCCTCCAGAGTGATTGGGCCAGTTATTTTGGACCCTTCTGCAGTGAATTTGTCTCGTTTCAGAGACGTATAGGATCTTTACCATATGTATCTTCACCAGTTGATTTGTGTGGGAGTTGACACTACCTTTGGAATCTGAAACCTAACCAGAAATCTAGTCATCTGGTTACTTATGAAGGTGGTTCAGAATGTTGTAAGTTCTGCAGCAGCATTAACGCAAAGGAACAGGAAGCTGTCGTCTTCAGAGTGAAATAAATGAGACAAGGAACCTGAGCACTGGCAACGTCTCTGTTTGTAAAAACCACAAGGAGGGATAGAATGAGGTGTGCTGGTCCTCGTTATATCATACACTCTTCCGTTACTTCCTAGCCATTGCGCTGACATACTTATGTAATCCAACTTCTCCTGTCCCTGTTCCAGAATGTTAAACAGTCTGAAGTGGCCAGTACACTTCATTTCAACCCCCCACCCATGCTCCCACTTGCACAGGGTCACAGTGTGCCCATGGAAGATATGCTGCTGTGTGAAGATCTTTTTCTGCCATCATCGCCTGAAGAAGACAACTGAAGTTGCTCCAGAGCAGTTTGGTTTAGATTTTATTTCATTTGATTTTCTTCTCTCTCCCCCCTCTCCCACAACATGTACAGGAAGTATTCAGAGGCAGTTGCAGATTTGTGTATAGTTTTTGAATCCATTAGCACAGAGAGGCTAGGTGCTGTCACAAATCTGGTCTCCTGATCTCCTTTGCTTTGTAAACTTATAAAGGGGGGAAGGGGGTAATTAATGTTTACAGAACTTTAAATTCCCTCTGAACTCGTGCTAGTATGGGGGTAAACAAGAGAGAACTTAAATAAAACCTGGTTGTATTATACCCGAGCACATATTGTTTGCTTTTGTCAAAGCCAGCTTTGGCAATCCTTTTTGGTGCTAACTTGAAGCTCTACCAGATCCTATACAATCAAGTATACAGGACATGGAGGGATAGTAGCAGCTTTATTTTGTACCCCCAGAGGAATGTTGGTGGTTTTTCTACTTGATAATTTTAGAGATGGAAATAAACATCAGTTAAGTTGAGATTGGAAATGTTTAACAAATCTTCACTATTTCCTTCTTCCATCTGAAGACACATACCCATTCATGTTCTTGTCTTGTTTATGCAAGAAGATCAAGCCTGGCTAGTTCTTTTGAAAGCTGTAAACATGTAAAAAGAAGTTAATAAGCCCAATGTGATCAAAACAGCAAGTCCTATACTAATTGAGCATTTTTTTAAAGCAAAGCAAAGAGGTGGTTCTCTAGCCTAAACCTAGAATACTCTTGTCTTTTAGGGATGGAAAACGGGGGGTGTTATGTAGTCCTTAAACACAGGCATAAGGAGCTTCTTGTTTTGCGTTTCCCCAGTAGTGGTTTTCATTTCCATTTTATGATGTTGAAAGAATTGCATTGAAATGTGAGGATGAGTAATCAAATGAAATGGACTGGTTGCTATATATATCATTTACATTTCTTTTCTTCCTCCTCCCCCCAACCCCAGTCAGTTTTAAGCTTACTGTATGAGTGAGACTGCAATCCTAAACTCACTTGCTTAGGATAAATCCCCATTGAACTCAGTGGTATTTACTTTTAAGTAATTATGTGTAGGATTGCACTGTTAATCATGTATTACAGTTTTAGAATGACGTTAACTGAGGTATTCTACTATAATGTAAAGAAGAATGTAGCCCTGTCCTTGGCACAGCATTTTGTTTATTTGCATAAGAATAATTCTGGGCCATAGGTGAAATAACAAAGCCATTCTAGATAAAATTTATTAAACTTTACAACAGGGAAAGAGCTTGAAGCTAACACAGTTGTGCCTTATTTGAAGGCCTTCTTGCATACATAAAAGTATCCTCTAATATTTGGATGGTACTTTGTCCAGTAAGTTTTCTGTATGAGCAGTTTCTTGAAAGGTCTGGTAAGATTTTAATCACTCAATTCATCCGTTAACATGGATAAAATCCTCCAACTGTGGCAAGTTCACCCAAATGTCTTTAACATATTGAGCTCTACATGTGTGGTTCTGTATAAGCAGCTCTCACAGGTTTCACTGTGCACGAGCTGAATTTCATGCCAAAAATCTGTGGAACACTTAAGTGAACTCAGCAGCTTGCTAGGATTGTTAAATATTACACACATGTGAACACCCCACAGTATTGTCATGATACTAGGAAATATTGATGGTTTTAATATGACTCATTCAAAAGTATCTCACTGCAAAAAAGAAAGAAATCTTGGTCATCTACATTTATATTTTGGGAAGAAAGGATGTGTGGAGACCTTGTCTGCTGCTAATGGTGCATATGGGTGTACACAGATGATCGTTTACCAGCTGGTAACTCATTTTGTTGCACATATAATCATTCGAGAAGAAAGACACCTCAGTGATTATAGATTACCATTTGCTGAGCAATAACTTGAATATTTTAAGTGTATTGTATTGTTAATTGTTTTTAAAGTATCAGCCACATTGAGTACATGTCAATGGAGAAAATGGGACCATAACTTATATAAACAAAGCACCGTAGCATACATGTAACCATTCACTAGGTTGGCCATCTATATTCACTATAGTGAACATGATGTGGGACAACCATGCATCTGTCACTGATTAGAAATCTAAGGAAGGGAGGGGAATGGCAAGTTTCACTTTGCCAGTTGGCAAGGCAGTGAAGACAATCGGGTCATCAATTGGTTATATAAACAGCTATGGTATAGACACTCTTTGGAGAAAGGGTTTCTGATAGACGCTCATCTGTATTGCACTATCAACTGGTACTATATCAGGGTACCAAGTAACCATGTAGTAAACTGGTCATCTGTATAGTACAGCCAGCTGGCAGGGATGATCTCATCATTCCTTCTATCTAAACTTTCAGATTTCAATAGAATATGGTAAGATTTTTCCTCAGTTCTTGGGATTTACCACTGGTTTATCAAGTGGTAATATATACATCATAGTAAACTACCGTATTACTATTATTGATGTCGTGTATACTGCTCAATAGTTGAAGCAAATGCCAGAGGGTAGCAGGAGGTCTTAACCTTGTATTGGAAAGATATCACAGTTGGTCCCAGGCAGCTTCAATGTATTCTCATCTTGTATTCTCTTACCAAAACTTGGCAAAAGATAAACTTCATTCAGCCAAAGGTGAACGTTTGCCAACTGGTAATTTGCCATTTGCAAAGCAGAGTAGTGGGTAAGGACTGGGAGACCCATGGTCAAATCCCTACTTAGCTACGATGTTCACTGAATGATTTTGCCCAGTCAGTATTTCTCAGCCTAACCTACCTCACAGGGTTGTTGTGAGGAGAAAATGGAATATGTGTGCCATTTTGAACTCCTTGGAAAGAAGCCAGGCTATAACTTCATTTTAAAATGAGAGAGAGATATTTTGTAGAGACCGCAAGCATACCAAGTAGTTCCATAAAACCCTTTGGGAAATTGTAAACTGACAAATGGCCATCTGTATTTACCCATTAACAATCTTATTTTCTCCCACTATGGTTTTGAATGATATTGTGCATTGCAAAGGCATCATGATGACCTTGGAAATACTGAAAAAAACAGTAATTTTGTGTGTGGAAAGGAACATTGACCTTGAAAATCAGGTGCTAAATCCTATTTTGAATGGGAAATCTCTGTCACACACTCTGCATGTATTTTTTAGCATGTCTCAGGAATCTCACCTCAGAAGGTCATATGTGGAATCAATGTTGATAGGCTCAGGGTATGCAATTGTCTTGCCAGAAGACTGAGCAAGACAGTCATCCAAAATGCTCTCTGTTGTGGTAGTTCATTATATTGCAAGTTTTATCAGAATGGAATACTCATTAACAACACAATTAGGGTCTAATAATATAATACTGTCATTTCAAAAGCGATCAGCACCCAACTTGGAATAAAAAGATGGGACTCTATATACAATAAAATTAGTGGGTTTTTTGTAGAGACAAATCATTATCCGCAGTTTATAACCCATTAAAAAAAATTCAGCATGGTAGGAGATTGGTTCTTAAAATGGTTATAGCATACTTACTTTTTTCTCACTTTTCAAAAATAAAGGCTTACTGTGAAGTTGACCAGCAGGGGAAGTTATTTGAATAACTCTTTGTCTTTCCAGTAAAATCAGTGTTGATGTTGCATTTTGAATGTAAACATTAAGACTAGCTCATTGCTCCTAAGAATTTTGAAGTGCCCAACTGAACTGGAAAATTTTACCTGATGCAGTGAGATCACAAGTAAACTGAGTGCTGGCAGATATTCACTCTGAAATGTTTTTTTCTGGATGTCTATTTTCTGCCTTTATTTTAAGTGTTCATTCAGTAAGAATTCAGTGACACTTTGAAGGAAATGCATTTGAACATTGAGGTATCTGTTTGTTAAAGCTCTGCAAAATATCTGCAACATTCAAATCAAGCCCTTTGTGTATACCATTATTACAAGTTCTCCACTGAGGGACAAATTTGATGTTGCTCTCCATCATCTCTGAGCAATGAGGACGATTTATTTTTTTAAAATCCAGATGCCCATACTTAAAATCTATTTATCAGAGAAAAATATAATAAACTGGGATTTGATAAAAAGTGGCAAATGAATGCATATCTGTTGTCTATCCAGCCTGCACTGAGAAGGTAGTTATGTCTAGTCAGGCACTTCTGATGCCTATTACCTTAAAGGTTCTGTGGTCATCACTATCTGCCAATTGTATGTTGGTCTTGAGGTGGTCACTGCATACTGGCAGGATGTATAGCACAGCCTATCCAAATATATGCTTGCTTTGGGTTGAGCATTTTTAATGAATGCTGTTATTCACCACTGTCCTTTGTATAGGGTAATGCTATATGTGTACTTGAGTTGTAACAAACTTGATGCCGTCCTTGGCGCCTATTGGGTTTTGAATCTAACTGTCAGAGAGTGTGTGCACTACTGTGGTGGGGAGGGCCAGCAGAACTGGGAGAGGTGGGGGAGCACAGACAAAAGTGGTGGAGCTGCCATCTGGCATGAGGAGATAGGTCTGTTTTGAATTAGTGCATGTGAATAAGACTGAAGAGTGTTTGCATTTCTCTGTGTGTGTACACATGTGAAGAGACAAGGTTTTCATTTAGCCTCCGAAAGCTTGCTTGTTCATTAAGGCTTCAGAGAGTTTGAGCGTTCTCAAAGGCATCTCAGTTCCTGAAGGAGGCAATGCTCCACACCAAGGTCCTTCGTCTCATCCTGCTGACACTGTCTGGAGTCTTGGTCCCTTCTGTAAAAACAGGTAAGTTGAATTTCTTCTCTTTGGGCACTATCACATCCCAGATCACATTACCACTTATATTTTTACTATTAACTTTCTTATTTGTTCCCCTTCCTCAGCATCCTGCATTTCTTAATTTATGTAGCTAGTCCTTAGCAAAATAAGTTTTTAAGAGGGTGACATTAGCAGGAAATATTTTGTGGATATTCCAGTGGTTTCTTCCAGAGGAGACAATATAGTTTGTTTCCATCAGATGGATCCACAGCAGTATCTTAAAGTCTTAATGAAGAAGCTGTCTCTTTGGATCATCAATGACAGACTGAATGCAGTTTGCAATTCCATGCTTGATACTGCACAAGTCTGGGATTTGGTACTAGATACAGAATTTGGCATCATGGGAATCCTATATTTCCGTATTTCTTTTTTTTTAAGTAAGTGTCTAATAGTGGTCTGTGAAGAAGACTTCCTTGAGCAATGCCTGGTGAAATCTCAAAAATGAGTGGCCAAGAAGAAAAGTATCAATGTTATTCCTAGTTCCTTGCCTTTTCCTTTAATTAGTAGAAGATAATGTGTTAGACAGGCAAGGTGCATAGTTGCATAATATATAAATTGCAAGAATTCTTTCTTCTGAATTTGAACCACTATGGTGCAGAAGTATGATCTTACTTAAGCAGTTAGTATAGACAGAGTGCTAACTTTGGATTAGGTCATTCTGTGTCCATTTTTCTCCGTTCTGTGGACATTTTAAGTTTCAAATACCAATCCAGATCTGTGTTCTGAAAACATTTAGGCAGCAATATTGTTGAAAGATTAAGTTCAAAAGTAACCTAATGCTGCATTCCCCTTCCTCAAAGAAACACTAAGTTGGATCCAGACTTGAGGTAAGTGAATTCTGACCATATTTCTATACTGCATTTCTGAAGTTAACTAAGGCGGTTAACAAAAAGTTCAGAAAAAAATTAAAAATATAATCAAAGCACTTACAAAGATGTGACTTGATCCTCCATTCCTGACTGTGCTGGGAGAAAGAAGACCAGTTGCAACTCCAAAAAGGAGTGCATTCCAGAGTCTGGGAGCAGCACAGGAAAAAGCCTTTTTTGCATGAAAACACTGGGACTTGATTGATAGCTAATGAATCCCATTGATTTGAGTGGCAACTAAGTTCATCTAAATGAAATGCCTGAATCCAACACATTGCAGAACTGGGAATACTGAGACTTGGGCAAACTGTGTAACAATTGAATAAAGTTAATGGCCATATGTGGGGAAACAATGGGCATTCTTTTTGTCTTTTTCTCCCCCCCCCCCCGCTCTCCTTGCTGAAGCTCTCTAAAGTCTCAAGCAGAGAAAGCTCTTTTCTAACCCTGGCACCTGAGAATCCTGGATTGTGCCAGGGCTTGGACCTTCCAAGGGGGAACCTATGTGGACTGCTATGGAGCTTCTATACCCTTGCTGTTCTTTGCATGTATTAAAGGGATTTTTTTGTATGGATACTAATGTGGTTTCAAGGGCAACATCCCTAAACACACAATCTAGACACACACTATCTAGTCAAATTATGGGGTTCTGAGAGCACCAGTTTGTAAGAAACAAGTGTTATTTCATACTGAGAGCCAATGTGCCACGGCAGTTGAGAATGTTGGACTGGGGACTAGTCCTCACTTGGCCATGAAGCTCACTGGATGACTTTGGGCCAGTAACTGACACTCAGCCCAACAACCTTCACAGGGTGCTTATTGTGAAGATGGAGCTATGCAAGCCACCCTGGGTTCCCCACAAAAGCAAAAAGGGCAGGATATAAATGCAATGTAATGATAATTTCCATTATAAATGGGAACAATTCTGAAGAGTTCCCAGAACCACATACTAATAAGGAATGATGTATCCATTCAATGATATGTGTAGATTGAAAGAGCTGGAGGTACTACGCTACTCCATTTCTTAACGTGTATTGCAAATACATTTTAATACTGACCTTACTAACTTTGCATTCAAGGATTCTTGGACCACTTTGCAGACAGACAACAATTTGATCTTTTCTGATCTAGAAATCTAAAGAGGCGCTCCCAAGTTTTACTATTTTAGAAGAAATGTCATCTTCACCTTTTTACAAAAGCAGACTGCCTAAAAAAGCTCCCTTTTTAGTATTTCTAAATATGAAGGCTTTTCATTTTCAGAGGCAACATAGAAAGGCATGCTTGTGATATCATGAAGGGACTTTATAGTGTGTGCGTGTGTGTGATTCTTTCATTACAGATCATTTGGCTTTCCCTTGTGCTAGTCATCTTTGTGTTTACACTTCCTCTTTCTTAATCCAGATTTGCATATGATGGGTCCTAATGGGTCATCACTTTATTATTCAAGACTTACTTATAAATGTGTGAGCTGACTTAGTTGGAAAACTGAGTTGTACTTAGGGGTACTACTAACTTTCTCTAGTGTTAGCTCATTCACACTTGAATATTGCATTTGTGGTATAACAGACTGGCCCTGTGTCTTTCAACTAACACAGACATGCCGCTGAAACACACTGTCCTGTGGTTTAGCCTCTTGGCAGGTTTTACTTCTGCTCCAATAGTCAGTGTATCAGATCATTTAGATTTGGCCATTTCCTTGCTTGTTTGTTCTTAGGACATAAGTTGAATGAATATAGAAAATAGAAGATGATGAAGAAACCCAGAGTAAATTTTATTCATTATGGCAATACTAGCATCTTCTAGAGCAGTTTACAAGATCAAAATGCAAAAAGAGATTCTATTAATGGTTACAGGCTTATCTGCCTAGCATAAAGGGATCAAAGCAGAAAAACCTAAAAGCCAAATGTATGCATTTTCTATTGAGTTCTGTGACTGAGTGAACTTTACCTCCATTGTGCTTTAGGGGGATTTTGAGGGAGGCGTTGCCTTTCCGTGTACTTGCCCAGAAGAAAGCGTCTTTCCAAGTCCTCACAAAGTGGTGAAAGGGGGTGCAGCCAGTCTCCTGTACGCCTAGTGATATACATAGTCCTGGCCTTTTTGTAAACATGTTTATTTAGCCTTCAGCACATCCATGGTGCTCTGTGCAGACCCACACTTGAGCTTGCACCATCACAGACTTCTTTGTGCCTCTGAAGAAGGGTTTCTTTCATCCACACACTGGCCACATGCCCATTGTGGCTACCTGAGTCCAGACAGCCCATTCTTGGTCTCTGAGAGCACTTTGGGTCCCTGCTTTTCTATGTCAACGCCTCTGGCTTTCCGCAGCTCAGTCCCCCTCCAAAGTGAGCAAGGAGATGCTGCTCTTAGCCCAAAAGTACTAATGATATTTTAAATCTTTAGAAATGGAGAACCAATCAAAGGCTTTGCCCCTTACCACCTTTATATAACAATATTCAGATGGAAAGCAATTGGGTAGCAGAAACCACGGTCTTTCTGCAAACAGACATGGAAGTAACTGAATGAAGAGTCTGTGCAGATGTTTCTTCATGCACACACCACACACAAACATCAGATAAAGAATTGAATCAGTATTTGTACAACTCTCTGCTGCAGAGGGAGGCAAGAAGAGGTTTATTCCAGAGCAGACTATTGGTGAAGGCTAACAGATACAGCCCTGCAACTAGCTTGAAGTGCAATGGCTTGATTCACCATCAAAGTAAGTGGACTTGAACATGTGCGGAGTTTTGTATCCCCAGTCCCTATCCAATTAAAAACTTCGTGGGACACATTTTCACTAAAGCCAAAAATATTCCCAGAGGGTCTTACAAAAATTGAAAAAACAAGGTAGTCCTTGTGCAAGAACCTTCAATCTAATAGGCATGCCACAAAAGAAAAGGGGATTGGAGAGGAAGAAAGAAAACCAAATTCAGGCATTAGCTTTTTGTGGTGAAGTTCAGCAGGTCATGTGAGTTTGGAAGGGAAATTGGTAGCAAGAGGGAGGGTGAACCCAGGCACCATAAAGGGTTCCTGACTACTTCCCTCTCCCAATGAAAGTTGGCCCCAAGAAGGCATGCCTTCTGATACTTTCCAAGTGCAGATCAAGTGACCCTTTCCCTGTGAATCATAGCCATAACCCATTTGCAGATGAAGTCAGGGACTGATGACTGACTAGTGCAAAAGGGGCCTTTCTGTTGGCTGTTGGGAGTGCTGGCAGCATTTGGCCCCACTTCAAGGAGCGACACGCCTCGGACCAGCTTTGGATAGGACAAATAGCTCTAGCTTGACTTTAGTGGCACTCCCATTAAAGTTACATATGCAAGTTTGCTAGCTATCCCAACAGAAGGTGATACCTGGATTAAAGGTATGTAAAAGGTTTTACAAATGCCATCAAGCTGACGGCTCCTCTAGGTAGGAGGTGCATGACATACAGTGACAAAAACATTTTTGGGAAAATGTCAACTGCCCATGTAAAGTACATTTGTGAGCTCCCTCACAATGCTTGTGGGGACAGTGAGCTGCCAAGGTGTTGCAGTTCCTGCCCCTTGTGATCAGTTGAGCCTTCCTAGGTGTCCCACCTACAAATCTTGTATTTTATAGACATACAGGTGATCTGTGTAAAATGATTACTTAGTCCTCACCAGCAATGTTTTCAAGAGCATATTTATCCACTTATCCACACACACTTATTCACCCACCCCACATGACACTTGCTTCCAGACACCAGTACCATTTGGGGACCAAAACATAGAAAGATAAAACAGACCTGCAATCGTACCAGTTATTTTTAGGCAGAATGAATGGAGTCTGGCCTAACCAATATCCCTTCTCCTCCCACTATAGGCATTGCAAAAGTGATGTTTACATCAGGCCACAGTCTTGGAAGACAGTAGTGTAGCTTAGTTAAAATAGCCTTATGGCATTATATTTGTAAGAGGTGCAACAACACTCAGCCTGAACTGCTCCCATGTATCCTCGCCACAAAAGATGGACAAAGTATTAGCCACATTTGAAAACTGTAAAAATTTAAAAACATCAGAAGTTCTGTATCTTGAATGCGACAGAACATACCAACAGTAAAAGATGAACATCCTGAAACCTATTTTCATACCACAAACATGGGCATAATGAGCCCAGTAATGGGAAAGAAGCCACTAAAAATACCAAAGGATGGCTTGAGTACAATGACAGAGGTTGTTCAGAGGCTATAACTCCTCCAGCAAGTAGGGTCTGCTTTCTTCAAGAAAAGATTAATGGTGTGGGCAGATTGAATCAGGAAGAACAAACAGAATGCACTCGTTTAGAGAAGCAAAAGATGAAAAAATACAATAGTTTAAAATAAATGCATGTCGAGTATAGTCTTTAATTTCTATATTTTCTCCTCCCTGAATACTTATATAATGGATAAATATTTTTAAATCAACCAATCTAAGAAAATATATTTAGTATTTGAATAAGGGGAAATGCAAAGCTTCCCAAGGAAGTAAAGAAATGATAAAATCACAAAGCACTAGGTACAGATTGTTCAAACGTGAATGTTTATAAATGCCACAAAGAGCAACTGCTGCCACTCTTCTTTTCTTTTTCTTTCTATCCAAAATTAGACAATAATTCTATTCCCATTGTTAAGTCACATAGGATCCCTGAGGCTATTCATTCCTGTAGACTTATAACAATATTAAATCAGGATTCCAATTTTTTTAACAAGCATCCTAGTCACCAAGTTAGGCAATCTGGCCCCATATTATAATCCATTCTGACTGTGTTGGTCTTATTAAAAATGGGAACACATAATTGACCCAGTCTGTGGGCTTCTGAATGGTTATTCAGAAGGCATGTCATGAGTGGAGTCGGCTGGAGCTGGGGGTCAGACTAGATGGCCCGGGTTACTCCTTCTGACTCACTCTGTTTCTATGTTTCAATGTTATCCACCATAGCTCAGTGAATAAATCTTCAAAAGTCATGATAACTTCTCTACATGCATCCAAAGCATTTGGCAAATTGGGATCAGATGTTTATATATATATATATATATATATGTATATGTATATGTATATGTATATGTATATGTATATAAATAAATAAATAAAAATAAAAACAAACAAGTAAGATAATGCCCTATACAGACAGCATTGATCAATATACTACAACTAATATCTAAGATAAACAAGACAAAGCACATGAATAATCACTTGGGTTCCTCCCCTGTAGAAATTCAAAGAGGAAGTACACAACATTGTCCCCTTTCTCTGCTGCAGTTTGCTTTTTCTACAGATCAATTGGCTAAAATAATTAAGCAAATCTCTAAACTGACTGGCATTTTTATAAATGGCTAGAAGAATATATTATTTATTACATTTCTACACCATTGATAGCTGAAGCTCTCTGGGCAGTTAACAACGGGATATAAAATCAATTAAATACAATACATAAAACAGCATTTAAAGCAATTAAAAATTAATTAAAACAGCATTAAGACCTGACTAAGAATTGCAACAATGTAGCAATGAAATCTGCAAAACTCAAGGTGGATTTAGAAAGAATACTGAAGCTTACAGCAAGATATGTATTTAGGTCATAGAATTAATTACAGAAAGTCTAATATTCTGTCTATTCACATTAACAATGCATAACTAGATTTGGAGGATACATTTCATATACCAGTTTCAACCACCACTATTAAATATCTGGGTGTTTCTTTACCCGATAGACTAAAACCAAATCATTAAATTACAGACCAGAATATAGGTACATTGTACATTTCAAGGTATTATCATTAACCTAAAGTCCAGAACAACAAGGGTTGTTTCCCCCTCAAGTCATGCCGCGTGGGTTTGGATGATATGACAAACCATGTCCAGGCAGGTACTTAGGTTCATGGTGCCTGCCTGATTTAAATGAGCCACTGTGGCTTAAATAAGCCTCGGTGGATTGTTTGGATTGTGTGAACTGCGTCACTAACAGTCATGGACAATAGGGTAAAAAGTACTACCACAGTGCAGAACCCAGATCTGGTAAAGTGCACTTATTAAAAAGCTGACAAAGCACAAGTGGCAAGAAATTGAAAAGTAGAATATAATTTTATGGCATATCCCACAAATGCATAACATATGCAGCTCATCATATGGAGCTGTCATTTCCATCAAGTTCCCACAAAGATTATAGCAAGATCTAATTGGCTACTGTAATCTTACAGCTAAACTTCTAGAATTCAGAAACAAGTGAACAACTTACTTGTTCTTCATACAAACCATTTAACAGACTTCCTGTGACATGACTTCTACCTTACCAGTTACTCTGTGTTGCTCTCTGTTCTTGTTGCCTTGTTTTTATTTTCTGGTTAAGCAAGCAATAGCTTTAATAAAATGCCATCGGGCAGTATCCAAGGGGAGTTTTGGGGTAGCACCAAGGTTTCCCTGCAGGCCTCATGCTGCTCTCATTTCTGCTAAGGTACAAGTTAATCCCGCTGCCCTTTTTCCCACCCCACTTTGCAATGTAAAGGGCTAAAGGGATGCCTTGGATACTCCTTTGGGAGCACTGCAGAAAGAGTTCTGTCTTTTTATGTAGATTCAATTAAAGTGCTTCTTTGCGGTCTCTGTGCATCACTCATATGGGCTTTTCTACCTGCTCTGAGTATCACATACACCGGTATCTTCTAAAAATATTACTAGTGCCAATCTAAGCTAAAACATGGGGTAAAACATCTAAGCTACAGATATTTTCTTGTTTATTTTTGTCATGTTCAAGTTAGAATAAACAAGCCTGTCAATGAACATTTCTACAGAAGTCATTTATTACAAGTTCCTGCTTCCTCACCATTCTTCATGCATGATTTACACTATAGTATCTTCCTCCAGGGCCTCTCACATTATTTGCAACAATTTCTGCAGCTTCTTTTTTAGATTGAGGAAGGTCTTGTATTACCTGGAAACAGCAAAATATAACCTTCATGTAGTTGCCCAATCCCTCTGTACTATTGTGCCACCTAATGGCTGTGTCATATAATATACAGAAAGACAAAACACTGCAAAAAGGTGCAAAGTTGCCAGTCTCAGTCCCATGAAGATCCAGAAGCAGAAGGCTTGGTAAAGTCGTAGGTCAAACGCCTCCTGTGGCGAAGTCTGGTTTGTCTGCCATGCAAACCGCCAGATCCTGTTTTTGACTCAGACTTGCCAATTGTTCAGATTTACCCTCGTTCTTAGATGGCACATCGGATCATACCCTGGTTGGCTGATACTGATACTGGGGACTGTGGTTGTGTTTTCCCAGCAAAGTATATGCTACATAAACTGTCCCTTTGCACTTTGTTCCATGCCTTTTCTCATCACCTACACTGTTAAATTGTCCTCCCAGTTTAAAGCACTTGGATAAATTCATTAGTGGTTGAAACCTGTAGCTATTCCCAGATTAAGAGGATAATATAACATCTCCCATTAAACACCAGCTCCTCTGAAAGAGTGTGCAGGCTTACTTATCAAAATAGCTCATATTTGCATGCAGAAAATGATGTGTTTTCTGTGTGTAATTTGGGTTGGAAATGCTGTGTTTTGCTGTGCTTTACCCAGTGCTTCTAAAAACTGTTCCACCAAAAATACCTGATCTGAAACTTTAGCTGCTCTTTCAGTTATTCTGATCTGTCTTTACAAAAGCTAATAAAAACATTTCAATCAGGGGGAAGAAAATGGTGAGGAGAGGAGACTGCTTTTTTTGGGCCAGAAGCAATCTTAGGTAGCTTCCAGACAAGCCTTCTACAGGGTCTCTGCTGTGCTTCATGCACTGAATTTTACAGGGTTCCCAATGTGACAGCCTCTTCCATTTCTAAGAAAAAGATAGCAGTTTGGTAGGGTTAGGAGGCCTCCATCTGGAAGCACTGCAAGTGTTTCCAAGTCAGCGGATGCACTCCTCAAACTTATGCAATCTCTGCCTTCCAAGGAAAAGTAAAAGCTTTATTTGAGCAAAGCCTTTCCACAAAGCTCTCCCAGGCAGTGGCTCTTCTCTCCTCAGGGCAGAAATGGAGGGTGTTCACCTTCAGTACTTTCTGGTTCCTCCTAGAAAGTTCAACCATTTGAGCCTGAGTCCAATGGGTCTTTTGTATTGTTACACCTGGAGTGCTACCTATTTTTCAGAAGATTTGTTTGGGAGTTTCCAATCACCTCTCTTGACAGTAGCACTTCTGTGCAAAGGGAAATGATATTCACAGCATTATAGCTGGAAATTCTGTAAAAGCATTCCACTGATGAAGGCAGGATGGAGGAAGTAGAACAGTCACTTGATCAGCAGAAAAATCTTTTCACAGTATAGAAATTAAGTATTATGTGCAAATCTACACACCAAACTGCTGTTTCAAACAGATCGATCCCCGTTGCCCCACTGGAGTGCAGAAGCAGGAAAGGTGGCAAATAGCACCAGCCAATCCACTCCACTGCGAGAGTAATGGCTTTATGGGATTTCAAAACTAAGTCCTACTGAAAGCAGCTGTCCAATTTTGGCTTTGACTGAGCAGGAAAGGCAACTTGGGCTGGTGGTGGACAGCTCAATGAAAATGTCATCTCAGTGTGCAGCTGCTGTGAAAAAGGCAGACTCAGTATTAGGAATAATTGGGAATGGAATAGAAAACAGAACTTCCAAGGTAATAGTCTCCTTATACAAAACCTTGGTGCAGCCACACTTAGAATAGTGTGTACCATTGTGGTCGCCTTACCTTGAAAAGAACATAATTGAGCTGGAAAAGGAACAGAGAAAGGCCAAAAACAAAACAAAACAAAATTCAGTGGGCTGGAGCAGTTTTCCTGTGATGAGTGGCTACAACAACTGGGACTGTTTAGCTTAGGAATAAAAAAGGCGAATGATGGTAGACATGATAGAGGTGTTTAAAATAATGCTGGGTTTGGAGAAAGTAGAGAAGGAGACATTTTTCTCCAGCGCCTCTAACAGTAGATTCCAAGGTGATCTGAAGAAGCTGACTGTGGGAGATTTAGGATGAAGAAAAAGAAGTGTTTCTTCATACAATGAATTGGTAAACTGGAATTCCAAGCTGATGCTCTGTTTAGAGTTATTGATCCTTGTTATTTTGCAGGTGGGCCCAGCCACTGTGATTGCAGATGTTCCTGTCATTTGCCCATTCCTCTCATTAATTGAAGTCAGTGCCCTGTGTCATGTCTACAATCATCCTCATATTGGGGGATTGTGTGGTATCTGGGTCCCTTAGCACTGACTACCATTTCAAAAGGAGAGCCACAGACAATTCTGCAATGAGTAAAGTCAGCCTGGGCAAAAAGTTCTGCATTTTACCTTGCTAGCAACAATGCAACATGCTGGAGCAACAACGGTGGAAGTTAAACTTCGTACCTTAATGATCAGATATGGTCATTTCCCACAACCATATAGCAGGATGTTCAAGACACAGGAATTATATTTCACTTGCTTTTCTTATTGGCTACTTTGGGACCATTCCAGGCATACTTCAATGGTCTGACAAAAGTGGCATCCGCTTTCCAAATATTGAGTACACGGTGGGTCTTAGGACCCAAATTATGAGTTGCTTTATATCAGAAGTAGTAGAATTTTATTAGCTAGTGTAAGTAGTATTTGCCTAGCGCAGAAGCTCTTTGGCCTGAAGGCCACATCAGGTACTGCCAGGGGGTAGCCCATGTCCCCATACACAGGTACAAATGTGCATACAGCCCTCTTTGGGCTACTGCAAGGGAACTGATCTCATCAGAGTTCAGGGAATCATGTCTGTATTTCAAATCTCTCATAAGAAGCCCTCTCATCCCTGCAGTTTCTCTAGAAAGCGTATCCCTTCCTTATCTCTGATCTCTCATCAGAGATTAGATGTAAGGAAAGGGTTTATCTTGCAAGCATTAGCAAGGGAGTCCCTTCCATATCTCCAATCAGACTGGGGATAAGGAAGTGGATTCCCTTGCTGATGCTAACATGTGAAGAACCCTTGATGCTGCTGTTGCAGCCCAAGGGCCACACTTCTTGCATCGCCTGAATGATTGCAGACCTTTGGGCAATACAGTGCCCCTTTTTGGTGCATTTACCATGTGTGGGGAAATTGGAAGCAGGCTTGGCCATGCTTATATGTCAAGGTATTTCCATATGTTTTGAGCAGAGTATCCCCTGAACACAGCAGTTTTCCTTAATTGAGGTGTAAGGTGCGGTCAATAAGAGAGGGTAACATTGGATGACAGCCAACTGGTAACGGTTGGTTTGGCCAAGCTGCTGTGCATTGCTAACCGTACTTTGTGTAATGATTTCCACTCAGTGGTCCAGAAATTCTAATCAACAAGCTGTGTTTAACCTCCACACCACAGTAGCAAGTAGAGTATTGGACCAAAAATCAGGAGATCTGGATTCTAGTTCCCATTCAGCCTCACTGAGTGATTTTAGGCCAATCACTAACTCTCAGCCTGACCTACCTCAGGGTTGTTGTGAAGCCGTCCTGAGACATTTGTATAGGGTAGAAAAGCTTTTAATAAACAAACAAACAAGCAAGGAAGCAAACAAGTTAATAACATATAATGGAGAGGAGGCAGAGGATTATACAAGCCACTTTCATTCCTTGTAGGAAAAGAGGTGGAATATAAAAATAATAATTATATTATCCCTTTATGAGAAGCAGCTTTATACTGAGCTAGACTGGCTGCCGATCTGTGCAGCTGTGCTGTCAAGGGTGAGTAGTGAGCGCGGCCACTTTGCTTGCTTCAGCAGTGCTGTGTTCCAGACCTGCTCCCCAGATGTGCTCCTGTCACCAAGTGGCTTTTTGTCTGTGAGCTTGCAGTGAGATGTCCTTAAACATTTTTTCTCTTTCTCATGGCATTTTTATACTAATAACAGCAACAAACCACAACGTTCTGTATCTTCTTGCTTTGTTGACTGGCAAGCTGCTGTTACCTTTGGGCTTCAGGTTGATTTTCCATAGGTCAGATGTTCACCTTCTGTGATTAGATAGCTTTGGATGCTCTGCTGCAATTTTCAGCTCAGTGTGACATTTCCAGCAGTTTCACCAGGGCCCTGCAGAATGTCTCCAGTTCTTGCTGGGGCCTCTGCTTCATCCCGCCTGAACAAAATGAGCATTGATTGCTGCCTTCTGGGTCCAGCCGCATATAAACAGAAAAGGCTTTTTTAGTCTCTCCAGAGCCCGCTTAGGGGGGAAAACAGGACATGGATTGCAACATCAAAGCAAGCGCCGTTTTCTTGGAATCTCACCTGAGGAGGCATCACGGGGGCACAGTCAAGGGAGGGTCTGGGTTCCTGTCTACTCTACTGCCAGGGCTGGGTGTCCTGCCTGTACGGCCCTGGCAGAAGACAGAGGGAGTGAGAAGCTAGTGCTGTGGGCGGGGAAGCGATGGCCAGTGCACAGGCCCTGCTAATCCTACAACTGCTCACTGCCCGCACTCTTCTTCAGCCATTACAAGGATTTTTCAAACCCAGCCAAAGCACAGAGGCCTTCAGCATGCAAATCAAAGAAAAGTGGATCATCCAGGCTGACAAGCAAAAGCCATCAGAGCGGATTGTGGGTAACAAGTAGGCCTTGCCCAGAGAGGTAGAGCTGGCTGTCTCAAGTTCTCCAGCAAGACAAAAGAGCAAATGAAGCCACGTGTGGAAGAGCACAGTGGCAAATGAATTGCCATCACTTCTGCTGCCATTTGACTTCCGAGGACTTGCACAAGGCAAGGAGCAAGCAAGCCTGAGCAAGGAGCCAATCATGTAGCCAAAGCTGAGCATTACTTGGGAAAATGCAAGCAAGTCACAGTGGAAAGATTTTCACTTGCTCAGGCACATGCCCTTTCTTGCCCACCCACAATAATTGTGCAACTATTATCAGATGGATTTTCCCAGCATATATGCCACTGTAGTTTGTGGCTGGGGAAATGCAGCTTATCTACCAACTGCACAAGTTGCCAAAGTGAATGCTGGGTGCAATGTGGCCACACGGAAGTCACAGATACTGATCGGATCTGAGGTTTTCTTGGAATCTTGCCGGAGACTGGCATCCCAGGACCGCAGTTGGGTTTTGGCCATTAGTAGCAACAAACTGCCAGCACTGTCCAGCAATCTGACAGTCATGGGCAACTATTGACAAACTCTTCCATGTATTGTTCTTCATATTTTTCTTTAAAGGTTTGGCACTCCTGGGCATGTATCTTTCCAGTATGTGCAAATTGTATATAGGTATGGAATATTCATCCTGAGGGATGAGATAGATAGATAGATAGATAGATAGATAGATAGATAGATAGATAGATAGGTAGAGGGGTGTGTGTGTGTGGTGGTGCTGGTGTGTAAGTGGCCACCCTAGCTGATCTGTGTGATTCACAACTTGGTACATTCCTCTGGGCTCTTTCTGCAACTAAAATGCATCAGGGATGGATCTGTGCATTTCCCTGAATGTTATACATCTTAACTCTTACGGGGAGCCCAAGCAGTGATTTCTCCTCCTGTGCAGCCTGTCCACAACCTGTGGCTTATGCAAAACATAGCGGCCAGGATAACAAACAGGATCCTTAGGTTTGACCATATAGTGTCAGTTCTCGTCTGCTCCCACAGGCTGTGTTAGCTGCTTACAAGTCTGACCAAAGTGCTGGCTTTATCCTCCAGAGAATCATGGTGCCTCCCCAGTGTCAGGCCACCTGGTTACTCTGATCAACATCAAAAGCCTTCCCCTGAAGGCCAAATTCTGAGGGAGACTCAGAGGGCAGCACCAAGGGTGGCACCTTCTGGGTGGAAGCCCCCAGCTGTGGAATGATCTCCCCACTGAACCTGCCTGGCACCAGCTTTGCCATTCTTGCAGTGCCAGATTAAAATGTCCCTGTCTGCTGAGGCATGGCAAGACCTCCAAGGATTCTTACGGGCTTCCAGGGAGTGCCCACATCTGGTAATTCAACAGGTTTACTCTGATGCATGTATAGTGTTACCTGTTAAATTGTTTTTACATGTTGTATTCTGGGGAAAAATATGGCATTTTATCATACTTGTTTTATGAATGGTTGTCAAATGCCCAGAGCACTTTACCTAGTGGACAGTGTGTGTGTGTGTGTGTGTGTGTGTGTGTGTGTGTGTGTGAGAGAGAGAGAGAGAGAGAGAGAGAGAGAGAGAGAGAGAGAGAGAGAGAGAGAGAGAGAGAATAAATACACCTTCTACAGCAGTGGTGAGCACCACATGCCTTCTGCATAGCAGCAAAAATCACAGTGATTTTGCCAGGTGGCAGTTTTCACAAAGAGGACTGCAGTCTTGGAAGCGCCATGCAAGTGCGGTTCCGCCTGGCAACAAGGAGCATGTGATGATTTGCTGCTGAACCGTTATTTAGGAGGGCAGTCCAACCCCACCACAGCCTGAATTGCCCCTGCTTGGACTGCTGCTACGCGCTTTGGTCTAGAGCAGTATGTCCAGTGAGTTTTGGCCTTTAAAAAAAAATAAGCCTATGAAAGCCTCCAAAGGTGCTTTGCCAAAACACATACTTTTTCTTTGCAGATAGAATGTGAGCTGTTGCTCTTCAGAATGCAAAATTACGTGAAGAGCCATCTCTTGTGCGTGAGCCCTAAATCTTAAGAGGACAGAACTGTCTGTAGAAGGAAGAGAGATGGGCATCTGAAAGTGCTCTTAGGGTGCTGGTGCAGGTTAGAAACTCAGGCCTATGGGACAATGAATAGCTTTTAAGGCTTTATCCAGAAGAGGGCAACATTGTTTATTCTTCGCTCACAGCCTGACATAGCATATCTGCTGCTGGTAAGATGAAATTGCTGAATGAAGCAGGGATACGTCATCAGCTTTATTTTAGAGGTTAGAGGAATTGTTGAGGGACTAACAGGACTGATATGTTTTGTTCCAGCAGAATATCCTCAAGTACCTCTGCCAACACTGTGGAATGATCCCCCAGAGCTGCCATCAGGTGGAGGGCCCTTAGAAACCACCACCGCTACCCGCTTCTCAGATGCTCCAGGATTTCCACCATACACTTCTGATTATGAGCCAGAGGACACAACTCACCTCCCCCAGCTGGATAATGGGAATGGTACGTGTTCTCAGAGGTAGTGCTTAGCAGCACTGCTTCATTTTTTTGTGCATGAGATCACAGCAATTGGTTCTGTTGAGATGCTTAAGCGGACATCCTATCGATTTCTGCTAAAGCAGAATAGAGAAATATTTTTCACCTTGAGGTGAAAAAATCTTTCAGGGGAAGCAGGTGCAGCTGCAAACCATCTCTGGTTGCTTTTGACCAAATCACTTTGAGCCGAATTAGGTAGAGTCAAAAGCAAAAGTGAGCAGTCCCAAAATATACCTGGACACTCAGAAAGGAGAATCAGATTAAAAGTGAGGGTTTTCCAGATGTTCTCCAAAGTGTACTTATGTTAATAACCCCCTGCAAAACTTTGAATCAACAGAAATTTCTCACTGCACTGCTAGTCCTTCTCCCTGTCCTAGGCATTCCAATCCCACATTTTTGCAGCCAAGATAGAACTTAGAACTAGAAGATCTAAACCCAAATCTTTGACCACAGTGGAATCCCAGGCTGGTCTTGGGCAAATTACTTGGGCAATCTCAGTGGTCTTCAACAAGTTACTCTTATCTGGAAAACAGAAACAATAATGATCCCACCATGGAGTGTGGTTTCCGAGATGACAAAGAAGTGCTCTATTTTATTATTTATTTAGGAGACTTTTATGCCGCCCCATTCGCCGAAGCCTCAAGGCGGCTCACATCCATAAATAAACTTCCATAGAATAATATAAATTAACAGTATAAATTAAGTCGCCCTGGCCAAAGAATAAAATGAATAAATACTATTAACAATTAAAATGACATTTGAATAAAAAGGTCTTTGTCTGGCGCCGAAAAAGAAATAACGACGGCGCCAGGCGGACCTCTCTGGGGAGGGCATTACATAGATCGGGCGCCACTGCAGAGAAAGCCCTCCTCCGAATACTCACCCTCCTAATTTCCTTCACGGAGGGTTCCCAGAGAAGGGCCTCTCCCGCAGATCTCAAGGGGCAGGCGGGCATATATGGACGTAAGCTCTCCTTCAGGTAACCAGGACCCAAGCCGTTTAGGGCTTTATAGGTCATCACCAACACCTTGAATTGGACCCGGACTTCAATGGGAAGCCAATGAAGCTGACGGAAGACTGGAGTCATGTGAACATAATGCCCAGTCCCCGTCAGCAGCCTGGCAGCTCTATTTTGAACCAATTGAAGTATCCGGACCGTCTTCAAGGGTAGCCCCACGTAGAGCGCGTTACAGAAGTCAAGTCGGGAAGTCACCAATGCGTGTGTCACTGTCGCCAGGCAGTCGTACTCCAGGTAGGGACTCAGCTGATGGATCAGCCGAAGCTGAAAGAAATCGCTCCTCGCCACCGCTGTCACCTGAGCTTCCAATGAAAGCTGGGTTGAGGAGCGCTCCCAAGCTGCGAACCTTGTCCCTAAGAGGGAGTGCAACCCCATTCAGGACTAGGTTCAATTCACCCTCCCCGAAGCCCGATCTGCCAATCAACAGGACCTCCGTCTTGTCTGGATTGAGCTTCAGTTTATTGGCCCTCATCCAGCCCATTACCTCGGCCAGGCACTGGTTCAGCACAGCCACTGCCTCACCTGGATTGGTGGAAAATGAGAGATAGAGCTGGGTATCGTCAGCGTACTGATGATTCCGCAGCCCACACCTCCTGATGACCTCTCCCAGCGGTTTCATGTAGATGTTAAATAGCTAAGGGGACAAAATGGATCCCTGCGGTACTCCATGGCATAGCTGCCATGGTGCAGAGCCATAGTCCCCCAGCACCATCTTCTGGAATCGGCCATTGAGATAGGAGCGGAACCACTGCAAAGCAGTGCCTCTGACCCCCAATCCCGCTAGCCTATCCAGAAGGATACCATGGTCGATGGTATCAAAAGCCGCTGAGAGGTCCAGAAGAACCAACAGGGACGCACTCCCCCGTCCCTCTCCCTGCACAGGTCATCGTACAGGGCGACCAAGGCAGATTCAGTACCATACCCGGGTCTGAAGCCGGACTGAAATGGATCCAGATAATCAGTTTCATCCAAGAGTGCTTGGAGTTGTCCCGCCACCACCCGCTCCAACACCTTGCCCAAAAATGGGATGTTGGCCACTGGTCTATAATTAGTGGCCATCTCTGGATCCAGGGATGCTTTCTTCAGGACCGGTCGGACTACCGCCTCCTTTAAAGGGGCAGGTACCCGACCCTCCCTCAGAGAAGTGTTAACCACCTCCAAGATCCAGATCCCAATCCCGTGCTTGGCGTTGTTTATTAACCAAGATGGGCAAGTGTCCAATAGGCAAGTGGTGGGACGTACTCGTCCAAGCACCTTGTCCACATCATCAGGCCACAATAACTGAAATTCATCCATTAATTTTGGACCAGACGGCGACATTGGTATCTCCCCAGAAGCCTCTGAATCACTAGTAGAGTCTAGCTCGTGATGAATCTGAGTGATTTTCTCCCTGAAATGCTTGGCAAAGTCATCACAGCGGGCCTTCGAGGGTGGAACCAGATCTTTCTCAGGGCCAGGGCAGACCAGGCCTTGTACCACTCAAAAAAGCTCCACCGGACGGCATTTTGAGGAGGCAATGGAAACGGAAAAGAATTTCTTTTTTGCCACCCTCACCGCCACAGCATAGGCCCAATAATGGGCTCTTAAGTGTGTTTGGTCAGATTCATCCAGTGATCTCCTACGCTCTAGCCATCTCCCAGCCTCCTTCATCGCCCGCAATTCAGGTGTATACCAAGGGGAAGAGTGGGCTCTGCCTGGCGGGAGAGAACGCTTAGAAGTGATTGTGTCAACAGCCCTAGTCATCTCCCTGTTCCATAGTTCGACCAGAGCCTCGACAGGAGCACCAGTCTTGTCAGCCGGAAACTCCCCCAGGGCCTTCAGGAATCCGTCTGGATCCATTCGGCTCTGGGGGCGGACCCACACAATCGGGTCTGCACCCTTACAGAGGGAGAGGCTGCTCTTGAGCACAAACCTCACGAGGAAGTGATCTGACCATGACAGGGGTGTCAGACATAAATTCCTCACCCTCAGACCACCCTCTTCCTGCCCCATTGAGAAAACCAGATCCAGAGTGCGTCTACATTCATGGGTCGGGCCTGTGACATGCTGAAACAGCCCCATGGCCGTCATGGAGGCCCTGAAGTTCTGAACTGCCCTGGTCAGACCAGTCTCGGCATGGAGATTGCAGTCCCCCAGGACCAACACCCTGAGGGTCCTCAACACCAGGTCCGAGACAATCTCCGTCAGTTCAGGCAGGGAGACTGTTGGGCAGAAGGGTGCACGGTACACCAACAGAATCCTCAATTTGTCTCGATCGCCCAACACCAAGTAGAGGCACTCCAGCCCTGGTCTCGAAGGGACTGGAAGACCCGTGAGGGAGATGGAGGCTCGATAAACCAAAGCGACCCCCCTCCCCTCCCCTCCAGGCGTGGACGGTGCTTAACCAGATACCCGGGCAGGCACATTTGAGAGAGGGCGACATCCCCCCCTCTCTCCTGCCCAGGTCTCCGTTATGCAAGCCAGGTCGGCCCCCTCATCCACAATCAAGTCATGGATGAGGGAAGATTTATTGCGGACCGACCTGGCATTAAGCAGCAGCACCATCAGGCCCGAGGGGCGGTTGACAAGACTACCTGGAACCCTCTGGCTGGGGGCAGAACCAGAAGGAGGGACGGGTGTCAGCCATCTGTTCCTCCTGCTTCTACGCGGACACGTTAAGCCCCCACCGCTGTAATGTCCATTGCCCGTGACCACCCCAATGGCGGCGCCCACGTGCTCCCCAGGAAACTCAACCGTCGACATGGCCAGGGACGACTCCATGAAAACAAATTAAAATACAATAAAACTTTAAAACAGTAATAAACTCCCCATCTACCCCCCCCCGATACAAAATTCCAGCCACCGACCTAGCCCCCTGCCAGCCCAGCCCCGCATGGCCACAAACGGCAGCGACCACCCTTTGGCTGTTGCCCTTCGGCCGCCGGCCCCAGGCTGCGTCCGGCGGGTTAAGCCGTCACCCGCCCGCGCGCCCTGCCCCAATCCGGCGTTGCTCTCACCGATGCCAGCGGGGGGGGGGGGAGCAGAGAGGGGCGCGGAAACCCGCCCGGCGGTGAGATGGCGGCGCCCTCCTCCGCACCATCGACGGAGGCCCTGGCGTGGCCCTGGCGTCCTCCGTGCCCAGGGCGGCCCAGCGGTGGCAGTGCGGCGTGGCAGGTTCCGGGGAGGGAGCTCCAAAGCAGCCCAACCCCAGGCTGCGTCCGGCGGTTAAGCCGGCGCCTGCCCACGCACCCCGCCCCAATCTGGCGTTGCTCTCTATGAACAACCATAGTAGTAAGAGCTGTTGCTTTACCATGCGTCTGGGAAATGCTGGTAATTCCCTGATAGGAGAAACAGTTGCCTCTTCCTATATGGTGGCAGACATATGGCAGCCATCTTGTTGTTTGCTGTATGACTGTATGACCCATCCGATCTCAAGTGGGACTAGAATATTCAAACTGGCAGGCACACATGCCTCGCCTTTGCTGCAGCTTCGCTATGTGGTTAGGAGCCCAAGTTGGGCTGTTGGGTTGTACAAGCCTCGGCATCTCAGTGCTCTGCCCCACTCTTTTCTGAACATTCCTACATCATCTGGTACAGACTGGGAGCTATTGAGCATTTCTCCTTTCAACCAATACTGCTTTTGTTTGTGGTACCTGCAATATACCTTGGCGATATATAAACAATGATGCCATCATCATTCCCTGTGGCTTCCTGTAGTTACTACTTCTGGAAATGTCAGTGCACTATGCTAGCTTGGAGCTTTTTGCTGCAACAAGCAATTATAAGTATGTATGATGTCAGCAAGTACATAAGTAGGAGGAAAAGAGCCATAGCTCCTTAGCCTTATGCTCTGACCTAGATCGGCCTCTCCGCTAAATATAGATGTCAACCACTGGCTTAGAGAATATGACAGAAGGGGTTTAGATGCAGCATTGCTTACACTGATTCAGGCCAGTTCAGTGATACTTTCCTCCTGGAACCGCAGCTTTAAGACGTATATACTGTAACATATGGTATTATCCATTGTCACATAAATGGACTTTCTGATCCTAATGCACCTCCCCATAGGAGCAATAGAGGGCCCCCAACCTTCAGATTTTGATGGTGCAGGAGATTACCCTATCATGCCCTATCCCCATTTCATTGATGGAAGCCATTCTACCAGCTGGATGCCTTCTTGGGATACAACTCCTACTGTGTTTTCTGCACACTTGTTTTTCCGGAGCTGCCATTTGTTTCCTAAAAGTTTTCCTTCTCTTATCAACTTGCAGGGTCTCTGGGTCCTGGAGCAATTGGTGCCATAGTGATTGCTGCTTTGCTGGGAACTTCTGTGATTGTGGCCTTGATTGTCATCACTCTGAGAAAGTTTTCTGCCTCTTGAGTTCAATAAAATGTTCCCTCCTAATACACACTTTGTTCAAGCTCCTCCCTCCCTCTGTGCTTGTGTTTTCTATATGTGAGACTAGGAAAACAAGGTCCTTTATCATTTTATTTCCCAGACATTGCAGGACAGCATATGTTTGAAGCTTATTTTTGAAAATGCCATCGAATGGTTGCACAAGTGGTTTTCTGGTGTGCGGTTTGCATGCACAGCTTGAGATTCTACAAGCCTAAACCTTCTGTCAAAAAGGTGTGGGCACAAGTCAGGTATGAATGAAATACATTCATGATTAAAAGATCACACTAATTTCATGTATCTGCTCAAAGGTGTATGCCCTTCCTCAACATGGAAGGGCTTGATTGCTACAGCTAAAACGGTAGCTTGGCCTTTAGTTCCTGTAGTGTTAGTAGCAAGGGATGGGGGAAGCATTATATTTATTTTCTGAATATCTGATTTTATGCTTTGTTCTCTTTGTACCATTCTTTAAAACCATGTTTGCCCTGGTTCATTAAGGGAAAAAAAGAATGAGAAGAATCTCATGGAAACTAATGAGCCTCATTAACATAAACGACCATGGAATCTGGGTGTATTTCTTGAGGGAGGTGGGGACTGTTAGCTTAGGAAGCTCACCTGCCTTGACTCTTACCCTTGTGTATGTGATGTGCCATTTCTTGCCTGGATATAAACGTTCTGCAGAGTGGCGGTCAGTGCTGGTTCAAGGATTCTTTGGCAAGACACCCTCAATGGATGTCTACCTTTCTCACCACTGTTTTCAACAGCTACTCTTCTTCCACATTCACTTTCTCAAGAACGCCATCACTATCTTGATTCACAGGCAGAAATCCAGAGAGCGAATAGGCAAGAATGAGAGGCAAGCTGTAGTGGTAAAGAGAAGGAGCAGCTCTAGGAGACACCCACTGGGATGTGGCTCCTCAGCAGATGTCAGCCATGCTTACCCTTGCTGCTAACCTTGGTGATGGTTGCTACTCTGGCTTGTGACTTGACAGTTGCTTAAAACCTTTCATTGTGAGTGATACAATTCACTACACAGGAACTAGTATGGAAACCATGTGACCCAATTTGATCAGCACCTGGTTAGCGGCAAATGGTAGGTTCAAAAAGGCACTGCAACATTGGCTCTTGACATATACCAAGTGGCTGCTCAAGTCCACCTCAACTGCAGTATTTGAGGCTTCCTTAAGTATCACAAATGGTAGCACCTTACTTCCCACTGCCTTCGTTAACAATGGGGATTGCTACAAGATGGCAGCCTCTGAGTGGTGAACTTGTAAAGTTCACAGGCTCTTCTGAAATAGGTTTGGGGGATTATCTTGGTTATTATACAACAGATCATATCTCTTGACCTGAAGTTACTGCTTCTTCCAATAGATAAGGAACAGGTCTCCACAAGGTCTCCATTCCATTTGCTCTTACAGCAGCTAGTCTGGAGATATGAAGCTTCTCTGGCTAGCCAGGATTGGTCTAAAAGGATTTCGTTTTTGTTACTGAAATGGTAACCTATCAAAGCTCGTTTTCCTTCATCTTTCACAACACCAAAGCTGGGTCAGACATTTATTGTATTTAATATCATTTAATGTTTTGGCAAGAGACACTTGCCTAATTAAAGGTAGCATTAGATGCTGCTTTAAGCATCATTTAGGCTGATTTAATTAATATATCTTATATTCCTGTATATATCTTATATATGTTATTACATTATTGTTAGTGTTTGTTGTGTTACAGCTATGCACATACACTGAAATAAAAGAAAACCAAAAGAACAGCAAAAATATATCAGCTTACACGTGAAATGAGTAAATACTGTTAGTATTTTATTGGCATAATCCTATGGTATTCCAACATTCTCTAGAAGGCCATGGGATTACTGGCTGAGCCCTTCCAAAGTCCCAGTCCCCCTGCAGCTTCAACGAAAGAACTTGCCTTCCTTCCTGAGATTACAAATGGACCTCAGAGAAGTCAAGGGTGGAAAAAGTGAAGGCTGCGACCAAAGGCTTAAGTAGATTTCTATCAGCAGCAGAACGTCTCTCCCCACTCCAGGTGATTTATTTTGATGGCCAAAAACAGGCTTAGGTGCCCTGCTGGCATGGAACATTACCTTGTGACCTAAATTAGTATTTCTTTTAGGGGGTGGGTATGGCTAAGTACAGTCTAGCCTCTGGAGAAGTCAAATTAAATTACTGAAAGTCTAAGACTTTGAAATTGAGGTTGGTAAATTATATTTTTATAATAAGAAAAGGTAATACTTCTCCCTCTGCCATTTCAGTCAGTCATTCCTCTAAAGGATTAAGCTAAATTCTACACTTCTGTGTAAAAATTAGATGAAATCGCACAATATTGGCTAAGGTGGCTATAAAGAAATTGGTACATTGTGTCATTTTCATAGTCTTAAGTACAGCAAAATTACAGTGTATTGACTCCATTTTCTTAAATTAGCAAAACTGTGGTTATGTGGTGATCTGTCAGGATCACCTATCTTTTACATGACGCAGCCATTGTGTGACCTCAAACATCAGGGAAAAGAATTTAAAAGTAACAGTATCATTTCTAAACATCTCAGTGTTGTGGTTATGCTGTGCTAGTGCTAAACATTTCTTGACAAGTGTAAGAGGCTGAATTGATCAAGATCATAGTATTTTAGTGTGCCTTACGGAACAATCCTATTTCCCCCATCTGATGCAGGCAAGCCCCCACATGCATTTTTATCAGTTCTCGATTGTCTACATAATGCATTGCAGAAGGGAAAGGAAAGAGGCTGGACCAGCAATAGGAATTAGCATTAAAGTGCTTGGCTCCAGCTCCCCTCACTCCTGACCTTCAGCTGTTCCCCTTTTCTGCCCTCTAAGGCACCTTTGCCACACAGGGGGAAGCAGGCTGCATGGCTTTTCTCTGGGCTGACTGCATCTCCATCCAAAAGAATCTGTCTGGGACCTTAAAGAGTTGCTGCCCACCAGAGGTGATGCAGATTGCGCTTGCTCAAGTATAATCCAAGGCCTCAGATTCCTAATTATGAACTACCTTGGGAAAGTTAGAATGGTAATATAGACATACCCCGGTTTCCCTTGTGGGAGGCTCTTTTTAATGCAGAACTTTCAAGGAGTGTTGCAATTGAACAAACACTTACCAATTATTTATATACAGTTTTAATATGCAAAGTGCTTTACAATAATTTAATCAGTTGCTTTCAATCTCATGGTTGACCAAGTGATTATCTTTAGATAAATTCTTGCTATGGATCTCCCCCCATTTCTTTCCAGCAGTATGTTGGTCCAGGTTATAATTGTTGTATTAGAGGAAGAGCATCTTCTTTATTCCTTTTGGCTCATAAAACCTTTCATATATACAGTAGCTTGAAAGTACTATACACAGAGTTCACGCATGTAGCTGAGAGCAGGTGCCCAGCTCATGTGCAAGAGGCCTTATTATTTAGTGTAACTTTTGCTGACAACAAGTAATACAAAGTGTGTCACCTTTTGTCCCAAGTGTTTAGGGGTGGGGAGGACGCAACACCTCAGCACCGCTTTGCATGAGTGTTTGATTGTTATTTCAATTTACTCCTCCTAGACTGGCAACGATACATTCCATTTAAAATTCTCTCAACTTGACAGAAATATTATTTAAAGTAGTGTGCTCAGAATCCATATATACACCAAGGAAAAGCAATACATTTATACAGAATGCGGTGGGCCAAGCAACAAACAAGTTCCCTCACTCCCCAGATAAAGCATCTCTTTAGAACATCACTCATGCCTTGATTTGGCCACCAACAATTGTCCTTATGGCTCTTGGTTTTTCTTCCTTTCCTTTTTTCAACAGATGAGACGTTCCCAAGAATGCAAGCAGTGAAGAACAGACCCAAGCAGTGACTAGTTATGGGCTATTGTCCCATGTTCACTTACCCTGGGCAATTTAGTGCAACCTTTGTCTAGGACAAAGGAAATCCTACGTATATGCTATGGATTGTACCACCATCTCTCAGCATGTCTATACTACTTGTTTGTGGTAACCAGTGGTAGATTTTGGGGAGAATGTTGTAGCAATACTTAGATTTAGTTAGTGGCTGCTTAAAGCACATAGTTCTTACTGGATACAACATGCAGTCCAGAATGAGAGGCCGCTGGACTGCCTGGGTATGTTGGTTAAGTCAGGTACTCTAAGAAGGGCTAGATAGAGAACTGTAGGCTATGAGCTGCACTGATTTTAGTTCCTCTGGAACTGGCTGTCTTTTAGACCAGCCTGGGTAGTGTTCATTACTATTACCATCTGCAAACTGGAAGTCCAAAGTTTCCTCCAAGGGAGCTAGAGAGTACAGCTGAATGAATGCTAAGAAACATTTGAACAAGATAAGGTGCTTTATAGTAATTTATTTACCTCTGTTCTTCTGATGCATTATATAAGAGATACTTCAGTAGGCAGTCCAAAATCAGTTCCTAAAGAGGAACTTTTTGAGTGCATAGGCATGGATGTCGACAGTTAACAGTGCACAGTTTCAAAGGTGTTGTGCTCCTGGGCTCCTAAACTCCCTAACTTCTATCTTACCACTAGAACATTGAATGCTGCACCTTGTTGTACCATTGGGAAAATTGTCATAGAATCAGGATGATAACCTACAGGGTCTTGGCGTTGTTTTTCCAGTTGTCCAGTGTCCGTCATTTTCTCACCAAACAGATTTGCACTCTTTGGAGCTTGAAGTACACTAGGAAATAAGTTTTACAGCTCCTAGATCTGTACAGGCACATGGCAGTCTCACTTCTTTTCAAGTCTGCCTTCCGAGAGATTATCCATGCTGTGTCAAGTATGCAAAGAAGTACCACCAGTATGGAGGTGAAAGAACTTCTTTGTCAAAAGCTGATACCTGTACACCTCCTAGGTATCGACTCCCATTGTCTCAGCATCTGCTGTCAATTGCTTCTGAGAAAGGACAGACAACTGTGTGCAGTGATTATTGTCTATTCCTGCTGCCCATTTTCCTCCGCTGGCTGTCATCTGACTTGTGCACTCGGAAACACTCTTTCAAGTTCTGAGAGCGAATCTTGGGGTTCATAATCTCTTCACCCATAGAGCTGGGGAACCATCCTCTTTCTTGATCATGCAAACGCTCCCCAAATATCCAGCCTAGATTAAAAAGAAGGATGGTGATGTACAGAGGAAAGCACGTAGTGCTGCAGCTCAATAAATCCATGACAACTTAATATAAAGAAAGTTCAAACCTGGCAATACTGAAGTTTTTTAAACAATAATGGATCAGATCAGAATGTATTAACAGAAGCTGCTTGCATAATCTTTTAAAACTGAGGCAGATGCTACAGTTTAGAAGGATTATAAGAAAGTAGCTTCGCTGGGACTGCACAGCTTTGCCATCAAGTTATTTTGGACATTAAGTTCAAAATAGAGCATGAGAAATCCCCATAAACACATCCTGACTCTTGTTCGTTTCCTTGGGACAGCCCAGTTAGAAGGCCACACCCCACTATTTTAGGAATATTGCAATTAACAATCCTCAGTCCTGCAGGCTAGAAGAGTTATCCAGTTCCCGTTATACTTGCTGGATGGATGTTTCTGCATTCAAGATACCATTCACTCTAAGGAAAAAAGACCACTGAGATGACAGCTCTTACCATCATCTGTCTTTTCCAGAATATTCAGCACATCCGCGAGTTCCAGTGACAGCTCATCTGGCTGCTGAGCCACGTATGGGTGGACGCACTGTACTTGAGGGCAGTCTGTCAACAGGGAAGAGGACGTTAATCCAGTTTGCCAAACCTTTATGAGTGTTATGAAGTTGGAGCTGGGAGCCTGCGGCCAAGTTAGATGCTCACGAGGCTCCCATTTATATGAATAATAGCAAAAGACTTAGAATCACATCCGCTGACTCTCTGGCCCAGGGCCTAAAATAGCCAACCAGAAAATGTGGCATAGTCTGTATAACCTTGATCAGGCTTCTGTTGCTTGTAGCACTTTATGCTACAAAAAAGTGACCTAGTCAGTTTGTGTCATCTCAGTAAATGGTTCAATGAGGTGAGGACACTGGCTGGCCAGTTACAGTACAGTTAGGCTCACTGATGGATTTCTGTTGTGAGGCTGAGGGAGTGTATTATTTTACTGAAGAAGTCAATTGACCTTAGCCCCCTGCATGTGGGTGAAACATGGGATGGAATGAAGCTGATTCGGAACTGGAAGCAGAAAGATATGGACCAGTGAAGTTGAACAAAATTGCAACAAAAGCTAAACACACAGCTTGATATTGGCTGAAAATGTCCCTGATTGGGGGGGGGATGGGGGGGGTAAGCACAAGACAGGCAACTGAGCCATTCTGTAACTGTAGGTAGGACTGGCTGCCTTCTGATCTTCACAAAAGCTAGCTGCTTAAGAAGACAACACAAAGTTGAACCAGAGCACGTCATTTCAGACGTATCTTGTTTCAATTAAGCAGTAGCCAACCTGCCATGGCATCCTAGAACAGACTGTTAGAACAGGGGAAAAAAGTATGTTCCTGCAACCTGTCATTTTGCCTCCAACTTCCCTGGCCTCCTTACCCATAAGCCTGGACGTAAAGGAAACAAACTTGGTTCGCCGATTTGGAGCCAGCAAGATCATCCAGCGCTTCATTTCACTCCTGCATGGGGTGAGGGAGGTAAGGAAGGGAATACAGCAATTAATTTTTTCCATGTGATTTTGGAAAGAGTCAGTTGGAAGACTAATATTTTAACTTGCCAACTTCACTCTCACAATTGTCTTCGTTAGGCGAATGCCACTTTCTCCCTTCTGCGTATCAGAGTGCTCTTATCCTGGCTATCTTTTCTATACATTTCAATGACCGCAATGACAAATAAAGGCTGTTCACATGCCATTACAGTCTTCCGAGGGTTATTTCATTCACAGAGAAGCTGTGGTGCATGTGGGCATCATTTTGAACATGAAGCTAACACTTGGGAGTTGTCATGCTATGTAACGCTGGAGAGTTTGGGCTATGCAAGGGGTGTTCAACCTTTGCACCACCGTACTTGCTGAGTTTGCACAACCAGACAACCCCCAACTGACGACTCACATGCAAGCTAGTGCCCGCAGCAAGCTGTAGCATGTTGTTCCAAGCCTGTCACAGAGGCCCATTTATTTTAGCATTTCCCCCCCTTTCCTGTAGATCTAATGTTTCGTTTGAAGTAGTTTACTTTGCTCATTTTAAGGCACGGCTCCTCAAAATGCTCCCCCACCTTAACGGTGCACCTCTTGCCACACGCGAACAGATAAAATCCATGTGCGCATCTCTGGCTGCTTGTTAGCCAAGCCTGTCACCTGTCAAGTGTCGCTGATGAAAAAGACATTTATGCATCCTGACTCATCTGTTCCCACTCGCTGGTTTGAATGTCACGCACGAGGTAATGCAGCAAGGTGTTCAGGGCAAATCTATGAATTGCAGTGAAAGAACGTGGACGTGTTTCAGAAATCCTTGACAGAGCAGAGACAGCTACTTTCCACTGCTATATTGCTCTTATTTTTCACTTCTTTTGAAAATACTTGTAACAGCCATTCCCTTCTTAGGGTCAAACGGAACATGATTCAGAGAATCCATGATAAACATGGAGGTTTTGGAAGGAGACCAAGTAACCCCTTTGTTGGCCACTTATCTACAGGTCAAAGGGACATGGGATGGGATCAAATTCGGAGCCTTGGAGCTCCAAATTTGCCTGAACCCACCTGCCTTATTCATACCCTAAGTTAAAGACAAGTCAGACTTTTATTCAAATATAAACTTCCTTCCATGGTGTTTTCCCTCCCACCACCCAGTTATTTTGCTATACTGCTAGCAGGCATGTGAATAATGTGACACACTTGCACCTCACTTCTGAGTGGTGAGCAGTTATGAGGATTCCAGTGTTTACCCAAGACTCAAAAGGAAGTCACGGAGGACTTACGAATATAAGCTTTATGTGCACACATAAAAGCGAAGCATGGGATAAACACTCTCAGCGTTAACCTGCCAGTGAATTGTCTAGTTGAGTCTGTAGGGTTACAGAATTTCCTGCAGAGTACAAAGTAAACTCTGCCTCTTCTTCAGATCTGTTCCAGCACTGATGGACTTTCTGCATGCGCAAGCCTCTTTCATATCTACTGCTGTCTACCATCAGCAAGAAAGATGAGTCCTCTCTACCCATCACTTAGGCCTTCTTGGACCATTCCAGCTTCCATTGAAACACTACACCACAACCTTACAGCCATCAACTATTTCTTTTCGGGTCTTAAAATACTGCCTTAGGACTTCTACACTGACATCTCTATTTACAGCAATCTTACAAGGATTTCATAACTGGAAGAGAACCTGAATCTCCTTGCAGTCAAAGGCACTGGGCTGTAAAGGGTCCTTGGAAGCTTATTCAGACTAACCTCAACCTCTTATTGAGACTATTTGTCGCTACAGCATTCTTAGAACAAACAGGAGGCCCTGTGACAAATTCATTCAAAGCTTAATTGCCTACAGAAGCAAGGGCAAAACCATTCCAGTCAGCGTTAAAACTGAAGGCCAAACCAGATCACCAACATGGAAGAACCTTAAATCAAGATCAGGCCAAAATGTAGCAGCAAGCATTGCATCCAGGTTGCAAAACAACACAGAGTCACAAAGGAGGCAGGAAAAACCAACCTTGCTATGGAAGAAGTGAACTGGAAAGGAACCTTATTGCTTAGAAAGCAATTATTTTCTATTTTTCTATAGTGACAGGAAGTGGCTCCTGTACCAGTGTGCATACACACAAAGATATATCTCCAGGCTACTGGCTCATATTAGAGACGTATGAGACATTAATTGCAGTTTGGTTTTGATCAAGATTTACCCAGTTTGCACCTTCCATACTGAACACAGACTTATCTGTAGTCAAAAGTCTACATTTCCGTGATTTGTGGGCCCAAAAGTGCATTTGACGGCAGATGTACATTTGAAAGGTGTGCATGAGAATATGCATACATTTGAAAGATATGTCCAATATACTTTGATCACTGGGAGTGATTTTGATGATGCACAAAACTGATCTGCAAAAAACGCACACATTTTCATGCTCCCCTCCTCCTGCACACACACACACACACACACACTGTATGATACAGATGCATGTTAGAACAAGCTCAGAGATGGCATATAGAGCACTTCAGTGAGTTCAGGTCTACCATCCTTTAAGCTTATCCCATGTGACACAGAAGTCTAGAATCATTACAAGAGAGCAAACTGAATGGTGTTATCTACATAATCTCCACATTTAAACATGTGTGTCTGGCTGTACTCACTGGGATGATGCCTTTAGCATGTAGCTGACTTCCCGGTCATCTGCATTTTCCAGCAGCCTCAGAATAAAGACATTGGCCAAGCTCTGTCCTTGATCCTCCAACTCCTCCACCCGGAGAAGTCCACGGGGAGCAGAGTCAAACACCTGGTATTTGTCACTGAGAGAGAAATTAAATGGGTAAATCATTAGTCCAAAGCATGTGTGTTGAAAGATGGGATGCAGATGTAGCCAGAATATATTTCCCGTAGATGAACCAGATAGATCCTCTTTAACAATGGGAAAAAATGCATGGCTTGTTATCGAAAGAGTAAACTACAGATTCTGATGCATCTGCACGTAAGAAAATCTTAAAAGCCCTTCTGTACTGCAAAGAAATCTAAAAACAGATGAGAGGGAAGGGAGTGCTTAGTTTTTCTTGTGCCAGTTACTTTTCACTTGAAAAGTTCACCAACCACTTTTATTTCATGCCAGCATTCCAGACTCTGTTTATTTTACGAATATGACTCAAGAAACTAAGCTACTGGACACTGAGGTATAGAAGAAAATTGACTAGCAGAAGTGTTGAACACCTGGCTTCCCTTCCAACCTTTCTCTAACAAAAATCGCCACTTAACAACGACCTTTTGCCAAACAATTTAAGAAGGAGACAATAGCGGGGAATTACTAGTCCTAAAGGTCCAGCGCGATAGGATGCAGATTGCACATCAGCACAATGATCCAACGAATAAGAGCTATAAGGAAGGGTAAGTCTTTCCTTCCATTTAGTCTGAAGTAACAAAAAGTTTTGTGGCGCCTGAAAGACTCTCTGGGGCAGTTTGTGTGATTATTTAATCACAGTGAGGCTGTGATGTGCACAGGATACATGCTGCCATTATCTGAATATGCAACTTCCATCCAGGTTTTGTTATGTCAGGTAAACACAATGAGTGTGGGTTATATGAGTTATACAACCCTCACATAAACACATTAACCGATTTAAGTAAGCTTGAACCCTGTTTTGTTTAATCTTTGCATTATACATGTTCACTCAGTTCGAACAACACAAAGTCCTCTGAGTAGGGACTGGATATGCAACTTGGCAGCCATGAGCACTGCAGTTCATCAAGGGTTAAACAAGCTACGATGACCTGCAGTGTGTGATCCACACATGGTCTCTGCAGTTTTTGCTGCAATAGACCAACAGGTCTACCCTTCTGGAAATTGTTACAATGATAAACAAATATTAACCCTGCCGAGTTTCTTGACTAATCCAATTGCCAAATAATGCATATATACAGTTTAGGATTCTGCAGCCCAAATTCTGCTTCTGTGTTTCAAACTCACCCAGAAATCTGTCTGCAGAGCACCAGCAAATCGTTAAAGAGAAACAAGTAGATTTCTCGGAAGAGTTTCTTTGTACGAAGTGTACGCGATGTCTTGGGCCCATTCATTTGCTGGAGTTCCCCCTGCTTTAGCAGCCAACGAGAGTGAGAGATGATGGGCACGGACTAATGAAAGAAATAAAGTACTGATCAGGAACACTGCAACACAGCACTTTATACTAATTAATCTGCATTCACTATCATGGTGGAGGTGAAGACCTTCCTAAAGTATATGCAACCCATATAGCAGATACTCCAGCGTTACAAAAAAGGGACACAATTTCAGCGGTCTAATCGTGCCAGTGGGAATGGCACTACTGACATTAATTAAGCACCTGGAATGTACTAGATGCTGAACAAAAGAGAACATGCAGTCTGTCTGATGGTTTACAATCTGGTCAGTTAAATAATGTGATAGAAGACAAGGAAAGAAAAAAAGAAATGATTGTAGATGGGAAGACGACGATGACGACGATGATGATGATATTAATTTCATTTCTATACCACCCCATAGCCAAAGTTCTCTAATACAATAATTAGAAGAATGCAAACTGAAAGAAATAGGTTTTAAGGGGTTCTTTTAAAACTTAGACTGTTCTAATTGACTAGATCGTGGCAGGAGGTCTTTTTCAGGCACTGGGAATGTGTCACGTCCCCCTATATCCTGAAAAAAGCAACAGTGACACCTTAAGTCACCCCAAAAGACAAATATCTTATCTTTGGTTACCCAATATACTTTCTGAAGTAAATGCCCTTTTACAAAATCTTAGTTAATTGAAACTAGCTAGTTCTTTTGCAATGTAAATCCAAAGTCATTAAGGAGCTAAACACAAACTCTAAATCATTTTCTAATTGTCTATCTAGAACACTTTAATTGGAAACCATTTCTTATTATTGGTCAAACTAACAATCTGTTTCTACTGAAATGCTAGCTTTTACTTGTTTCAAATGCTCATATAGGTGACATGTAACCTTAGTACTTTTCTTCATGGAACCATGTAATCCAATGTTCTAAGACATTTTCTCAGACAAAAAACCTGCTTTACAAGAAATTTTGCTCATACTCTGAAAGCCACATTTCTATACAAATTGGTAAAATATACTAGCTAATTTCATTGATTTTTACTTGGAATTTTGAATCATTGTTGATTTTCCTTTTTCTTCCTTCTACACTTTCCTCAAAGAAGCTGATTTCTGTTCCTTGATATGTGGATGAATTTTTAAAAATTAGTTACTGGGGACTTTGGCACTTTTAGCCCCGAAACTGAATTCAGGGAGCAAAGGAATTACTATACTAGAAAGTAAATAGCAAATTAGATATGAAAATGAAATGGAAATCAATGAAGAGAGAGCATCAAAGTAGTAATGGTATCATCTTTCCAAGCAAAAAAGTTAAAATGAGCAACTAATGAAGACTTAATCCAATTATTACAGGAGCAGATTCCCCCCTTCCTCTCTCCTATGCCCCAAAGCTGTTCTGAAGAGATTCCCCAATCCCCTGGATCAAATAAAGCAAACCCTGATGAGCAGGGAAGGGAAATCTGTTCCCCCTTTGTCCTTCTGGTTAAACAACACTATTAAAGCCAAGCAGAAAAACTGAAATAAAGGGCTTTAGATAGGATCTATGCAAACTAGCAAGAAAGAAATATAGGAAAAAGAATACGATAAATCTAAAGAATGAACCAAAGAATAAGCCAAATCTATTGAAGCGGAAACACTGAATTTCACAGAAATTACAAAGTTTGTAGTGACATGTTTTGGCAAGCTAAAACATGAGACTAAAGGAAAGGCAAGAAACAACCAAAGCACCTAAATTCTGAGCAACATCATTACTGATCACAGCAACAGGCACTGGTGAAATTGTGAAATCAGAAATGAGAGAGAGAGAGAGAGCAAGCGAAAGCGAGTGCACTAAATTCAGTTTTTACATGGACAAAGTAGTAAAATCCAAACAATAACCTGCAGGATGCAGGAAAATTACAGTAGGAAAGCAATTACAAATACACAAAGGAGGATTTCGCAAAGCAGCAATTTAGCATAAAAACAAAAGGACAAGTCAAGGAAACAAGTAGGAGATTTGAAGGAGTTGGGGTGGGGTGGGGGAGATCAAGAGAAGCAGGAAACAATGGGAGACATGAGAAAGTGGCAAATAGCTAACTATAAAGAAGATGACTGAATAGAAAGACTCAAGGAGAGCTACCTTATATTAGAAACAATGGAGACACAACAATTGAGTAAAGCAAGGTAAAGATAAAACAGAGTTAACAGAATAGAAATAATGAGGGAAAGAGGACTGAGAAGCTGAACAAAGATAACATTCCTTGGTCAAAGACAAAGCAAAGGACATGATGACGATGGCAAGGAATGCATGCATCTGTTCCACAGTGCAAAAACATAAAAACGATCTCCTGCTACACCAAATGCTGCTCCTCCCTCAATTCTGCCCTGCTGGCAGAAGCATGGCAGGGTTTTCCGACTGTTAAAGCGCTCTGACCAAAAGACAAGATCGTTCCCTAAATCTGAATCCAATTCTATGAATTACCACTAGACCAGTTAATGTTCTTTGTGACTATGTACTTTGCATAGCTAGAAGTAATTTGGCAGAGAATTCCAAAAAGACAGCTTAAAGCACTTTGATGAGGATCTGCGGATAGATGAGATTGACAGAAGTGGCAAATTATATTCATCTCTGGGAAACATGCCAAGTTGATACTTCTGTGAAACACTGGATGCTATTTAATGAAAAGCCTAATCATGACAATCATCTGTGTGTGTGGATGCATGTGTGTGTGTATTGCTGTTGTAAAAAGTTTTTTTTTTAAAAAATATACCCCCATTCTTTATTCGTCAATGGTTTTGGTCTGTGTTTGTTTTCCTTCATATGTCATAAAATATTATAAATTTACATTCATTTGATTCTATCAGTCAGCTCTAAGGAATACAAACAATTCATGGGACTCTTGGAGTCTTTTTCAGATATATAATGCATTTTTGCATATATAATCTGTTGCTGCATTGTTTGCATTCTATGTTTTACAGTGCTTCCAAGCAGAAGGCTTCTTAGCACTACCAGTAAAAAAGATGTGCTATTTCATCTTTTCCCCCTTAACAGATCAATTTATTTATGTATTATTTATTTATTTTTACACATGGAGGCAGCAGTGGGAAAATATGGAAGGATTACATATGGTAGAGGAAAGCATCCAGATTCTGCAGCAAATTCCATGTTTGAGGCCGGGTGATTGCCCAATAAAAGCTTCATCTAGAAGCTTAAGTAATAGAAAAAGAAATTGTGGTGAATGGGTGGTTTTAGTGTCTTTACAAGTAGTAAGGAAGCCTGGCAAATGGAGCACAGTATCATGGAATGTCAGAGTTGGTTGCTGTTCTCTGCAGTACTAAAAATTATTTATTTAGTGAATAAAGTAATTATGGACAATGTACAAATGTATTCCATGATTTTGCACTGTAGCAGATGTCTGTTCCCTCTCCTCAAGATTTACAAACTATACTTATACCTTAATCTTAAATTCTAACTTCTTCTGGATACTGATCATCTGTTCTGTACGACTCATCTTCCTAACACCTTCATTACATGCCTTCACCACCTGGAAGAAGAGAAATAAAAGTGCTTTAGATATAAGGATTCCCTGTCCCAGGATTTTGATTTGAACTGAAGCCACAATTAATATGAAGGAAATCATAGCACTGTGCACCCTGGTAAGAAAAGGGAGGCAAACAGATGGAAGAAACAGGGTCCAAATGTTATTCATAGAAAACAAGCAAGGATCACAGAAGTTTGGGCAGGGTGATACAGTTTTTGCCACAGAATGACTTTAGGCAAAAGATGTCACAAGTCAGTTTGCATGGGTTGTTCAATGCACAGTGAACTGAAGTGTGTTTTAGGCCACACCTTGAACATATGTCCCCTTGATTGGGGGTTGCTATATTGTGTGAACCTGGCCAACATGGGTTATTTGAGAGTTAAACAATCCTCACAGAACCCTATTACAAACTGATTGTGTACAATTCTGGTCACTACACCTGAAAAAGAACAGTATTGGGTTGGAAAAAATGCAGAGAAGGGCAATTAAAATTATGGAAGGGCTTGGGCAACTCACCTACAAGGAACAGTTACAACTGGGACTGTTTAGCTTAGAAAAAGGTGAGTGAGGGGAGACAAGACAGAGGTGTTTACAATAATGCATGGTATGGAGGATGTAGAGACAGAGATGCTTTTTCTCTTTCTCACATAATACTGGAACCTGTGGCCACCCCATGAAGCTGATTAGTAGGAGATTTAGGACAAAGAAAAGAAGGTATTTTTTTCACACACAGCACATGGGATTAAACAGGCAGTCATGATAGCCAACAATATGGGTGGCTTTATTTATTTAATTTATTTATTAAAACATTTATATGCCGCCCCAGTCGCCGAAGCCTCAGGGCGGCTTACAACATAATAAAAATTACAATAATGACAATATAAAATATAAAATAACAATATAAATTAAATAACAATATAAAAGAGGATTGGACAAATTTATGGAGAAGGCCATCAATGGCTACTAGGCTTGTTGACTATTTGCTAGCTTCATTATCAGACAGTTGCTGGGGAACTTGGGCAGGCAGAGGTCTTGCACTCATCCTGCTTTAGGGATCCTGTGTGCAAGTGGTTTGCCTCCATGTGAACTACATGCTAAACTGGATAGACCATTGCTCTGATCCAGCATGGCTTTTTCCATGTTCTAACTGGGGGATGCCTATTCAAAATGCTGCCTGGCATAAAATGTTGCCCAGTTAAACAATGTCCAGTGAGCCCAGAATGTCAATTAGTCTGAATCACTGAGTGCAGCTGCTGGTCCATCTTGAAGTGAGGACCCTGAGACCCACTAAGGCCCACCTCCCTCCAGTATCTGCATTAACAGGCTTCTTTTGTCAGAGTCAGATTTCTGCCTGATGCAAACACAGGTTTCTACAAATTGATTCACCAGGGATTGGAAAAACCTTTCCTGGACTATACACCTGAAAGTATGATGCGTGTTTAAATTAGACATCTGTTAGAGTTTCACATTATCATACAATATTTGAGCAGTAGCAGATTAAAAGCTGTAACTTCTCCAGGATGGCAGAAATTAGAGATAAATGAGAACTTTTACCTATTTAAACCATATTTCTCTATAAGGGGTTTCTTTTAGGATATAAGTTTCCATATGCTCTACTATGAAATATGGGCTACTGAAGTCTATGCAGTTTTGAAGTGAACAGGCCTGAGAGACTGTCTACTTGCCAGTGATATAGCCAGGCATTCCCTCATGCTGCAAAAATCACAGCTGGACCTGGGAATGAGAACTGAAGGACAGCCTGGGAGGAAGGCAGTCAGGAGAATGATCTTGATTTCCTTGGGAGCAGAGCTGCTGAAATGGAATCTAGGCTAAATTCTTGGCCCACGGGACAATGCCCTTGCAAAAGAGGGGGCTTTTGATGGAAATTCTGACTGCAAGACCAGAGGTCTTGAGCCTGTGGCACAGAGATATATGTAAGCATTATCACTTTCGTCTTTGTGGAGGCCATGAGAATTGGAGGGCAGGCCTGTTTGTGAACGTAGTCCATTCTTTCCAGAAGAGTTTACTGACTGTCCTCCTCTCTCTCCTTTGTTTTCAGGCTAGCAGAAAAATAGAGCTGTGGAACCACCTGATGTCCACAATTACTTTTGTTGCCTCTGTAGTGTCCTGCTGGTGCATCACAGGAGTGGAAGCCAGGGAAAAGTAGGGGAAAAGAGACTGTTCCAAAAACTGAATGCCCGAATTGGCAAAGTGTGCTCCATTCCCTGCCTAGGGGGAAGGGGAAGATAGAAGTCTCTGTTTTGTTTTGTTTTGTGTTTTGTTTTGTTTGGTGCAAAGAGATTGAAGACTTGCTTTGTTGTAGCCCTCCTTCCGCAGAAAGGCAAGGTCACTCTGAGGTAAGAGAGGAAGTCCCTTTACTTTATAGCATTATTTCTTGCCAACAAGACTCTGTCAATCGGTGGAAGTGCGTCCCAAAACTCTAAATCTAGCCCACCTCAGCATCTTCAGAAATTCCCACTTGCATGAAAGTAGTGGGTGTTCATCTTTGTGTGCTACCTCTCCAATTGCATTTTGGAGCAAGCGAAAGTAAAAAATACTTGGAATGTTGGGAACAGCTAGATAACCTTCACCTTGCTCTAAAAATTGTGCAGTGGATCACCAGTTTTTCCCCACAGAATCAACTGTGCAATTTTGGCTTACATATGTATATGGTAGGCAGACCATCTGTCTTTACATGGGTAGATGGGAAGAGTGGCGGTACGGCTGCTACATTGTTTGGACAGGAAGGGCAGATACCCTCCTACCACGTCCCCCCACCCCTGCTTTAGCCTAATTGTACTTTGTAATTTGGCCTAGCCCCAAAATATGTATTCAGACATGCAACAAACAGGCTCAGAAGCCTCCTACAAGTGGAGTTCAAAATGAGTTGGGGCACTCATAAAAAGGCATTTTATGACCCACAGTTTTGGGTCAGAAAAATAAGGCTGCACTTCTGGATGAAACCTGACCTACTAACAGTCTGCTTCTGGTGGCAGCTAATTATATTACTGCTCTCTATGGATTCTATCACCTTCAAATGTCTGACAAAAGCTTTTGCACTCTGAAGTCTGAGGCAACTTATCTTCAGAAACTTGCTTTTCCAAAGGCATTCCTATCTGACACTAAAAACATATACAGAGTTAAGCATGAAAACAGCAAGCCTAACAGCCTGAGGGTAGGGGGCAGGGAGCAGATACACCACCAAATTTCGTTGGTGCATGCTGGCCATGCTGGAAGATGGGTGGGGCATCCCCTTCCTTGCATGAGCCCCTTGGGGAATCTGTGGGGCACTGGACACAGTGGATCCCAAACTGCCCACAAACCATACAGTCTGGTGTGCGGGTGGTGGTGGTTTTGCCTCTCTGGGGGTTAGTAGTGGCCTCTACTCCAACCCGTCAAAGGCTACTACTACATCTTAACCCCCTCCAGCCATCAACGTTGTGGAGTAAGGATTGCACTGTAAATTCTTACTCAACAGTGCTTGTTCAGACAAGTAGTAGAATAGTTTGCTTAAAAGCCAGAATTGAAAAAAGAGAATAGTTTAGGGTAATACAATTTCATTCAGATGCACTGAATTTACCTCATATAGATTAATTGAAGTGCTTCAGAATAGCTTGTGAAAACTGCAAGCATTCTGACAAATTTTAGGTAGTTCAGACTTACTGTTTCCAGTTCCTTGTGAGCTTCAAGGGCAGTGATTTCACGTTCAGATTTTTCTTCCACTTTCTTCAGGATGTTCTGCACAAGAATAAACAGAAGAAGGATTATTATTAACTTTATACTAGAATAAAAATTTCAACAGTCACAGTCCTTCTAACAGTTAAGAGTACGTCAGAACATTTTTATGGGCTCGACTGTCACTTACATTTAAAAAATTTAGCTCAAATTCTAGTTCAGATAGTTGTTGCCCATCTATCTGTCAGTGTCTCCACATCAGTACCATGTAATCTAGACACTTGAAACAAAGGGAACTCTATGGTGTGCATCCTGAGGTCAATGGTTATTTGAATCAAATCATTAAAGTAATGGTCTAATTAATTTGAATATGTCTATTGGATTGAGGCAAGCAGTAACATTTTTAGCCACCATGGGAAGACTTTGCGACTAGTTTATTGCTTTGCAGTCCATTCACTGCAAAGCCAGGTGACTTTATTAGGCAAACCCTATTTCCTTCTCTCCTTTCCCAGAAAGGAATGGTCTTCTGTGGCTTTTCCTTTCATAGTAACTCAACCTAGGACATAATGGGATGGTGTTCAAGTAAACGACTGTAAGAAAAGTATAATGTGTTATACCTGTACCAGCAGCTTCAGCCTGGTGATCCTTTGGAAAGGCAAAATCAAGAATGATGAAAAAGGCAGGCCTTTGCATTTTGGATCCAGTTCCAACTGTGTGATTACCTCCCGGAAAGCTGGCTTGTCCTGGCTGACAATAGAGACAGATGGAGAGTGGTGTCTGTTATTTCCTTACAATTTAAACCCATGTGAGTAACTAACCTGCTTTACGTGGGTCTTTATTCCATGACACAACCTTCCTCAGAGCTGGTTATGTGGCTCAGAGAGTTTTGGGGAGAAAAATATTAGCACTAAGTGAATTTGGATTTAAGGATGGATCTATTTATAGTAGTGGGAAAGGGAAAAATAGGTTTTAATGTGCAAGCCAGAGTAATGGTTTCACATGTGTAGCATATACAGACTTAGCAGCATATGCTGTGTGTGTGGGTGTGCGAGAATGGGGTGTGTGTCCAAGTGGATGAGTCAGAGGCATAATTATACATCTTTACACAGTTGGATTATTGTGGTAAGGTGAAATACGTATAGTCATAGGAACAAGGCCTTCTATAAAGTGATTTAACCAAGCTAGACCTAGCTGGAAATGACAGGATGAAAACCTCATTTGCCATGGGAGGGAAACTACTGAAGATCTGCCAGGGTCTGCAGTAGTGTGAATTCTGCTAATGTGAATTCAGTGTTACAGAAAAACAGCTCATCATCTTTCATTTACGCTGCAGGAAAGCTCACTGACAAAAAGGGCACTAATGTGAGGAAAGTGTTCTGTTCACAACTAGTGTATACTATCTGGAAACCTCTCATATAAAAAACAAAGTAATTATTACAAGGATCGCAGTCCCAACATCAGTACAAAACACCCAAGCCCCCAGGCAAAAGCACTGACGTAGCAATAACCATTGCAGATACTGTGCCTGGTGCAAAAGCTACCTAAGCTGTGCAAAATGCTTTTCTAAAGCCGAGGGAAGAAGGTGTGCAACAACAGGCCTATGAATTAGCCCTGGAATTGGGCGCAGGTGTATGATTATGCATCACACACACAACTGAGAAAACAATGAACTACATTTCTACTTTGGTTTTCTCTGAAAGAGTTCAGGTTATCTCCATATTTCATTTCTATTGTTGTTTTGACCCTTATGGCTAGGGCGGCTTCAACTGGAGGAACACAGGGGAAAACCCAATTGAAAACCCAATGCACTATGCTTCTGCCTCTTGATCAGAAGCTAATGCAAAAAAGAGCTGAAGTATTGCATTATTTACTAAGTTCTACCTCAATATAGTTTCTTTACAGCATGGTTTATAACATTTCCTGAATATGTTTTTCCTATGTGAGAAATATTCTTTAACTGAAAGCAACTTCCATTTCCATCCCTTGTCAGTCACAGAGCCCTAAAAAATGCTGATCCAATTGCCTACTATTAAGAAGCTCCTCTGTCTAAATAGCAATGGAAGGGAAGAAGGGGGATTGTGAGAGTTTTCCAGTGTACATAATATGTCCTGTTACTACGAATTGGTCTTCAGTGCCTGTCCTTGTAGAGACTGATTTGGTTTAAGTATTTATTTCTCTCTCTTTGGGCATAATGTAGGTCTCTGAAATAATAGGAAGAATGACTATATGACATGATGAATTACTAGGTTTCTCAGCTTACCAAAATGGTTGTAGATCAATAGCTTGTTACTTTATTATTCTCTCAGAAGAAAGACAAAGTGTCCATCGTAAACATGAATAAGATAGGGAATCTAATATGGAATTACTTGGACACTTTCAGACACATATTCAAATAAGAAGATAAATGTTTCTCAGCTTTCATAATCCTTTCCTTTTTTGGAGACTTTCCCATTCCTTCCCTTACAATGACCCCTAACAAATCCAAACAGTTGCATTGAGAAATCTCATTAGAAAGCCTAGCAGACAACAAATATTCAAACCCATCAATCAACTACAGTTACATTTAAATTAGGAAGACTGCAAAAGCATCTAATAATGTAGTTTCTTGCCTCCTTTTTGGACATAAGCAGTATATTTCCATTGTAACCTAAGCATTGCTGAAACAATTATTTCTCATGGAAATACTGCAGAGATAATCCATAGCTAACATGAATTAAATTTCCCTAGCTTATTGCAATTATATAGAATTGAATTCATTGACATGCAAAATATATATGAAAATATACTTGAGAGAACATCTAAAACCAGATTCTACATTTGATGCAAGGCTGCTACAGATGGAGAAATGTGACTTTTAGACTGTAATTCTGAACATATGTATTAGGTGCTCACTGAACATAGTGGGACAGACTTAGAACTGCATTGTTAAATAACCTTCAAGGAGTAAGCATAGCTCTAATCAAGAATTCTAGAAGTATTACATCACCATAGATCAGAAATTATGCAGTAATATTCCATCTATTGTAATAAACATTGTCCCTTTTCCACTTGATAATCAAGGGTTTGAATGGGATGGCAATCAAGTAGAGTTGTTTAAAGGAAGATGAAAGAGGAGTGCATTTTTTAGGGTTTTTTTCATAAGAAACAGGGATGATTACATGTTGACAGTTCCAACACTGATATTTGTTTTTCTGGGATGTAGGCTGAAGCTAGCCAGATACGTCATTTAAATTATATATCTCAGGCTGGATCCAGGATCTGCCTTTCATAAGAGTAAGAAACCTTCCAGGAAAGAAGGGGCTCTGCTTGCAGAAGGTCCTTCTCCCTCAGTTTTGGGGATCTCCCCTACCTGCCACATCACAATTCATCTCATTTAGCATGGTCTTCTGACACCGTGTGTAGCATTTTCAGGGAGCTAGAGGGCCTGGTGTGGGAAGGAGGGGGCAGGAAAGTTCAATTCCATGAGCACACTTTATTCAGCATAAATCTGAATCCAGTCCAAATGACACCAACCTTTCGAAAATCATTAGCACAGACATGGAGGATACAATACTTCTTGTGCTGATGGATTCAGCCATAGCTTTCCTTGCAACTCAGTGAATCACAAGTTCACACCTGGAGTACCCCGTTGTAAAAATTGTGCAAAGCAGACTAAGGGGCAGAAATAACCCACAACAGATTCCATACCAATTCCCAGCCTTCTGACTAGATCTCTGACTATCGCTTTTTTTTTTTTGTTCCTAGTATGAATTGATATTAGTGAGTTAGCATATAATTATGCTTTGGAAAAAAATGAGTTTTTCTTAAACGCTAGTGAACATAAGCTCTCAACATTTGGCCTGTACTAGTCAGTTGCTATATTGCAGTTGAATGAGTTTAATAATTGTGCCATACTTGAATACTAATTATACTCACAGAAGTTGCTTGTATGCTCTCTCTTGGTAGGTCTGGTTGGAGACATAGGTTACATACACTGAGAAATGGTTAATAGTATGCTGATACACAATGTCGCAGACATCTGAGATTACAATGTTCTCTTCTACACGCTTCTCAAGATCTAATAGGAAGCTAAATAAGAAACCCAGGATTAATAATTTACATCAGTATCCAAAGCAGACATAGTTAACTAACACAAAGTAAGAATTAAAAGAGCCGTGACTTAGGTTTCCAAGTATTGCTTGTTTTAGGGAGGTGATAGGAAGTTGTGAAATGTCTAATAATAAATGCATAAATGCCGACTCTGAATCAAGTCCATTGCTTGCACTTGCTGAAAGGATTTAAGATGTAATTGATACCAAAAATGGCTCAGCAACTCCTAGCATTCCCCAGATAACAGAGTGGCCATCTGGGGTGGAATTTGGCCTTCAGGTAGGCCTAAGGTTCTGAACACCTGCCTTACAGGGCTGTGTAAAACTAAATGCAGCTGAGAGCTTGCTGAAGGAATGCCAGTATTTCTACTTTTAGATATGGTCAAAAAGAAGGATAGAATTATATGGTGGGTTGGACTTGATGGCCTTCATGGCCCCTTCCAACTCTAATATTCTGTGATTCTATGATACATGGTTATAAGGATAGGGAAGAGGCCAACCAAGTTCTTAACAACCTTGCTGGCCCCTCAAGATATTTGCAAATGCTTTCACCTATCATAACCACATCCTCAAAACAGTGTGAGAATCCTGTTTCCAACAGACTGTATGGGTTATATATGTGGTTGCTTCTGGTGTCAAACAAGAGATTCTGTAAATCAACTATATGGGATTTAGCAACTGCGCTGTTTCATTATCGAGACACAGACAACAGAAAACATTAATTTAAAAATTATAAACTAGGGATGTGGAAAGAAAGCACAACACGCAACAATGTTTTCTTTGGGAAAGCAAAATGTTTAAAGAAAGATGGGAAATCCTGACAAGAGTTAATTCCTTTTCATAATAAACATTAAGAGATTTACCGCTCACTAACAGCCATGACATCCAGAACATTGGAGAAGAGAATGTGAGCCTCTGAGGGATGCAGAAACTTTTTCAATCGCTCATTTTCCATGAAATGATATATCAGTAAATTCAGGCTCTTGTAGTATGAAGCTTCTGAAGTGACCAGTTCAAACATGGCCTGTAGGAGAATTCCAAAACTGTACATGAAGGATGCATAATAAGTGAAGACACCAAAAGCTTCAGTGATTGTCACTCAAGTCCAGTTTTGTAGGAACAATATGGAAGTTCACAAGCTCCATATAATGACTGCATTGATTACCAAGCCAGTCTAATGCACATAAACCAAAAAAGTAATTTCACACATACAACAGCTGAAAAGTCATAACAATAACTTAAACATGGAAGCTTTCTAGAATGATTTATGCACACAGGATATAATATGCAATATGCAGATTTCAGAGACTGTTGTTTCCTTGCAGCTGATGCAGATATCCTAGTGACCTTGTGGATACTTAACAGATGCAGATGAGCCTGAACGTCCCCGCTGGATGAACATCCCAACTGGAGCTGCCAGTCAAACTACAGCTACAGTTGAATTATACCCTGTAAGTTTAAACCAATGATCCAAAACGCTTCTCAAATGTTTAACCTTGAAAACATTCTCCCAAGCAGTTACTTTCCTAAGTCTATGGAAGCTACTGTAGCCTCGGAAGGTGATTTCCATTTCTTTTGCAATCATCGTGGCTGTTAAATAAAAAATGCCACTATATGTTGATATGTAGCAGATGACAGTTGTTGTAAAGGGAAAGGAAGTGAGGGCAATGCTCTTGAAGTGAAAGATACCGTTGCCACATATTTTCCTCAAATGAACTATGTAACTTTTTCATTCCGACGTAATAGCTTTAGTATATGTACCTCCAAGGCAATTTTTAATTGAAATCAAACTATGTTCAAAAATTAATACAAACACCAAGGGTGAATGGAAAGTATGAACTGGAATAAGGTGGAATATAACAAAATGGGAAGGTTAACCTGAATAAGGATGCAAAAAGATATTTAAGCCTCTTAGAAGCTTCATGTTATACAGCTAGTTTTTTCTCCAAGCTTGGTTAAATTTCAGTGTCCAGTATTATGAATAAAAGTATATTCATGCTATAGTAATTAACTTATGAAGTCATGTAATTGTTAGGTAGTTGTTTCAAGCCTCCTCCGTTATAGGCATTTTCTTGGTCATTTCCTCCATGACAGCACAGTGCAAGAACCTAAGTAAAGTCTCCTCTGACTTGTTCTTCTATTTTCTGCATCTTTAAATGATCTTGTATATAATTCAAGAATGTCCTTGATGATTAATATTTTTCTGAGCTTGATGCTCAACAACTGTCTAGATAATTAAAGCTACCTGTGAGTGATCCATATTTTTATCATTATTCTATTAGTGTTTTTTCCTCCTTCATTATAACCTGAAGCCTAAAACACTTCAT
>NW_025335268.1:91993997-92188333 GCF_004798865.1 Varanus komodoensis
CTCAATTGTGGTTCTATTTTAAAATCTGTTTTAAATTTGATTTTTGAGATTTTTTGCGGAACCCCTACAAGGATTTTGCAGAACCATAGGATTCTGTAGAACACAGTCTGGGAACCGCTGTCCTAGATCAAATCAAGCCAAAACTTTCCCTAGAAGCAAACGTGGCAAAATTCATATTTGGACACAACATGAGAAGGCAAGACTCATGAGAGAAGACAATCATGCTAGGAAAAGTTGAAAGCAGAAGACCAAATAAGAGTTAGATTTACTCCAAAAGGAAGCCACATCCTTGAATTTAGAACAGCTAAGCAGGGGTATAATGGATAGGACATTTCAAAAGGCTTTCATTCCTAGGGTTGCCATAAATCAGAGATGATTTGATGCCATGTAACTACAACTTTCCAAATAGTTAATCACAGTTATGCAATAATGGATGGATTGAAAAACAATAAAGATAGGAACATGCAAGTTACTCTCAAAATGAGAAAAGAACCTTCATATTTTGCCTTATATTTTATTTTATTACTTTCTTAAATGAATGCAAGGAATACAGGACTATTATCTCAGATGTAAGCCCCTAGTCTCTCATTGAGTTCCCACCATCATTTCTGGTGCTTCTGGGAGTAGCGCTGCTTCTATCACCATCACCACCACCTAATAGCAACTTGCTGTTTTATCTGAACCTAGACAAAATGTGGTTAACTTTGACTGTGTTTACTAAAAGCAAGCCAGCTCATGAGCTAGTTTGTTTTCAGTACCATAGTTAAAATTAACTCCAGTTTAATATTCAGGTGACATGCTAAACTACATGTAACCTAACATGGAAGTGGAAGCTTCCAATTTCCTCTTTGTGACCCCACCTGAAGAGGAGAATGGAATGGGAAGTGCAATGCTCTTAAAGTTGCATTATGTGCACTCTCCATCAGAAAATAACCTACATTCCATGTAGGAAGCTAAACTCAACATCAAGCCAACAAAAGCCAACATCAAACTTTTTCTTAGCAGCATAAGAGCTAGAAATCTTCTGTAGAAATAAGCAGGCATGAAAGCTGAAATTCCTGCGATGCTGAACTCTTAATCCAAGAACCGTATTCCATAATTACGTTGCATTTATGCTGTTGTGCAGCATAATTTGCACAAGATCATTAAAAATCCCATGCTTAGTCAGAACAATGATGAATCTAGTCCAACAATTTTTTACCACAATAAAATGTTCTAGAATGTATCATTACCAGTCGCAATATTCCTTTTTCAGTAATGATGCAACTAAATTATACACACATTTCCAAAAGTAGCCATTAGATTATCCCTGTCTATAAACTTCTGGATTCTTTCAAAAATATTTTAACAGGTTGGTGTGGCAAGACTTCCCTTTCTTTGTCCACCTCCATGCCCCCAAAAAGGCCTTTTCTTCTATATACTTAACAAATTTATTCTGCCTCATTTTTATGAGATTGGTTTTCTTTCTAGGCTCTTTAGTTTTTGCTTTTTCTGTTGTTATTATTGCTGTATATTATTGTTTGAGTTTCAAAAGATGGCACGGGAGATTTTTTTGCATTAATAAATAAGAGTGCATTCCATTGCCTTCTGCATTTGATGCACAAAAGCTGCTTAACTCAGAGGTTTACATGCATCCAATGCATGGCTTTAGGCACAGCAATAGCAGTATCTGCCACTGCACAACATCCAGATGCCATTTTCATTTGGGGCAATGTCTAGATTCCTCCCTTCCTTGTCCCCTACCATACTACTTTTCCTCTTCTTCAAGGCTGATTTCTGACCTCAGACAGGCAGCCACTGCGGTTATTTCTGTGCCAGCTACAAGGGGTCCTCAGCATTTGGTGTCCCAGCTCTGAGTCTGCAGAACCTCAGAGCTGGGGTTTTAAATAATCCTACACAGCTCCACCAGACAATGTTGGGAGGCTTTAGGACTGTGTCCTGAACAAACCTAAGCATTTAGAGTGCAATGCTTCAAATGTTTAGATAGGACAAAAAGTTCTACCGTTCCTAGCAATCCCCAGTTAGTAATGCTGGTTGGGTAATACTGGGAGTATTACTGTCTTCTGTCTAAACATGCAACGGATTGTGCCCTGAATCATGCTTTCTACCAATCTAGCCGGAACATGTCCAACTGGTTTGTAACTTCCCATATCCCCTGGAATCCTTTTGTAAAATTGGTATGACATTGTTGTCTATCTTCAAGGAATGAAGCAGGGTTTTACTGATCTATTTTAGTTAAAAGATCAGCAATTAACATTTGAGATTTGGAAAGACTCTGGGTGAATGTCACCCTTTTCCAGTGAAGCTGCTGTTCTGTTTGGCACATAGTTGTTCGGGCAGAGCTTAGATAAGCTATAGGCCGGAAACAAAACGTTAGTGCTTCAGCACCTTTCACACTTAAGACTGATGCAATTAATTCATTAGTTTCTCTGCAAATTTGTCTTTTTTCAGTAGTCCCTTTTAGGCTTGGTTGCCTGGTTTCCTGCTTCCGGATACAGTTTTATTATCACTTTTTATATCTCTAACAACTCTAGCCATGGGTCTGTCTTCCACTGACGTTGCTAATTAGCTGGCAGCACAATTCTGTTCTGAGAGCTAGAAGGTAGAATTGAGAAGGAACGGAATGTCCATTGACTTTTTAAAAGAAAGGGACTTAGTTCAAAATTAACTTAGTTTAAAAAGGAAAGAAACTTAGTAAAAGAGTCTCTTTACTAAAAGCAATAAGCTTAATTTTAAATTTTGCATGGAAAAAATCAGACTACAATAGCTTTCAGTCAAATGCCAACCATGCAATATTCCTCCCCCAATGAAGTTCCTATTACCTCTTGAAGTTTGACTTCGTCTGGCTGAAGAATATTCAGAACCCCACTGCTTCTGACTTCTGGAAGATCTTGCCATAAATTAAATCTGGAAGTAGAATTCCTGAGCAAGTTAATCTGGGGAACAGCCCTGCTTTCTGTAGTATTTATTGGTTCAGTTTCTGATGGTGTCTTTTCAGAAGCTGAGCATTCTTCAATATCCGTCTGTGAATCCTGCAGTCGCCTAGTTTCAATCTCCTGACGTGTGGATTTATCCCGATATTCTTGATACAAAAGACCTAGAAAGTACCAAAGTACACAGATAATTATGGAACAAACACCCATACCTGAGAACAGTAACTGTTATTACACAGGCTGTAGATATTGCATACCCTAGCTTCATTCAGAAGAATTTGACAAATAAGAGTTGTAATCTGAAACAACGTTAGGGTGGTGACTCCCACATACTCATACAGGCTCCAAGACTGTGTTTTGATCTATATCAACCAAGCCACAGAAAGACCACTGTATAGCAGGTAGCTCTAGCTGACTCAAGCAAGAGATCTAAGCAAAAAATACTAGGAAACACAAAACAGACATGCCAGACTCAGCACTACAAGCCTGTACGACCTAGGGGAAAATTCCTAGTCCCAGAGAGGATGATCTATCAGCAAGCATCACCCAGTTTTTATTTTCAAGGGATATTTTATATAATACGATACTATCATCCATTGCTTTTCTTTAGTTGTGTACATGACCAGAGGAAAACCAAGCGGGGGGGGGGGGGGCAGATCACATATAAGGAGGCAGAAACAATTTCTGATCCAAACAGGACACCACTGAGTCACCCAGATAAATATCAGAAATCCTTCATTAATATATCTAACAGCACTGAATACAGTTACATTCTTTTTTCCCCCTGAAGTTATCCTACTGACAGTATTCCTAAAACATTACACCAAGCACTAAACCAATGTATTCATATTAGGAATTTACCACCAAACAATCACCAAGGGCAGCTCAACGGAAAACTAATTCAGATACCACACTGCTAAAAATTCTGAACAATGATTATAGCTGCAATCCATTAGGTTTATTTATTTATTAAACTTACATTCTGCTAAATTGACCTAAAGGCTATCTTGGTGCTCACAGTCCTCCAAACTTGGAGGTTTACAAGCATCCTATGCAGAGTAGGAGGATTGGCAGAAGCGTTTCCCACTTCTCCCCACTTCTCCCCACCTCCCACTCTACATTTTCACTAGATGGCCATTTTGGAATTCTAGCTGGGGCACTTTAAAGAGTGAGGAAAGGAGCCAGCAGAGTACACAGATTACCTTGGATCCTGCCATATGCAGCTCCATTTCCTCCTTACCTCCCAGAATGCTCCCTTCCCCCACTCTTTGAGATCAAGTTCCCAACTTCAGAGAGGCAGCCAGCAGAGTTTTTCCCTTTTCAGCTGTGAAGGAAGAAGGGGGATAAAAGAACTCTAACCTTGAAGCTGAGAATCCAAAGTATTCTATGGCCCCTCAGATGATGTCTAGGGCCACTGGCTCTTCCCCTTAGAGACTGGGAATATGTTGCAAGTTTGAGCATTGTTTCCTCTGTCTCCTTTCTTTAATTTGAAAATTCTTCTTCCCTTCTATTATTTTCAATACCTTAGTTTGCAGTGATGCCTGAATTGGACAAATTATGTGTAGCATTAACTAGGAATTGCCTCAAGTGAAAACTGAAAACGATGGTTTGATGTGAATTTGCAAGCCATGGTTTGGAAGCCATCCAGACTATCAATGGCTCATGGTCTGTTCTACATTATTGATCTTGACTGGGTCATCACCATACTAGTGGCACTGAACTTCAAACTGTCACATGATCTGATCTAGCAGTTTCACACGCATGTTGGCCAGCAAAGACTGTAGAAAGAAAATCTGTAAGGTACCAAAATTTTCAACGAGCTATGACATTCTCAAATAATGTATTTTGTTAACTTCAAAACAGTAACAATGAAAGTGCTATCTTGTAAATGCTTATCAGACAGTGCAGAAATATCAGAAACACTTATCACCAAAGACCTGTGAAAGATCAAATACAATTCAATAATACATAATTTTCTAATTATCTTTTAAACAATAACCAAATCCCTCAATTTCTTCAAGATAAGGAAAGAATATGCAGGAATAATATAAAATTCAACCTGTAAGAAAAGATTGAAATCTTGCACCATGAATCACTGAAAGTTTCCGTATCTGTGCGAACCATAAAGCTAATATTGTAAGTCCTATTTCAGACAAATAAAAATAACAATTACCAGTTTTTACAAGTATAAGTTCTAAAACCATAGTGGTATGCATGACTTTCTTCTGAGTCATTTATTCCATATAAAGATTAACTGCAGTTTATTTTCCTCTTCAGTTTTGTTAAGCACAATCTTAACACCAAACACAAAAGTATATTTATTTTATAAATCAAAATTATAGCTCATTAACTGTTTGTACATACCTCTGTAATAAGCATTTTAGGACTTCATATAGAACTGCATCTATAATTCGTTTATAAACTTAGATACACACCATTTCTAATGAGAAAGTGGCCATAAGGAATGTTTTGGGGCTTTTTTCATACTGTGAGTATATTCAGTAATCACTTCTCTCTGGAACAGTATTCAAAATGGGATTAAAATAGCAATAGGAGAAACTGTACCTTGGTAACCATGTACCTTCCTGTTAGCTTCCCACACTTTTAACTGAAAAGGAGAGATTGCCCTTAAATGTGTTTTGCTGTTCTGGTGGCAAGATACTTACATAATTCCACTTGAACTACTTTGTTTTCAGGAACAGTTGAAATGTCTGTTAATAATCAGCACTGTGCTGGGCTTAGCATTAAACAGGACACAATATGGAAAGATGGGGAGAAATAACTCTTCAGTGGCTGTAGCTGAAACCAGATATATATCACCTATGATAAACCAGATATATATCACCTATGTGGAAAAAATACCTAAGCTATTTGCTGACACGTAGTTTCAAGTTCAAGAGTGGTAATAAACAAATAACAAAACTGAAAAAGCAAAAAATTATGCAAGCAGAGGGAAAAATTGACCTACATCTAGGCAGCAGACCTTACTAAAATAATCCAGGTACTATTAAATATAATATTAAAATATGTTTAATGGCTGGAATGCAAGAAGGGATGCTTCTGACCCCATTTTGAGAGCCCCCTTATTTATACTGAACACTACTGCACTGCAAAATTGCTGGCATCTATGAGTAGCAGCAAGTATGAGGAAGAGACCTACAGTCTGGACTGAGAACTGCTAAGAAGCTAGCAAATAAAGGACAGTCCAGTTCTTGTGTGACTGCTGAAACTGTCAAGAGCATTTAAAGGACTATGGTTTTACCTGGGAGATCTGAAGCAGGAGCAGTAAAGATAACATCAATGCCTATTTGTGTTATATTTTGTTAATTAAGTAATAATACTTCAGAACGATCTTAAATGGCTTTTTAACAGGAAAAACAGTCCTCCAAGAATTCTACTTGTAAGCCTCATGTTTCTGTCCAAGTTTGTTAATTTTAAATATTTGTTAACTTCATCCATAGAAATATGGATAGTTAGATTAGCATCACCTAGTTTTATTGAAAGTGGTAGACTTGCCATCCGCCAGACTCTTCCATTCTGTATGTTTACTATAACACATTAACAGATGAATCCTATGCATGTTTATGCAGAAATAAATTCCACTAAGCTGAATGTGATTTAGGCACTAAGTACACATTACATGCACACATGCATAGTCCCGTACCCTTTTTGCTTAAGCAAAGCCATGTTGGCAGTGCGGAAACTGAGCAGCAGTGATTTGGAGGTGGGGGACTTTCCCCTTTCCTGCCTGTTGTTTCCCTGCTACAAATCAGGGAATTTGTGCAACAGACTTGAACTACAAAATTACGTTCACCTCATCCCAGCCCATGGGGCTTAAGATCTGTGTTTGGAAGGGCAAAATCAGGCTGGGGAAGGGACAATTCTCCAATTCTCAATTGTTTCCTCTAGTTACTTTCCTTAAAGAAAACACAACATCAAGACTAATACACATGTTTGAATGTAACTTGTGGTCTGCAGGATTGCTGCCTAAACATTCCCCTTACCTATTTGTTCAATGAAATTTTTCCAGGAGTCAGCTGTCATGGGATGAATCATTTGCAAGGCCTCAGGAAAAGCAGCAGGGCAATCTGAATTCCCAGAGTTTTCTTCTGGAATAGAAGCTGGTCCAGCCATGGAAGGGGATTCACTTTGGGAGAGAGAGAGATAAACAGGTGGGTTCTGCATCATTCAGACCCCTGAAGACAGGATCATTGCTACTCAACAACAGAAGCTACATGGTCTGTAAGCATTCGAGGGAGTAAGGTAAATTATACTGAATCCGTTTAGGCTGTTTTACTCCTCATCGCCCATCTGAGTCTCTGAAGGCTGAGCACACTGTGCTTCTACCTGTTAAAAGATCAGTAAGCCTTCCAGAAGAGAAGCCGATTAGAAGGAGGGAAACGATTGATGGAGTTCAGCATGACTCCTCGGGGACAGAAAGAAGGGGGAAGAGGGAGAATCAGGTTTTCCTTGGGGAGTTAGTTACACTCCTATGTTGTTGTTTAACGAGCGCTGTAGAGACTTAAGCACTCCCTGGATTCACACCCTCAACTTTGAAAGTCCTTCGCTCAGATCCCCAGCAAGGAACCAGCGCTTGTTGTGATCCCTCGCACTAGCGAGGGGCCGAGAAAAAGACCACCCCGAAGTACACAGAAAACCGGGCTGGGTGCTTGAGTGGGTTGCGTCCGACTAATCCTTGCAAGCCCGAGCGCGCCACGCGGGGACCTCGCACAGGGACTGGAAAAGGCGGTCGACGGGGCAGCCCTGTGATCAAGCCGGTGTGGACCGGGAACTGGGAGAAGAACTCTGTCCCTCGTTCCCTACAGGGGGCACCTATTCGCGGTTGGCGACTCCCTGGCCCGAAGATAAGCCGAAGTTCCTGCGCTCGAGTCTCGCCAGGCGAGCAGCAGCAGCAGCAGCAGCCCGAGTTCAATTGGCCGGACAAGCGGAGGTGCGCGTCGAAGCCCAGGCGGAAAGCAGCAGGCGCCTCCTACACACGCTCCGGAGCAGCGAGCGAGCCCGAGCGGGTCGCCCTGTGCAAAGCGGCAGCGGCGGCGCAGCCTTCCCCATCTTCCTCACCTGCCGGGCGGGCTGGCTCCGGCGGCCTCGCTCTCTGGTGAGCCTTCATGTTCGAGGGCGCAGGCGGCGCTCAGAGCGGCAGCCAGGAGCTCCATGCGAGGCGGCAGCGACGACGGCGGGAGCAGCACCGATTCCGGCAGCGAGCGGCGGCTGCTGCTACTGCTGCTACGGAGCGATTCCGCAGCAGGCGCGGGGCTGGGGGAGTCCGGGCGGTTGCCACGGTAACCGGGGTAGGAAGGGAGCAGTCTGCGCGGGAGGAAAAAAAGGAAGGAAGGCGGAAGGAGGAGGAGAAGGGGAAAAGAGAGTTCAGTGGCTCGGGATGCAGGAGTCGCCGCCCCTCCCTTTTCTTCCGCCACCCCCTCAGCGCCTGGCCTTATTACTTCTGCAGCTCCCTCCCAGGCATCCCCCTCTTCTTCCGTTGATTTTTAGGCACCGACCCTCAGCGGTCACCTTGCTCAAAGAGGAGCAACGTCTTGAGGAGTTGCCAACTCCAAAAGCTCCCCTCAGAGGGTTCCCGTTCACATAGGCACCCTTAGGATGTGTGAGACCCCATAGAGGGGTTGCTCACAGCTGCCCCAAATCCTCGGAGAACCCCCCCCCCCCCCCACACACACACACACACAAACATCACACACTGGGGGAAAGGCACGGGCATGCCTTTAAAACAAGCCATCTTCACAAAGGGGGCGGGACAAGACTTCTCCCACAACACCAGGTGTGGATTATTTCTAATGTTAAAGTAATGCTGCGGTTTTCTTAGGAAGGTGCATCCGGCACTCAGGCCATTGTACTGGCCCAGTCAGTGACTTGAATTCGCCTTTTCCCAGATGGAAATGACAGGGACTGAGCCTGAGATGTACCGAGGAGGCAAGTAACTTGAATAAGGTGGTATGTTCCAGACCATTTGATCTGGTCTGCTTACCCTTTAAAAGTCTTAGCAATCACAATCAGGATGGATAAAATGAGGAAAGGGTACTCTGTGGTAGTTGCAATATATTATTTTTTGCCTTTTTCTCTGGGGTATTTGGCTGATCAATTGAATACACAATGTCAGGGCTGACCTAGTAGGATGTTCATCTGATGTCCAATTTAAATTCTCTTGCAAGCTGGAGTGTAGGAGGAGAGCTATTTTCTTCTAATTCTTTCTATTTTAGTTCATTATATGCAATTCTTTTTAGAGAATGGGTATTAAGTGATGAATTTACTGTCTTTCACCAATATAGGAAAATCCAAACCAAAATTACCAAGACAGGTCAATTTTCAGAGTATGTCAGCAATCTTTTCTTCATTTTTTTTTTTAATACAAACCCCTTCTCTAGATTAGCTCTGCAAGGATTTCTAACACATACACACACAGATAACAAATGTTGAAATATGAGCGCAAATCCATCTTGAATCAGGTTTATCAGTGATGGGTAATGTGTGCTTCTCCAGATATTTTGGTCTATATCTCACATCAACTGTAGTCAGCACAGGCAGCGGTGAGGGATGATGGGAGTTCTAGGGCAAAACAGCTGGAGGGCCACAAGTGCCTCCTACTAAATTAGATAAAGGGGAGGTTCAAATATATTCCACACATATATTCAAAGGAGGTCAGAGTAAGGTTGCAAGGCCATATCGATTAACCCCACCTCTGCTGCTGATACATGCTGTGGCTCTGCCTCTGCTTCTTATGTCAGGAATGTTTCCCTGCTGTCTACACATTCAGGTGGCATGAGAAGGAACTGTCCATATATACTCCTATTTGTGCATAAACAGGACATGAATACATGAGCACATGAACGGGCCTGACTGTCTGCCATCAGTAAGCATATCGTCTTTTTCATGCCATCCAAATGTATGGACAATAGGGACAAGTTGATGTGGCAAGTGGCAGAGTGCATGGCTTCATCAGCAGCAGGGGGTGGAGTTAGCCCATATGGCTCCATAGTCATGTTCCTGCATTCTGCAGTGCCAGTGCAGGAATGCCCATCAAATCTATTTTGATTCAAGAATATTTTCAAACACCAGCCATGCATTTAATATTCTATTTGATGTATCAGACTGATGCAGATACAGCTTTCTTCCTAGCTATTTCTGCTAAGTTATGAAATCAGGCACAATTTGCATACAGACTTTTCTTCTCTGTACCTGTGGAAACATACTGACATAAGAGACAAAATATTATTATGTAATCCATATCTCAGCTTATTCCTGAGTTTAAAGAATGCTTTATTGTTTTTTTCCTAATTCTAGTTTAATATCTACCTAATATGTGCTATCCTAGAACGTTTGGGATAAATTCTCTTACTTCATCTGTTACAAACTTTCATGAAGTTGCATAAACAAGAACTAACACTATGCTTGCACTGCTGAGAAAATAATTTGTTCTATGCTATATATGCATTTAAGAGAAAGGGTGTGGGCTGTGGGAAGACAATTTTGTTACCAGAAGGAATTGATAGCCCATAAGAGGATTTGAGGGGGCAGGGTGTCAACAATGGGTTAGGCATTTGGTTCAGTTTATGTCCTATTCCTGCGAATACAAATCAAAACACTGTATGGTTGGCTATGGAAATGTTAATAAGGTTGCAGCACACAGGTTTGTTTGAGGCTAGCTGTAAGTTTGCAATTTCTTGAGGGAGTCAAATACTGTTTGACTGCTTGATTTTAGAAGTAGTTAATTTATGGCAGGGCAGGAATGAAGCCATTTTATCTACGGACAAGTCTTTCAAAGCATTTCCAGTTATGATTTTTGGAAGGTAGCCCTGGAAATTCTCTTTCTGATAGGAAGCTTTAAATTCCTTGTCCCAGCACATGATAAGAGGGGGTGTGTATTTGGGAAAAGGTAGGATACAGTGATGTGTTCAAGTCCTTTACTCCCAAGTTTCAAGTCAAGTCTCAAGTCTTCACTTTCAAGTCCAAGTCTAGTCTCAAGTCATTGCAAGAAATGTTTGAGTCAAATCTCTTCTCAACTCTACCCCTCCCCCCTGCCCCACTCCCTTGAAACTCTCCTTCCCACTGCCTCCCTCATGCCAAAAAGAACAGCTGAAGCCTTTCCTTTCCCCTAATGCAACCCCGTCCTCCCTGTCCTGCCACCACCCGCTTGAAACTTCCTCTTTCCCACTGCCTCTGCTGTGTTTGTGCCTGCTTTCCAGTCCTTTGCAGATGCTGTCTGCCAAGGTCACCCCAGGATTAATGTACATTGGATGCAGGCAGTAAGTCCTGGAGTGACTTGGTGGTAAAAACAACAGAAATCTTGAGTCAAGTCACTTGCTTGTTGCTCCTGAGCAGAGTCTGAGCCAAGGCACTTATGCAACTTGAGTCGGACTTGGGAGCAAGTTGCTCAATGCAAGTCTCCAACACTAGTAGGATGCAAGAACATGTGGGTTACATGTACATCTGCACTTGCTGAAGTACTGTATGGGGAAGAATATTTGTGGATGACTGTAGTCTAGTACAGAAGTACAGGATATGAAGAAGCCCAAGGGTTCCAACTATATTTTGGAAATACAGAATATGAAGGGAGTTAGGGTGTTCAAGCACAATCCTGTACAAGAACAGATTTATATCAGCTCTGCATTAGTTATTAAACATTTAATGACTTTGTTTGAGATTCAGCATCTTCACTTATTTTGTCTACAGTCTTGAATTATATATTAATTGAAAGGAGGTCCTTATATCAGGGATATATAACTCATGGCCCTTTAGGTAGCTTCTGAAATCAGCAAGGCCCCAACTGCTTTTCTCCATTGCCCAGCAAAACATCAGGAAAAAATGTTCCTTGTTTCTGAGAGCACTGTTTTCCCCATGTTAGTCATAGTGGAGAAACCACCGTCTCAGTGGTGATCCATGAGGGCTAGGAGAGACCTGTGCATACACTGATGTACACACACATGCGCACACAGAGAAAGAGCAATCCTTAGATTGTAGCAAGCAAGGGAGGGGGAATGTAAGTGTCTGCACATGGTGCGTAACATGTATGGCTCACAGCAAGGCAACTCCAGATGTGACGCTTGGGGCTGAAAAGGTTGTGTATTCTGCTCTGTATAAATGCTTGGGCCTTGCTTACAGTGATGAACATGTTTGGTTGCTCCTTATAAATGAATTACCTGACTGTGAATTTTTGAAAGTGTTTACATACCAGCACAACTTACTTCATTTTATGTGCAATATTGTTAGCTTTTTGAGAAAATATAGAAACCTTATTTTTAGTGTACAGGCTACTGTGATAAGTAGAAACGTATGACATTTTTAGTCTGATGATCTTAACCAGGGCTTTTTTTGACATAGAACGCACCGCCGAATGGCGAATGGCGTTCCGGCACCTTTTTTTCAATGGATTTTACAAGTGATTTTGAAGCAGATCAGCAGCAAACATCATTAACATAGTGCCTGCAGGCTGCTATTGGGTCTGCTATCTGATAGTGAGAGATAGCTGCTTGGCTTGGGACCCAGGCTGCTCTGCTTGGGATTGGTGTGTGTGCTTACTGACAGTTCCAGCACCTCTTTTTTTTACAAAAAAAGCACTGATCTTAACCAATATGTGCAACCTTGCTCATATTAGAATCCATTATTACTACAGTGATATGCCAAGCGATAACCATGGAACAGAGAGGTATGGGTGCTGCACGGCAGAAGTTCAGTAGAACCTAAACATTTGCCAAATAAACTAATAAACTGGGGAGCTGATGAGATGAAGTAGGGATGGGCAAACAAGCAGTGCTTGAGCTCATCTAGATTTTACATTTGTCACCTCAATGCTTATTTTGGCTAGTTTTCACTCTTCACCATGAGTGCCTTTTTTCTGAATAGGAAAAGTATGCATGTTTCCCAGTACACACCCAATTGTGATCCCCTCCTCCACTAGGTAAAATGAAAGGACATATAAGAGTGCAAACATGATCAGAAGCTAAAGAAAGTCTGAGCCTTTCTTCAAAATTGCAGTCATGTTTGGGGATCCATCTCTAGGATCAATCTGCAAAGGATCACATGATGGACAATACCGAGGCTATTTTACCCTCGTTATCTAAATTCAGGTTTGAGGAGTATTCCTTGGTCAGGAAGGCTGTGCAGTTGGGAAAGGGAGAAGGTTGTATGTATTATTTCCTTTCTAAGGTAATAAGCAGAAGTAGCTTCTATTGAAAGGCTTTGAATAAGTCAAAGTAGTGATAGAAGCTGCCCAGCATGGACTCTCGGCTAAGAACTTAATATTCACGAGCAGTATAAAGTAATGTAGATTGTAAGAACAGAGGATTTAAATGCTAGATATCTGTTGAAAAATCATACAGAAAATATAGCAGTGCATGGATACATTCTGGCAACTAATTTTAAACGATTCAAACTTGGAAACTTATCAGTCTCAAGAATCTTTGAAGATTTCATCTAGTCGCTGTCTCAATGAATTCTTAATTTGTATCAAGCTGCAAAATAATACTAAAATTTGTTCTTGCAGTATTATCATCCGAAGACTAACCTTTAATGATACTTTAATCATTACACTGAGTACAAATAAATGGAAAATTCAATTCACTGGCGAATTGATACTTAGCTTTTCTATTTATAATGTTTCAGTGCACTTAGTCGTTTCATAACAATGTACTGATAATTTAGTTTATGTAGTATGAAATTGGTTTACTTTCTTCACAGATCTTCTAGCTATTTTTTCTCTTGAATTCTATTATGTGTAAATAATGCATGTAAGATAGCAGTCGCCTCAAAAACATAATTAATTTGCAATAAATGGTGCTTCTGTGTTTTATGACCACATGTCTAGCTACTTAGGATGCTTCCAGATAAGGCTTGGTGACTTTACCTTCCAACTCTACTATTCAATTTTTTATTATATCCTGTGCTGCCTCATTTGCAAAATATTCTGGGGGCAAGATGACATTTTCTTTAGTTTGCAACCTTCCCATGTTACCTTTCCTACTACTTGTACCATCATTTTTTCCTTACTTAAAACAAAAAGGCTGCTAAGGGGAGGAAGACAGAATAGCTGCACAACACCTAATGTTATAGTGCTTAGGAACCCTCTAGCTGGAAGCAGCCGCTCTCTAAGCTCATGCCCTCTCTTTTCTGCACGGCCAGTGAAAATATGTCACTCAAATGCATGTAAACACAGTGTGATATTTCAAGCACATTTTTTAGTGAAAATAATGGGATATTCTAGATTAGCCGTGCTACTCATGCCTGACTTTCTCCACATAGGGCAGGCCTATGGAAGTTGAGGTGCAGGAGGAACCTGTGCTGGGGAAAACATACTTCCTAAGTGCTGCTGGGAACACACTTGCCAGAATGGAAGGTTGGCTGGCTCATTACCCTTCCCCCATTTTTTCTCCTCAGTTTTTTTCTCCCCATCATGCCATTGGTTCTAATGGAAGGGAAATAACTATATCAATGCCAGGACTGGTGTAGTTATTCCCAGATAATGGGGTCATGGTGAGAAACTGAGGGTGTGGGGTGTATTCGTAGCCTTTCCAGCTTGTCCCACCATGGCACCCTTTTGCTCTTACTGCCTCCAGAGCACCACCGTTGGTCCTGTGGCAGGGGAGACCTCCACAATGGGCTTTCTTTTGTGCAGGAGGTTTTCACTTAGGAAAGGGATCTCCTTTACTGGTGGAAAGTTCTCAACTTTTGTAAATCTGAGGAATATTTTCTTTCTAACAGAAGTGTAACTGACAAGTTATTTACATTGTAGAGTCTTATTAACATTAGCTGAAATGTAATGTGCTATAGCTTTCCAAGCAGCTAAGGTCAGCTCATTTTTTTCTGGCTAATGTAACAGAAAAAAGGGAACACCAAAAACAGAACAAAATCAGCAGTCCCCCATAGCAGAGAACACACTCTTCCTTAACAATGCGTGCTCCACTTAAAAAAAAAAAGTTTAATGGAGCTTTTATAAGCATTGCTGGTTCAAGTAGTTTTACTGCCTGAAGCCATACCAAAATGATGACTCTCCACCTCCACTAAAGCCAATGCTTCAGGGCTGTCCCAAGATATTTTGCTGCCAGGAGACCAGCAAATGCTGCCCAGCTACTTCCTACCCTATTTCCCATTTTGCCTCTTCCCCTACCAACTACTCGTTAGTACAGTAAGCTACAGTGACTGCATACTGCTCCTCTTCTAAATGAATTTTGCTCGCACTGCGAAACAGGCGACATGCATGCTCTTAGAGACCCTCTGAGGCAATCTTGCCCTTCAGTGCTCCACTCTAATGTCATTGTGTTCATCCAGATCGAGGCTTGTGGGGTGACTGGGTGAGGTGGCCTTAAGGAATCCCAGCAAAGTGCTGCTGGTCACTTTGCTGTTGCAGCAAATACTGTTTCTGCTGCAGTGGTGGTGTTCCTAGGCAGTGCCCACTGGCAGCTGCTCTGCAGCCAGCAGGCATTCCCAGGCTTCTTCTCTTGGGCAGCGGCCAAGCTGGGTAAACAGGCCAGCATGTCGTAGAAGATGGTGCTAGACCTGTGACAGCAGACTACCCTGCAGGTGGCTGACACCAACAGCAAATGGCAGGGGAAACAATCTTACGTTTCCTCATTTGCTGCCTGAGACAGGACATTTACTCTAGCTCAGTGATGGCAAACTTTTTAGAGACCGAGTACCCAAACTGCAACTCAGAACCCACTTATTTATCGCAAAGTGCCAACACTACAATAAAACCTGAATTTGCTGACCACCAGCACAAGGGGACAACGTTCTACTGACCAGCTTTTGGCGGACCCTGAAAAAGGCAACTGAGTGTATTTCCTACCTTTCCTACCTTCTGCTAAAATCACAGTCCAAGCAAATCCCTGGTAGCTCACTGACCGGCCATGCGAAAGCTCGGGGAGTCGCAGCTAATGAGTGACTTCATTGCCTGGTACCCTTAATCTTTCCAAATATGTGCATGGCTGCTGGGGCAATCGCCGACAGAGAGGGCTCTGCGTGCCCCTTTGGGCATGCATGCCATAGGTTCGCCATCACTGCCCTAGCTCATGGAAAGGCCACTGTGCAGAACACTTCAAGTATTTTCCACACCATTTGGATATCAGTTCCCGCTATCATCTTTTCCTGTGATGATGCCATCTGACACTGCTATTTTCATCCTGGCATCATTATTCTTGAATAGTAAGCAGGATTCACTTCTGAAAAAGTATTGAAGCCCTGTTACACAGGTGCATGTGTCACTTTTTTCATTATTTTCATTATTTTGTAAAGTCTGCCCTTCTCTACTTCCCTTGTTTTCATTTGATGCCTTGAAATGAGGCTGAGCCTGGTTCCTACTTTCCAGTTCTTGTGGCTGCTTTTCATACTTTACGAACAGCTAGTGACGTTGGCATGATTACTCCTCTCTGTGAATTCCCTCAAGTCTAATTAGTGGTGTCTTGGTGACAGTCTGAACATTTATGTTAAAGAGAATGGTTAGGGACACATTGCTGTACATTAGCTAAAAGAGAGAATGGTGGAGGGAATGGGGTAAGGCAGGTGGGAGGGGCATCAAGAGTGGCACTTTGACCATTTCTTAATGGTGAGGAGATCCATCTGCCCCTGGCTTTAAGACTGCCTTGAACATGAAATTTCAGTTCAGTGCTATGTGATTAGGGATCAACTCTGTTTAAGTGGAGTAGCATGAGGAGTGAAAGTGTTCATGTAGTCACTAGCACCTCTTAATATTAGGAATCAAGAAGAAACTATATATAGTGTTTTCTTTTATCAAGAAATTCTTTATTTTTGGATTATTTAATCCAAAAGGAACAGTAAAAACAGTCTGCTAAACTTCAAAATATCTGCATTATGTATTAAAGTGTTTAGTTGAGTAGATAGAATTTTATTTTTATTTATTTTGTTGCATTTTAAATACTTTGACCTAGTTTGCCAGTAAATAAATCGTTTTACTTTTGCACTGTAATCACTGTGCAAAATTAATAATAAGGATTAATAGGGGCAGCAAGAAATGTTTTAATAAATAATAAATAAATAAAATAGTTAGCGTATTCACCTTGATCCTAACATCCCACATTGCAGCAGTACTCACAGAGTCCCCATCTCTTCCTCCTATTGAATAGATGATTGGAAGAAGGTAGCTGTAATTCCATCACCCATAACCACAGGAAAAGGTGTGGATAGGAACCAGCAGACTGCTGTTGCACTGAAAGGTCTCTGGATTAGAGCTTCCACTATGAATGCAACTGGGAATTACTTCTGTATCTGCAGCAACCTTTTACACATGTAATGAGGGAGGCCCACATGCTGGTGTCATGCTGTTATCACTAGCAGAGAAGGAACTGCAGTTCTATTTGTTGAATCCAGAGTCTACTGATTAATGGCCTCCACACAAAAAAGTCTCCACCTGATTTGGTGGGATAGTCCTTCCTCCTGCACCACAGCTCACCTCACTCAGCAGGATCTCTTGACCCTCTGCTCTTGACCCATTTTCAGTGGGTAGAGGGGTGCCTGTGGGGAGGGAAAGGGCAGGGAAATCTACAACCTCCAGTCCAGTTGTCTGTACCTAAATCTGGGTCCAATCTACTGAATATCTTGAAACTTGCTTAGAAAAACAAGGGAAATGTACAGGTAAATAAATATGAAAGGTGGAAAATAATCAGTTTTCAGATAAATATTCAGGAACTTTGAGCCCAATAGCAGTTCCACAGGAGGATTCTTGTGAGTATTGCTGCAGTGGAGGAAACTGAGTTTCAGAAATACTCAAAAAGTTAATATATGTTTGAGTATTTTTTGAAAGTCAATTATTTTCCATCTTTACTAGTTGCAGTTTGTTTGTTCAAAACAGTAATGTTCCCCCTTTTCAATTAAATTGAAAATCAAAGCTCATAAGAAGATAAAATTCAGTAACAATGCAATCCTATGCATGTCTACATAGAAACAACACACACTGAACTCACTGGAGCTTACTTCCAGACTGTAGCCTAAAACAATAAGAAATTCTACAGCATATTCCATGCATAACAATAGCATTATTTATAATAGGAGACTAAGGATGTTTTCCCTGATTGTGGCCTAAAACTAATCCTGTAATATTAAATGATTAAGCACCTTTTCTGATATAAGGGATACGTGTGTGTGTGTGTGTGTGTGTGTGTGTGTAGGTTAGAATAATAAATTAGATAACTCTTCCTGAAGGACAGAACTTGCACTGGTAAGCTCCAACTGATACTATGTTTGTTAGCAAAGGGGAGATATATAAGGGCTAATATATGGTCTTACATAGAGCCATTCTGACTAATGGGGTGGGATACAATGCTAATCAATCAATCAATCAATCTCATTATTCAACTTGATTATTACAAACCTTTTAATCAATAAGTATTGCTAAGAATAACATTGTAGCAAACTTGTACTGTAGCTTTATTTATCTTAGCTTTAGCAAAATCTCTATTTGTTCACCATTGTGTTATAACCTAGGCTATAGAGAATGTAAATTTTATGATTTTAGAAAAGTAATTGGCTTGTATGTGGTCAGCACTTTGTGCTGTATTTTATATTGTTATTGATTAAAAACAGTAAAACTAAACTGAACCAATATGTGGATATTTACAGAACAATGAAGAAACTAGAAAAACAAATCAGAAGACATTGCTGTAGAGTCATTTAACAGCAATGGTAAGTATTACTTCTTAATAGTAAGAGGCGAACCGAATTTGACTAACCTATTTTATCCTGACACATTTTTTGTTCTTCTTTTCTTTCTGTGTGATAAGGGAAATGAAATATTACTCTCTACCTTACCGTTGAAACCATTGTTCTTCTGTGGCTGTCATATCTGGTTTTACATGTAGAGACAGGCCCTTGTGGAATATGCGTAACAGTTCATCTTTGTTCAGAAGTTCATTGCTGGTATTACCATTTTTAAGTGAACCTTTAAAATAAAGAAGGAAATGTTGACAGGTAAATTGTTCTTTTCTGTCAGTATTACAAATTGTTTGTCCTTTGGGGGGGGGGCTATGTTTGTGGATAAGGCTGGTGCTTTTCTTCACACATAAATTTTCCAAATTGGTGATGAGCACACAATATATATGGAAGGATGTGCCCATTACTCTATGAAAAATTCAGCTTTTAGTTTCTTGGAACTAGCACTTTATTATGGACAGAGACAAAGAATTAGGGTTATTTACATGATGTTATTTGACTTTAAAATGGTTTTTTCTTACAAGAAAAAAATGACTTCTCATGAATTTAACTTCTGAGGAGATGTGTATAGGAATGCACTGGTAATATCACAGAAAGTGTCTTCTTTTCTATTACAATGGGTCAAAGTAGGAATAGGTCATAAGGAATCAGACGTTATCTAATGACTTCTGCCTGTGTTGGAACTTGGAAGGATAGGAATGAAAATGTGGCATGTTAGGCTTATGATGTTGCAGTCTTCATGTACTCTCCAACAGAGATAGTAACATGGGAAAAATAGGTCATTTTGCAAGCAACATGCAATATTTTGCATCTAGAAAATTGCAGTATTTCCCCAAAGAGCATATTCACTGATATTATGGTTGCTTCAATTAATCTGTTTGCATGACTCATGAAAACCAATTGGACATTTTTGTGATAGAATTAGTGATATTACCAACTAGTGATAAGCTAGCCACTTATATGACCCAAAACTATATATTCTGTTTAGTGATAATACAATTTGTACTCCTAGCTGCTTTTACCATATATATTTCATCCTATTAGTCAATAATATAGGTGGTGGGTGTGGGGAACTGTCTGTTTGCCCTTTGACACTCCCCTACCAGCAGCAGTGCAAATCAGTTTGCCACCGGATGTTTAAGACACTTGACCTTGGTTCTAGGACACAGTACAGCAAGTAGCTAGTTAACCATGCTGCTCCTGTTGTTTTTTAACCTCCAACCTGGCTATTCTGAAGGGTGGTATGGAAAGGCATATCTTTATAAGATCAACCCCCCCAGCAAGGCAACAACCTTTCCCTTACTACCTCCCCAAATTGAGGGGGGAAGAAGCAGGACAGAGAATTCCTGTGCAAGGTGTCCAAATATTAAGGGCCAGCTCTACATAAACAAAGACCAGCTTGTCTCAGTGTGTAAATAAACAATATTACTTAGTAGGCTCAAATGATAAGATAAAAGAGCTCACCCATCTTTATTGTCCATGCACTTGAGCCAGTGTTGCAAGAAGAAATCCCCTGTCTGCCAAAGACTTAGGCTTGATGGGGGCATGCAGTATCCACTGAAGTATGGAGGCTGAAGCTTATTTTTTCCTAGCTGCTTGGGTCAATATTATCTCAGACAGAAGAGAGAGTCATAGCCTCTTAATAAAGTCATGTTATGCTCTGGAGAAAACATGGGTTCCTCTTCTAGTTCTTTAGATGAGCAAGTGTACCTCAGCAATTAAAACAGAGAAAGCATGTAGGACAGCAAATCTATACAGATTCCAGTTTCAGCCTGCAGGAAAACAGGCTTTCTTCGGAGGGATTCTTCTACCGGGACCCAAACAAGCAGTGATGTCTCTCCTGGCAGTTGTTATGATTCTGTGCTGGATGCAGGTCAGAATCTCCTTGCCTGCACCAACCTTGGTGCAGTGATTGCCTGAGTTCAGGTGATTCAATGAGAAAAGCTGTATGCTAGCCTGGCTACATACTGCATTGACTGGGTGGAGAAGACGTCTGCCTTGGCATACAGAAGAACTCTTTCTGATCAGCTGCCCTGATGACTGGAGCAGAATATTAAGTAGTAGTTTTTAGTCTTGTGCTGTCTGCTTATAAATTTAGAGAACCTTGTATGATGCCTATAGCAAATGACAGTAGGCCCAGTCTTTTGTGAGAGGATGGTCTTACTTATGGGGCAGTGTTTTAGAAAAGTGAGATAAGCCTATACTCAGAAAGGAAGGAAATAAAACTGTTACTGCATCTGAGGGCACACCAACATCTTTGCTGAGTGGGAAGTAATGGACCTTTGTTGGCATCATAGTAAAAATTTTGGCAGGAGCAGTGCAGCTATTGAGCTAATGCATATAATGCATTTTGAACAATGAACTGTGGTATAAACATACTGAGTATAATGAATAACTCCTTTGCTGTGAAATCCTGATGAGCTTCTGATTCTATCATCCAGATTATTTATACAATAAAACTGTCGTGTTTGATCCTGATGCTGCAATCCTAAACATTTTTACTGGAGAGGAACTCCCACCACATCTGAAGATGTGTGCATGCCTTTTTGAGTGTGCATGCCAAAAAGCAGTGCTTTTTTTGTCATAGAATGCTCCGGAACAGAGTTCCGGCACCTTTTTTTGACAGATTTTCCAAGTTTTAAAAGTAACTTTTGAAAATTTGATGTTTGGTCCACATGGATTTGAATCGCCCTGTCAAGCATAGCAGGTCGGCGACAAAATCATTAAAACGGTGCATGCGGGCTGCTTTTGTGTCAAGTCCGATGCATGCGTACTTCGCACTGGTTGTGATGGCGCTGCTCGCCTTGTGATTGGTCGTGTGGTTGTGCGCTGAGTGCTTACTGTGGGCGGCGACCGTTATGTTTCATTACACAACTGACGTGTGTGAGTGTGTGTACAGTGATTGACTATATGCGAAAGGTAAATAATTTCATGAGTTCTGGCACCTTTTTTCTTACAAAAAAAGCACTGCCTAAGAGTGTCCTGTTAATGTGTTATCTGTTCCAGCAGGTTCATTTGTATGAAATGCTAAGCTGGTTCTTGCTCTTCATCTCTTCCTTTCTTGAAGGTGTTGCTAGCTAAATGGTGCTTCATTGTGATCTTGCCCTGCTTTTCATTCTCTCAAGCTCTCATTTTGACTGCTCAGTTTCAGATTTGCTGCAACTTGTTCCTCTAACAAGTTTGTCTTACTTGTACAATAATACTCAATCTCAGCGCACATAGAAGAAAGAGACACTACTCAAACAACTACTTACCTCCAACACATTCAGTTTGAACTTCTTTGCGACTCTTTGCCTTCCCTCTGTTCCGGTCCCTGAAGGAGCGATAGTACCTGGAATTTCTTCGAATGGGAATGTAATGTGCTTGTGATTCCTTCTCAATCACATGCTCAGAAGCTTCAGACTTATCAGTACAGATCATGTCCAGGCATGATATTGCCTGTGAAGAACTGTCCTTCCTGACACCATTGGCTGATTTCCCACGGTGTCTTTCCACCTCTTCCTGTTCTTTTGTCTCCATAGCAACAGATCCAATTGTTTAATAACACAGAGGCAACCAGAGAGGGACTTTCATCCCCTCCATCAGAACTCTATGCTGTAGAATTAAAAATAAAGGTTAGGAAAATGATTTTTTTTTACACATCAGGAACACGTTTATTTCTTTAAATGTTTACAATGCAGAATTGCTAGTTTGCCAGTGGCATATGTGTCACCACAGACTGATATTTTTTAAGTAGAGGTGGAGAACTTTTTTAAATGGAGGGCCAGATTCAATTTTGTAGAAGCATTCAGGGCCCCATTCCAGTGCTGGGTGGGGCCAAAAACCAGAGCCAGACATTAAAAAAAAACACCAATTATTGTAGTTTCAAGCTTTTCCTGCCAGTAAGTAAGCCTTAGGAGGGACATATAACATTTTAGTATGCTGAAAACTGCATATAGGATAGAAAAGCACTCAATGATGGGGCCTGGGGAAGGAGGCATGGCCCATGGGGTTCAGATTGAAATCCCAAGAGGGTTGGATTGGGACCCCTGATCTTAAGCTTTCACATGGCTGCTCTAAAAGTTATAAAAATGCCAGAAACATTAATTGAAATTAGAATAATCTTGCATTCAAAATATTGCATTTGGGCATGATTTCTGACCATGATTTCATCATTTCCCCCATAAACTGCCTTGCAATGAGGGAGTTTATTAAAACTAAATTCCAATGTGCTAGAATATTTAATAGAAGCATGCTTCCAGATAGAGGTGTCCTAGTGCTAAATATCTGGAGGCAGCTATTTTGGCTTCTTTCTTAACAGATGTTCCATGGCAAGAAAATAATGGAAGAAGTGGGGAAACACAGGAGGAGGAGGATGTCATTTGGCAGCTGTCAAACCTCAATATTAAGGATGAGAAATGTACACATTATTCATATAGGACCATTATCACATTTTAAACACTGAAGTGAATTCTAGATTTTAGTAAAAGTTTCTAAGGATTTATTACTTTGGGGAAAACCTTATAGTGATTTGATACTGTATATAATACAAGTTTTGCTTGACAAAATAGCAAGAATCAGGGTATTTCTTTTGATCCCATTCTCTTACCAAAAATTGGATTTGGACCAATGCTTTAGTTTCTGTTCTGATCCTTCGTTTTCACATATATTCCCCAGTGCATAGTATTTGGCTCCTTGACTAGCCATGCTTGCTCCTTTGTTTAATGCCTTGTAAACATTTCAAATATCAATAAGATGCAGTTACACATTAGCATATGAACCAGAAATACCTACACTTCTTGCTTCAACCTTGCCCCTCCTTTTAAAAATGATCTTTACTGAAAGTTAAATATAACAAACTTCCAGTAAATACCTAAATATTAAGAAAAAAATAAAATATAATTTGATTCCAACACTGGTCCCTTTTAAACTTTGCTCTTCAATCTTCTGCAGCACGTTTTTTCACGTTCTACAAAGCCATAGGCAATCTAAAGTATTGCTTTTGAGAGACTCAGGGTTGATTCACACATTTCCTTGCTTAAAGATTTGTTGAAGGCACTGCAAATTGATTTTTGGGGTGGAGTGACCACCCTTGTGAATTTTCCTGTGTCAATATTGCAGCTAACCCTCTCGATTTGCAATCTGAGGGAAACTTTCTATTAACTTGATGGCAACTGCTGGAACAGTCAAAGGATGAGTCATCATGCTGTCAGTCAACCTGTGGTAACTTTCATCATGTTAAGAGTGGCTGGATGATTTGGCAGCACACAAATGTCCGAATAGTAAACAATGCTCTGTTGCATGATTGATTAGATGAATTGCATTGGCATGGATGGTGCTACATGGAGCCTAAATAGAGAGCTAAAATGAATGATGTGATTTCAGAGGAGACATTTTGCTTCCCACTTAGGAAGCAAAAACTGCTCAAATGGAGCAGATGATTCACTAACAGAGTAACACCTCACAGAACTGTGTATGTGCAGGGTGGTGATTGCTGCTAGAAGAACAACAGAATGCAGCTAAAGGGAGTAAGATTGTCAAACTAAATAAAGTTTAGTTTAAATAAAAAGACTATTAGATTCTTGAAAATTGAACTGCACAGGATGGTGAAAGACTTTTGTCTTTGAATGTGGGTTGAGACCAAACAGAAGTAACAGTGGGGAATTGCAGTCCAGAAAGTGCCACCAAACCCTCAGCAGGACAAACACTCTTGCACAGCATTTTCCTCATACTTAAGCCAGGCTTATTTCCAGTCTGAGACCACAGGTTGGTGAAAAATGGCCACTGGAAGGAACTGCAGGGTGAAAGTGGCAGGCGGAGGAAGGCCTGTTTCTTACTTGTTATCCCTACATTACTATTTGGTGATGACTCATGTTCAGAGACATGGACCTATAGTCTTCATGTATAGTTCCATTCATGAAATAAACTAGCTTTAATATAATGATAGTATGAATTCCAAATGAGGACATGGCATTGTAAAGGTGGTCCATTCCAAAATAGGTAAACGGTGATAAATCCGTTTAAACTGGAAGCTTTTGTTTGATGGATATTTTGCATAGCCCATAATCTGCCCCACTTGCATTCCAGATCATTCAGGTCTTTGCAATCTGCTTGGCTGAAGGGCAGGTGAAGATGTCAACAGACGAAACTCTACCTGGTAGTGATTAGGAGAGTTTGCTAAAAATTGCTTTCTTCCATTTCTGGTACATCATCTATAGATTTTTGGATTTTCATAATCCCTGGTCTTATATGGACAGCAGTGGCAGCACCAAGTAAATAAGTCAAGGAGGTGTGCTGCACTGGGTCCATGGTGCAGGATGGGTTGAGCAGTTTTATTCACAGTAAGTTTATCGAGAAAATAAAGACAGAAAACTTTGACTGTTGGGCAATATGGAAATATAACAAAAATTTATGTATTTATTCATTATATTCATACTCCCCTTTTTTCCTTTCAATGAACTCAAGGCAATTTACATAATCCTCTGAATCTTATCTCATAACAACCCTGTGAGGTAGGTTGAGCTGATAGTCTGTGACTGGCCTAATCTCACCCAGTGAGCTCCATGCCTGAATGGGAACTAAAACCCAGATTGCCTGAGTCCTTAACCACTACACCATGCAATAATTCATTGTTTATATTAGTACCATACTTATTGCTACTGTTGAAAAGAATTACAGTACAGTCCTATACATGGCTACTCAGAAATGAGTCCATTAAGTTTGGTGGGGCTTACAGCCAAAGAAGGGGATGTAGAATTGTGCTGTAAATTGAACTAGATAGTATGCAGTGCTAGACATTTAAGGAAGCCCCAAGAATAGAATAGTAGACTAAGGATATGTTGTATCAAGCAACAAGAAGAAATGTGTATATAAAAATGTGAAATCTGAGATACATATAAACAGAGAAGACATTCTGAAAGTTATTTGAACACAAAAAGTCAAAGCAACTGCATTACAGATTTGAACTATGATCTTGATTTAGCTTCACATCCCCTGTCATTAACCTCTTTATTCTCCCCATTTCTGTTTATCCTTTTTTAAAATTGGGACTAAAAGTCAGGCTAAGTAAGAAATGGGGTTTGAGGGCATATAACTTATGGTTAGTTGCATTTCTGTTCTGAATATTAATGAGAATTGCCAATAGGAAAAAGGACAATACTCCTTTCACTAAAAAAAAAGGAAAAAGGTGTTGTTCTCCCAGAAGATCTGCCTCCTCTTTCTTTCAAATAATATATTAGAGCACTATCAGGAATTCATAGGCTAATCTTAAAGAGATATCCAGAATAAAAGGTAAATTGTCTGCCTCATTATGAAACTGCCCTGCTCAAGTAACTAGAACTTTTATTATCAAAATATCCCAAGATAACTTTGGGACCTTCAGATAGTAAAAGATGGAGCTATTTTCAGATTATTATATAGTTATACAAAGAACTAGCAATTGGTGTTTTAGTTGTTGCAGGATACAAATACCATTCACCAAGCTACAGAAGAAATTGCATTTTCTCCTAGAAATGATAACTGGAAATGCAGTAAAAAAAATTTCCTTTCTCACAACAGCACATTATTATAGTTCAGCCTCTTAAGTTACTTGGGTTGCATAAGTGTCACTGATATCACTTGGCTGGTGTCCATAACATCATGATGGTGCAATGCTTAGAATTCTACAATTGCTTTCTACATAATGTTTGGTTTACTTTCCTGGTGTGTTATCAAAGCTGAGTGTTCTGCTGAGTACCACTTCACTGGAAGTACTCAACCAGGCTCTACATTAGATACACAGAACCTCAGGCCAGGGTGCCAAATCCGGACCATCCAGGCATTCCCAAGCCAGCCCAATGGGGTTCTCCAGAGAGCCTTCCCCCCTCTCTCCTGGTCCCATGCTATTTCCAGGGTCACCCATCATTTGGCAAATTCCTGGCTTTCATACAGGGTTTTCCATGCTTTACAAGGTTGCAATGCCTCTCTGGAAACTTCATGATTGGCAATAAAACCCTTACATTACATATTCTGGAATTTTTGGTATTTTGGCCCTGGCCCTTTTGTGTCCAACACAACTCCCCTTGGAATGTTGCTGTCAAGACCAGAAAAAGCAGGCATGCTAGAGGTGTACAATAAAAAAAATGACAGATTATTCAGATGTACAGAATGCATGCATGTAAGTAGTCTGCAAGAAACTACAAAGAATTTAACTACAAGATTATTTTATAAGGTTTCAGTCATATAGACAATTGTGGGAGTCACATAACAAGGAAAACTCTTATTAAATAGAAAAGACAAAGACAAGACAAGAAAAGAAAGAAAAGAGAAAAGGAAAGTAAAAGATTCTGAATAGACAGATATCTGCATATGGAAGTCTTAACAATATTGCTGCCCACCTAACAAGGTGTCAGTCAGAGACCTCCTCTGGCAATATTGTTGCCATTTTAATAAGATGTCAGTCAGGGAGACAAACTGGCAACAATGTTGCTTCCATAACAAGATTGGGATGCTGATCTTGTCAGCTGGAGGCTGTTCTTAATAGTTTCAGGCTTTCCCCAGCAATCATGGGGGTTTTTTGTTTCAGTTAGTCCCAAATGCAGCCCAGCCTGTAAGAGCTTTTCCACAATGCCCCTGGGCTGGAAGAAATTCAAGATCCTTAGTTTAGATCATGAGGTGGAGTGGGTATGACAAACAAACCCCACAGAGCCTACATCTTTATTTGCAACATTGCCCTATCTTTGACTTCATTTTATTGTTTTGATTTTTAAAGATACTTTTTAAGCCAGGGTTTTCATTTGCTGTCTTCAGTGCTAGTGTGTGCAACTATTCCTCTTGATAAAATAAAGAAAAATAAAAAAGCCAGTGGAAGTTCTAGACATCATCTCAGACTATTAACCCTCTTGTGTTTTCTCAGCACTTCTTTTGCCTTTGCTGTTATCACAGAACATCAGTTAAGGAGAAGAAGAGGGAATAGTTGTATGATGTCTTTTGACTGCTAAGGCAAGGAACCCTCTGGAACCCACCTCAATCATCTGCCCATTAATGAGGCAGAGACTTCTTTTACACGATAAAAGCCTCATCTGGAAGCACCCACTGGTGAAGCCCTGACTGCTATTGTGTAGAAGAGAATTTGAGAACTGGTATAGCAAAAAGACTGATAGAGTAAATAAGGTTAAATATTACATGCAAGGCATTGTTGTGACTAAAGCAGAAGACTGGGAATTTTAAGAATGTGGAGAATGTATGCATCAAGATTAGAGCTTAACTATTCAATGAAAATAATGCTAACCTTGAATAAGCTCCCATTTCACCTGTCAGTTACACAGAAAAAAAGGACTCCTAGAAAAAAAAAGTCCAGTTGGATGGATGGATGGAAAACATGAGCTGTAGTTGCCTGTGGAGGAGTAGAATTGGCTGGAATTCAATTCCATGTTGAACTCACATGTTTGTCATAAGTGTTATTAACAGCTTTAGGAACATACAAGTTGGAGGTCCCCTGAGGATTCATGAACAAACAAGCAATGAGGAATGCCTGACAATAGCACCATAGCATGAGATTCCTGAGCGTGAAGCTTTAGGAATTCATGAACAGCAGTGGAACAGTGATACATTTTTGAAATGCAGGAACAGTATAGCCATATGACACATAGCTATGACCCCAGGCAGACTTAATAGGCCTTAATTTCCCGTTCAAGACCAACCCATCCTCAAATAGCACATTAAAAGAGAGGGCAATATATTGTTTCTGGCAACATTGTCTCCCTCCTCAGCTATGTGATGATTGCAGGTAAACTCAGAGAAAAGAGGGAGTTCAGCTAATTGGAAAGTGCTGGTGCTATATCCCTCTGGACCCTGGCTCTGCTACAGTGCTGGTGAGCAAGAAACCACTCACCTGCGCCTCAAATGGGGAGGTACAGCTGCCCTCCTCATGGTGCATGGGAGCAGGACATTCTGATCAGAGGATGCACACCTCATGGCATGGAGGACCCCCTGGCCTGGAGATTCCAGGAGTTGGGGAGGGTCCTCATGGACATAACAAGAAGATTCCCATGCATGTCACTCCCACTCCTAATAGAGAACCAGTGGGGAGCAGGGGAATTCTTTTGTCCTCTCTGGTCACACATCATGATAATAAGGGGACTCTCCTGGAGAGACATGTAGGAGCTCTTGCAAGTGCCAGAAGAGAGTGCTTTGCTCCTGCTTCTTGTTTTTCATGCAGCAACTGAAAAGAGCAAAGCTGGTGGGGGACACACCCAGCTCAGCAGACACTGGCAGGAGCTGGTCATACAAGCACCCACAGGCAAACACCTGCTCAAGCCCTTCACTTCACACAGTGGTCACGCTGACACTGGGAGCTTCATAACTCCCTCTGCAGAGAGAAAAGAAAAATAGTTGGGGCAGGACTAGGTGATGCCATGAGCAGGGAGGGGCACTGTGGAGTTATGCCTCTTGACATTATGCAGCTCAGAGGCTTGGTCCAGGCATGGAATCTGACCCCCAGATCAGAACCAATCTCCTACTTCTGCCTTGAAAGCATATAGCATCCTGGATGAGCTCCTTCTCCTACCCTGCTGATAGGCACAAGACAACTGAATTTGCTTTTGGAAAGGACAAGCTTGGGGTCCACAGCGAATTACATTGGAGGGGAAAGAATAAAAAACTGAAGTTAATTCTGATGGTAGCCGATTTGCTTCCACTCAGGTAGCCCTTAACCTTAGCAGACTAGTGCTATAATATACCTTGTGGGAAGGCTGTGCTTGCCCCCTCACTTTCTCTCTGATGCTGCCTAACATGAGGTGCAGCTCAGACAGCCTATTCTGTTAAAAAAAAAAGTTCAACTAATTCTAGTGTTCTTTGAAACTATATTTGTCATACAGACAAATGCAGATTGCTCAAAACAAGTAAACATGGATATGTTGCATATTTAAAATCTTTTAAAAATATTTTACTCCTTAAATTTGGTATTTATAATCTTCAACTAACACACATCATTGCTATATATTTAAATGTGAGGTTATAGTTAAAATGATGTATTTTGTAATATTGTTTTGCCACATCTGTTCATTTTATCCAAAAAGCACATTTGTGACATGCAAAATACTTCGAAGGATTATCTGCTTAAGTTCATATATTATCTCTTAGTCCATTCACATCCTGCTCAGATCTGTTCTTTGTCTCATGGGTCTTGTTGAACAGAAATAGCTAAAAGCTGTATCTTAAGGAAGGATGTCTCCTTTGGGGCTATTTAGTAGTCACTTCTGTCATGTTGGAAAAGTCAGCCTCCAGAATATTGAAACTGAGCTGAAAACCAAAGGTCTTGTTCACTGCCTTTACAAAGTTTCAACCTGAATTAAACTATCAGCTGATCCTATTTCATTCTCATTACTTAAACCATTGCATATGTGAAGACTGAAGTTCTTTTCTCTCTAAAAAGACTCCCATCACGGAATACAGAACTGTAAAAGAAAATAGAATGAAAGCCAATTTTAAACCTCTATTCCCATTTATGACAGTATAAAGTATGTTAGCATCAAGAACTAGAGATCTTTCTTGAGCAATTGGAGGCCCCTGAATTTTAGAAGGGACAAGAAAAATTGTCCATATGGTTTATTGTGATGACACTAACTTTTGTGTGGATAAATCTAATTTTTGAGAACTGTAACTTTCACAGCTTACACATGTACTTCAAGCTGATTTACAAGGTTACACTGAGGCAAATACAATTCACAATCTTGACAAAAACTATTAGTTTACCTTACCAAAATCCAGGATAAACAAAATCCAAGAGGATTTTTCCCCTTTAATGACACAATTGTCAAAGCTTGCAAAGCCTTACCAGAGAAGCAAAGGCAGTTGTTTGAACTCATGCAACACATTTAAGTCGGTTTAGCATGTTATCCCAACACAACCCTCTTTCTGTGGGCTAGTTTATAAGCCACCTAGTGGCTTAATGTGTCCTCTCAAGCTTTCATAAACTATCCTGACTACTCATAGTTACTGTAGGATATATTAAACCCTCCATGACTTCATGTGTCATCTGAACCCAGATGCTTGTGTCTTAGGGCAATCATCAAGTGAGTTGTACAACAAGAGCAGCAAAAACCATGGGTGACATTTTCCCAATCCCTGCCTGGCAACAGGTTGTATCCTCTCTGCCAAAGTTCCTCCATCTCAAAATCTGTCTAGGGGCTGATTGTGCCACAACCAGCATTCTTTCCCTCCCAACTGCAGTGACCCTTTCCCCTGCACGGCCGCTCCCATCGTTTATTGCAAAGCAAGCCTGGCAGACCCTTGTAAAAGGCTTCACCCCTGTATTTTTCTACTCCGCAAAGTGCTATCATCTCGGAATATTTCAAAGCCAAGAGGACTGTTTGGGCTTCCAAGCAGCCCCAAGAATCTTGGAGAACCTGCCAGGAAGGTGACAGGAAATGGGGCTATGCACCCAAAGTACCTTAGCAGCAGAATCCTTGCATTATCCTTAGCTGGCAAAGTCAGGGCATCCCAAGGGTCCTTCACACACCCTGTTTTGTCTTGCACCTGAAAAATATGCTTCACAAGTTTCTAAAGTCTTCAGCCTCATGGTTGGCACTGGAGGGGAGTTAACAAATGTCCATGCCGAATGTGAAGATTTTAGAACACTGGAAACCATAGTTTCAGGCACTAGGACAAATGGAGGGGCTTGTGGGAAGCACCTTTAGAAGCAGAGCCGGGGGAGGCTTTTGGGGGGGGAATCAAGTGGTCATGGGATGCCCTAACTCTTCCAAGTGAGGATAACCTAGGATATGTATCCCATTTCCCTATGTTTTTCCTGCCATCAGAAGGCAAACTGTAGAGAAAACAGCTGCTTCCTCCCATTACACACTGGCTGAGCTTGGCTGTGGCCTCCGCCAGTGAGGCAGTTCATATGAACATTATAATTAGAATTAGGTAGTTTCAGGGCAGAGGTTAATGAGAAGCCCCTTCCCTGCCACATCCCTATCCTATTTTCATGCAATTTCTGCTTCTTCATAGAATGACTTTTTTCTAATTTTTTAAAGCAGAATTTTTTAAAAAAATTGTATAAAAATAAGAGGTCTGTGTTGCCACATTGAAGCAAGACATTTCTGAAAAGGTAACAGCAGTGACACCCAGAAGCAGGAGCAGGTGGCTAGAAATTGGGAGAAGATGTTCTGGTGATGGGGGTTGGACAGGGCTGCTTCCATGGGGGAATGAAACAGGCGAGGATGAAGACACCAAGGAAGGAACTAGAGGACCATTGCTGGCGCATTGGGGTGGCGGGGCTAAGAAAAAAAAAGACACAGGGAGGGAGCTGGGTGGTGATGTGGAGTCACCACATGAGGAAGCATGCCACTGAAATGAGATCAATGAGGCTCACTGGAAGCCTGAGAATGGAGATAGGGGAGAGGGGCAAATGGTGGGAAACACGAGCCCAGAGGGAACTGGGCATCTATCGGATAATCAGGAATTTTAACTGCTCCATGTGGGCAAAATTCCCAAGGAGTTTGGTGAGCAGCGTGACCATGCCCATTGTGAGGGACTTGGGTCTAACAGTCCAGTCCAGTAGACAGAATTATCCTTCAAAACAGCAAAGCCATACATAGGTCTCTGGTTTTAAAACAAGCCTGCCATTAGCCTTCATTTTAGCTCTCTTCCCTTTTATTTCTGAAACTCCATTTTTTTCTTTGGTGAGGTGTGCAACATGGTCTGACAGCCCTTGAATAACACACTATATTCCAAGTTTTTGTTGTTATACGGCTTCATATCCTGTCCACGTCCTTTTAGTTAAAAGTAGTAGCAGAAGTACAGGGGATGTCCCTTTGGATATGTGTGTTTACCTGGCAGCCCACTGCTGTTTCCTAAACTCATAGTCATGAACAAATTACTTAGTACTGCTAACTTAAAACTTCCTGGCATACTTCAATTGTTCATTCTTCCTAAATGCCTCTGCTGATAACCATGGTTGCCATGTTCATACTTGGATGGGTGTGTGTGCAATCACCAAGCTACAAAGAAAGCATCAATGAGCAATATTGAATTCCTGCAGGCACGGCGTTAAGGCCAATAATTACACCCACATTGTACAGGGTTTATAGTACAAGCATCCATGCCATAATTTAAAACAGGATTGAATAATTTTCTGGGATTTTCCAGTGTTGGAGGACATTCTGCAGTGCTAAGGGCCTGGGAAATCCAGGATGATAAAATGGATGAAGCTCTAGGTTCTAATCAGTGTTCAGTGATGAAACTCACTAGGTGACCTTGGGCAAGTAATTATCTTTTTTAAAAAATCAGGTAGTTTGCTCCCAAAGAAGACTACAGATCCACATACACGACCCTGTAGTTTTCACATCTTCATTTTTTAAATTATACATTTTGAAATCTCTCTCTCGTGTGGGTGGGTGGGTGGGTGGGTGGGGGGGAGGAGTCTTATTGCTACAGCAATTACTATCTACTATGTTGACCAAATGTCACATTTTAACACTTAAAACTAGCATTAATGCATCAGTATAAATATCCAGAACACTTGGGACTACACTGAGTAACTGAACTCAAAATTGGGCTGTGGTAGTCATTAAAAATGTGCCAACTAATACCTTATTCTGTCCTTGATATTGTAAGGAAGGAGCAGGAATATGAGTCAGGATTAATACACAAACCAGTTCATTTGCATGAATGTTTGCTCCAGCCACTAATGGTATATTTATTTGTATTACTACAACACAAAGGATGGACACATCTGAAAAGCTTGGTGTCTTGGTTTTTTTAAAAAACAGGTTGTGTCCTGGTTGTGTTTTAATTGTGCTTTTAATATATTTGGCTTTAAGTTTTTAACTGTATTCTGTTTTTAACTGTATTTTGCTACTGTTTGTCACCAAGAATGCAAGACTGAATAAATAAATAAAAGAACTGTGAGAGAATTTAGTTCTCTCACTCTCTGGGGAAAATATAGTCTAACACTGCTGAAAAGGCAGATTTCTATTTTAAATGTGTTGGTTCATCATTTTTAAATAAGGCTGTTATTAAGGTTCTAACAAAAAGGGAATTTGGGTGGGGTGGATTGGGGGCATCCAACTGAAAGGAATCTACGGGTGCACTGAGAGGTGGCTTATCACATGCCAGAGGGAGTCCCATCACTTGAGGCTACAGCAGCCCAAAGGACTTTTAGGGTTTACTGCATGCCTCAATGCAGAAGTGGGCATCTAGGGTTGGATTGGTCAAGAGAACACACATATCCCATTATCCTGACCCTGAATGCAGTGTCAGAACTACAGATGGACAAACTTGTCAATGTTAGTTTTTTATTTTCCCAATCTTAAATGGATTCATTTCACTTAAATGGATTCAATTCTCAAACACTGAGAATTTTTTAAAGTTTGCATAAACATTCAGAAGAATTTTCATGCACATTTCTCCCACTACATGTATTTTGTATGCATTTTTGCCTAATATACATATTTTGCAAACAGTAGTCTTAATATAATGCATTTTAATGTTATTTCCCCTAATACATCTTTGCACTCATTTGGAATGGGGAATATCATTGCAAAATGTGGACATGTACAAATTACAAAGGATAACTGAATTCTAGTTTGCACAGAGGCTTGGCAGTGCAAAATTAGGTAAATGAGCATCAATGTGCAAAGTGAGCTTGTTTCTTCCATAACCTTACAAGTGACCCACAGATTGGTCATCATCTCTATGTGACTTTGGCAGTGTGCAAGGACAGCCCAATACACATCATGCATGCTGCAAAAAGGGTTGATTGCCCTTATCCACCCAGTGCAGACCAATTATTTTATTGGTGCATGCCAGTATTCTAGAAGCCTCTAGGCAAGCATAGCGCAACGTACGTCTAGTATGTGCCACATTTCATCTTGGTGTTTTCTCCTGCAGTTGCCCAGAGAAATTACTCCCCATCCCGTGCTCTGTTCTATGTAATTCTCTTGGTTGGGTCTCCCTACTTGAAAATTGTTATGCAGATAAGATTGAAGGGCTATCATCACTTACTCCGGCTATATGCACTCTGGCAGATATAGGTAGCATTCTGCACTGCAGTGTCCCAGAGTAAGCCTCCACAGCTCTATGACCTATTATATAAATTTAATGAGGCTGACAAAGGTTGTGCTTAGGCATGAGAGCTCAGTCTGGTGGAAAAAGCACACTGGGGAGATGGTAGGCTTCATAAATTTGATAGTCTCCACACGGACTGGAATGCTGGAATATGTCACAATATCAGGATTTATATTGCCCTCCACCAACATCAGCAGGGCGAGGGATTCACCACAGAGCCTCTCCTCTTTGCTTTTACTGACATTTCTTCAGCTCATTTCTAGGAGCAGTGGCAGCCTATTTTTAGAACACTGTAAAGCGTTCCTCTGAGAAACACCTCTGCTTCTATTTTGAAATAAGAGAGAAAGGAAGGCAGAATGATGAAAGCACCGGACTGTGACCTGCATACATATTCCAGCTGGGTGCCTTCTGTGGGGTGTCGCAAGTGCTTTACAACTCAATCCTATATGTCTACTCAGAAGTAAATCCCATTTAGTTTAATGGGATTTATTTGCAGGTATGTGTGCATAGGATTGCAGCCTAAATCTCTCAGTTACTCTTGGGAAATGGACTTGCATTCCTTCTCTCCTGTTTGCGAACTGAAGGTCATCTTCAATTGTCTATAGTATTTTATTTATTAAATTTATATCCCGCTTTTTTCTTATGAACTCAAAGTGACTTAACACCATTTTCCACCTCCTGTTCTCAATCTTATTTCTACAACAGCACTGTGAGGTAGGTTGGGCTGAGAGTCTGTGACTGGTCCAAAGTCACCCGGTTGGCTCCATGGCCAGGTGGGAACTAGAACTCAGGTCACCTGAGTCTAAGGTCCACACTCTTAACCACTACTCCATACTTGTATTTTAATGCACAGACTGCTTACGCAGCCCTCATACTCACTCCTCTCCCCATTACCATCCTGATTCTGTGATACGGGGATAGTACACAGCCTATTTTACAAGGTTATTGTTGTAAGGGCTACTGGCATAAGGCACAAGACTCAGTATGAATACTTGCAATGTGCCAGGTAAGTGCTAAGGAAGAGGAGGCGGAGATTACCATTACTCTTATCTCATTTATCCCCACAACAATCTTTTGCTGGAAAATACCTGAACAATAAACATGGCCTAGTCTAAAATGGGTGCTCTCTGTGTTGTGATCATTCCAACTATGTGTGTAGGGGCCATGGCTCCAAGGAGGGCTGGGAAAGAACCCTGCCTGAAATCCTGTAGAACTGCTGCCAGTCACTGTCAACATTACTGGACTAGATGGTCTGATTTAATATAAGGCAGCCCCATATATTCCTGCATGGGGTTATTTACATTTTATATTTAACCCGGGAAATTCCTGTTTTCAGTCTTAATTTCTGTTTTTTCTTCCTTCTTTTGCCAGAGAAACCTTAACATTAGAATTTCTTGAAGAACAACATCTTCAAACTTTCCTGTAAGTAACAAATTGAAGAGTGACGTCATCAGAGCACTCTTGATGAGTAATCACTCTTCTTGACCATGATTTTATTTAATTTTTTTACTTGCTTATTTGTATTTTTTAAACCTTTCCAGCAGAGTAAAATGAAAGTAAAATGCACAACATGGTATAAATTATTTTATTTTTGCATGATGGCTTGAGCCAGTTCAAACAAATTCATTTATGCCACTTCTAGAAAACTCAAGAATGGACATGGGAAAGACTCCAAGGGAAGAGTGCCCTTTTTATGCCCCCTGAACTAAGATGGGACAGCTAAGAGGAAGCAGTCAACTGCTCTTGTGCAAGTGGATGCCATTTTAAACTCTTAGTTTGAGTACTGGTCACCTTAGTTTGAAACTGCTTTTGTTTCAGACATTTTGCATTGAAGACATGGATCATTCCATGCATGCCGTTGCATTATTTAACTATGAGAATGTTCATGGGTGTGTGCTACAAAATGCCTATTACTCATACAGTTATCAAAACAATACATTCTCAGTATACCTCTGACTTTATCTGCTTGACCAGTCAACATAGCCTTGTTTGCACACATGTTCCTGATTCATACTTTAAGAACAGAGGTAGGTGCTATTGAGCCATCCTATCCAATTCAGCTTCACTGAATTTGGTGGAGCTTTACTCCAGGTAAATAGGTACAGGATTACAGCCTAAATTTGGAAAAAGTGAAGTCTGATAGGACTTCTGTTCCCACCCATCATTAGAAAAGTTAAGCTTGTTTTCATGTTCAAAAACAATTACACACACACAAATCACCAATGTCTCCCACTTTCAGATGCAGCGTCCATCTGACAAAAATATTGCTTTTTTAAGCTCAGTTATGTCTTACACATTTTAAAAGGTAAACATCACATTTTGGCAAGTTCATAAAGTACTTAATAGGATCTTAGCTGATTTAAGAACAACTGGTTTGTTATTGGGCTAACAAAAGTTCCCTAATGGGAAATACAGCCCCAATAACAAACATGATAATTATTAAAATTATCATTAAAAAAGGTTTGTGATGATGGTGCTTTGAAATGGAGAACTGCTCATGCTACCAGTCACAAGACCATGCACAGCTTTTTCTTCTTTCCTCTTAACTTTGTGCATATACATGCATATATAAAGAAAAGGGACAGAAGAAGTGGTGGGAAGGCATGGGAGGGTTTCAAATGGAAGGCAATGCTATCTGGACCTCCCTAAAAATCTGTGAAAGAAGCAGAATGATAACACAGTAACAGCTTTGTTTAGAAGCACTGAAAGAATTCCCAAATGCAGTTGCTGCTTAGATCCCAATTCTGAAAACAAGCAGTATTAACCTGACTGGTGCTTGCAATGTTCCTTCAGGCATTTTTGCCCCTCCTTCATATTAACTGCTACACAAAGAGTTAGTAAAACAAGCTTCTGAATAATGATTTTCTGACATCAAGAAAACCCTGGCTTGCAATGGGGACCCAACTGCTGTTTTTGCCTGTCGTGTATTCACATTCCCCTGCACATACCTTTTACAAACGTTCCAACTGTTTGAACAACCCCCAGTGGCTTTCTGTGCCAGATGATATAAGACAATTTCATTTACCACACCTAATTCTCTGTCAGACATTCCAAGTCTGAATTCTTGTTAACCATATGAGATTCTGCCCTCTTTCTCATAGAAGTCCTTTCCCACAAAATAGAGACAGTTCTTTTTTCTTCTTTTTATGCTCACTTACTGCTGTTTGATTGGTTTATTCTTTTTATGCTCACTTATTGCAGTTTGATTGGTTTATTCACTCACTCAGTCTGCCTGTTTTACCAACAGAGTATAATTCAAGTTTAACCACAAATTCTATCCACTCTTTGCCACTTACCGTGAAGTTTTAAAGTCCAGATTGAGAAAAATCCTTGCTGGGAGCAGCTGTGACCTTCAGCCTGGCACCTTCTGTCACCGGCCTCTCTGCATACGAAAGCAAGGTTTTACCAAGATATTGTTTACTTAGTTTCCAGAGTCACAGCAAACATGATTTAAAGCAACAGGTCTCTTTTATTCAGATAAGTTAATGCAAACATAATGCCAAGTGTCATTTGTGCTGCTTGAAGACTTACGCAAGCCAAACACCCATTGAAAAAATGTCTGGGTGAGTGCCTGAAAGTGTTGGATTGACACGTGAGAGCTGCAGAACAGCTGAGTCAAGGAGTAAAGTGGGGTAGTGTGTATGTTAAAGCTACTTACTCGTAGCTTAATGCAAAGTTATTGCTATTTTTGCTTTGCTTGGTCCAGATTCTTTGCCATTTAAAAAAAAAAATCACCCCAGGGAAATTGGCATTGACAGAGCCTCAGGATTTCCAGCTCAGGTTTTTAGAAATCATCAACCAAGTTACTGAACACTGCAAGTCAAGAGATTAATTTGATGTTTGGTTTGTGTGTGTGTTTTGTGCATGTAGGCTGAATGGAAGAGGAATGTGACTGGTGCCTATACTGAGCACACTGAGCACTGGTCGCGCTTTTCAAATCCACAGCATAACATAGGTTGTTGTTGTTGCAGCACTGACACGAATGATGTTGCACTTGCACAAATCAGAGCTAGCATGATGTAATGCCAGTTTTTCTCTTCGTACTACCAAGTGCCAGTGACATTCTGATTGCAAAAGTAAAACTCAGCACAATATAACGGGCGCTAGCACTGCAACATCGGTGGATCCTACCCATAACATTCTTTGCTAGCCATACCTGCATTTCCTATGAGCATAATGTAATGCTGCTGTTCAGAAATTATGCCCGGCATACTAATGCAACAGAGTAAACATTATGCTGGTTATTTATTAGTCAGAGATTTACAACATAGGTGTCCTGGTCATTCTTTTCCTCCTCCTTCCAGCAGACTCAGTGTAGCATAGTGATGAGACAACTCAGGAGATCAAGGTTCTAGTCCCTGCTGAGCCATGAAACTCACCGGGTGACTTTGGCCAGCCACTGCCTCTCAGCCTAGCCTACCTCACAGGGTTGTTGTTATGAGGATAAAAATGGACTGGGGGAGAGCTATGTAACCTGGGTTCTCTGTAACTTGGGTTCCTCACAAGAGGAAAAGAACATGATATTAATGAAATGTAATCATAATAAAAGTCTTTATTGATGCTGGCCATCCAGGCTTCCTTTAGGGAACAAAGATTATTGCAGAAGTAAATTACAAAAGAAACAGTTGGAGTCCTGGGCATCGGAGAAAAACAGCTTGGTGAGAAGTTGATTCCAAACTGAATAACGACCAGACCAAACCAGGCCTTCATGCTGGATCCTGCAGCATAAGGGCCAACTGGCTGAAGCATCTGATGCTTCTCTGCAAATTCATTCTCTTGACCGGATACCAGACAATGGGTCAGGTCTTGCTTGGTTTGCCCCCCTCACCTTCACATGCTCACTCAGCTTTCCCTCTGTATTTGAAACTGCCTGATTCTCAACAAGTAAGGAATTATCACTGAGTTCTCTGGCCTTGGCATTTCAGCTGCAAATTCTACTCTCTTCTCTTCTGACTCAGATCTGGTTCCACAACTCTAAAAGGCTTTTCTGTAGGAAGAATGGGCCCAATCCCTACCACAGAAAGAGTGGGAGAAAAAAGCCAAATTTCTTAATGTACCCAGTGGAATAGGATGCATTATAGAACTAACTGTTTCCATTATTAGTCTGCTTCTAGAGACACTTCCCAACATTTGACATCTTTGCCTCTGCCCACTTCTTTCAGTTTGAACCTACCTATGCCTCTTTCGTAAGAGGTGACACTACACACTGAATACAGTTTTTTAAATGCGTGCCTCATTGTTCAATATGCTGTCATTATATTATGTTCTGGATTATTTCTGAATCCCTTTATTAGTGCACCCACACATATTATTTGCATTCTTATAACAAAAAAATCAGTGCATCCACCATGATGTAAGAACAGTGCAGTAACAAATGCAGAGCAAGGGATGCTGAAGGTCTTGATTCTGCCCTCACTCACTTGCAGCTCCAAATGACTCATTCCAGATTTATGCCAATGAAGCAAGTGGGGAGTCAGGCCCACAGCAGAAAGCTTTTCATTAGCTTAAGAAACAGTTTAACACTAATTACAGCATTTAGCATGTTACTCTTTTACAAGAAAGGTGCATTGTTGACAGGGTTGGGGGATGATTTATGCTGTCAGTGATCTTCCAAGGGAAATCACTGAGTCTCCATAAACTCTTGTTGCTCATTTCCTTTTGTAAACAAGGCAAGGAGATTAAAACTCACTTCAACTCTTTAATGGTTTATTAGATGAAGATAAATGGACATTTCTATATTTATTCAATGCCATTGTTGGTGTTCCCAGGTCTGTCTGCAAGGGTTTGCAAGTACAGTTGCCCTCTTGCTGTCAGTGACCATTATCAGGAGTAGCGAATTTGTGGCTCTCCAGGTGTTGTTGGCCTCAGACTCCTACCAGCTCCAGCCTAGTCAAGGATGATCAACGGCCATCCTGAAGTCTAATCTTCAGAGGGCTACAGGTTCCCTTCCCCTGTTGTTACCCATGCTGGACCCATTTGTCCTTCCTTACTTGTGAGGATACATAATGCTCTTGCATACTTCTGAATAGACACACAGAGGCTTGATGTTTGGGATACTTTTGAGGCCAAGTTATTTTCTGCTTAATTCTGAGAAGACATGCAAAGGCTTGTCCTGCTTACTTGTGAGTAATCCTGCTGTACATGCTTACTTCTGAGTAGACATCCTTTCTTTTAAAATTGGTGACAATGGAATAGGTGGTGGTGGTGGTGGTGGTGGTGGTAGGTTTTTCAGCCTTATCTATTTTGCTCTTGGGCTTGCCCATCAGTGGAATGTGGTTTTCAAGAGTTTCTGTGAAGTGCAATTTATCCCACAGACTGAAAGAGTTTCTTTGTCCTTGCTGTAAATCTAGGATGAGCAACTTAAAGGCTCTCAGATATTTTGACCTACAGCTCCCATCAAGCACAACCAGTATAACCAATGGTGAGGCATAATGGGAGTTGCAGGCCATATCATCAGGGGAAGGCATGGCTAAGTTTTCTATCTCTGCTGTAAACTATCCCAAGGTTAGATTTCATGTAGGGATGGTTGCAAATGTGGGGGTTTTGTTCCTGAGTATATGTTCTACATATAGAGCCAGGTTTGTATCTGGAAACATTGCCTTTTTGCCTAGCAATTACAAATCTCATTTTGAAGAACCTGTGAATTCTCTGCTCTTACTTTAAGAGACTCATTCTTCACAGACCTTCCCCACAGTGCCCTGTCCTTACTCTATCTGGATTTATAAACATTATAGTCAATAGTGATGGGAGCAGCAGCATTACCTGAGCAGGTGTTGCTTATAATTAATCCATTACTTATACTGGAGAATCATGGCAAGATGTTGCATGTCAGAAGCCCCTGGAGAGGGAAAACAGGCAAATGTCTTGGCCCGTAGGACACTATCCCAGAGACCATAGAATTGCAGTCTTATGTAGGTATATGATTTAGTCCTTTTTTCTTATGAAGGGAAAGATTAAAACTAGTCACACCAGGACTACATCAAACAAACCTTGCATTATATACACACTTTCAGCTCAGAAGGAGGCCCTGAACTGTTTTATCATTTAGACCTTACAAAATTAAAAGCTTAAATCATCACACATAGCAAAACAAGGTATAAAAACAAAGCAGAGCAAATACATTAAAATGATTAATAAGCTACAAGGAACAAAAGCCTTAACTGTAGCTAAAATGATGGGGCAGGCTAACTAATATAAAGTCTTAGATGACTTAGGAAAGAAAGATGATTTCACCTGAAAAGAAATATGATGCTAGTCTCACTTTGTGTGCTATGGATAGGGAATTCTGGAGTGGAGGTGCCACCATAGAGAAGGTTGTTCTTTGTTGCAACACAGTATATTTCTGCTAAGAAGAGCTCACCAAAGAGATACACAACCAGGGAGATCAGTAACAATAGCAAAAACAAACAAGTCTCCTGTGAAATCACCCAAGGATACTTTGAAACAGCTAAGACAAATGATTTTTTCTAGTTTATGGTACAACTATAAAATAGCAAAACAGAAAATAGTCTTGCAGGAAATTTCAATCATTAACGGAACTGTTTTCCTTGCTTTATTCAAGTTATTTATTACAGATGCACATGAGAGCACTAATGGCTCCCAATATGACTTAAAATGCTTTTTAGCATATTTTAAGAATTGGTTATTCCCAGTGGTACTTAATATATGAAAAAAATTGGAAGAGAGGATGTTTTATATTAAACTATAGATTTTGTTCATAAGGCTCCCCATAGAAACAGCATTTGTCCAAAAAATCTGGGTTTATGACATGGCTCACATGACAAAACATTAGCCATGGTTTTATTTATGTGTGTGTGTGTATGTTGCTTCTTGCAGGGCAACAAACCATCCTAACAACCCATGGCTTGTTCTGCACCATCTTCAACCAACAGGTCCTATAATCCAGACCTGTAAAATTGAGTCTGTCATGGCTTACAGGAATCAGCTGCTTAGTAAGAGCAAGGAAAACCTCTGCCACATGTCACAATCTCACCAGTACTGCAACTAGTGACAGGTTCAAGCTGTACTTCAAAGAGTACATCACATGAAGAAGAGTACAACTTCAAAGAGGCCATCACTAGGAGGTGGGGCCCTGAGGATTGCAAAATTTTCTTCTTTCCTTTATTACTTACAGAGCTGGCAATGGTACAGAAAATAGCCTATAGGTAGTCTTGCCTTGCCAATTTTACGTATGTTACCTACTATACCGTGTCTTGTGAAAACTGCAACTTACAAGGCAGAACACCTTATATCATACCACTGCAAGTGCGTACTTGTGTAGCTGGAAAAGATTAACATTTTTAAAAAATCTGAACACACATGTAAATTTTCCAGGTGTCAAAAATAAATATGATTTTAATTGTGATTGTTTGAAGCTTCTAGCCCTCCCCTGCAACCCCCAGTAGTGAATGGAAGGGGGTAGCATCTGGAGCAGGGAGAATGAGATTGGATGGGTTCTGCTGAAAAGGATACTGGGATACTAACTGGGGAAGCAAGGGGAAGGAAAGGAAGAACAAACAATGGTGAGCACAACCATCTTTCAGGTGCACCATGGCTCATTTCATGGACCACCCACCCTGTGTAGCTTATTCACAGGGTGTCTCAGTAGGACATGCAAATCTGCCCATAAGGAGTGAAGCTAGGGGTTAGCTTGCATCACAGACACAGCTCCACACACTGCTCTCTGGTAATATTGTTCAGGAAAATCATATGATGGAGGAATGTGCTTCATAAGACAAGATTTTCAGTTTCACTTGTATCAGAACGTTGGCCAGCTTGAACAGTTGGTGAGGACATGCAACTGCTTAGGCCCTGAGCCCCGCTCCAGCTCACGGCCCAGTTGGGGCGCTGGCATCTTTGCAGGTCCTCTTGTGTATATTAGCTAGGCCCTCAAGCCTTTTTCTTGTTACTCTGTTGCTAGGTAGTGTGGCAGCCCATGCCAGCCAAGCAGAAGGTGTGATACAAAGACAGCCGTGCTGCTTTCCAAACTGGAAAGGGCCCTACATTTCCTCTCATTTGGCTGGCCCAGAGTTGCATAACCAAGTTCAACGAGGATTGTACAAAAGAAGGGTCGCATTTAAAAGAGCCAGCTGTAAAAAAAAAGTATTCACCTGTCTATCCAGTTCATATACAAAGCAGAGTGAGGTAGCAGTTTTGTGTATGGAGGTTTTTAGTAAGATGAAATAAACATTGCTCTTTTTCTTTCACTGCACTCTACTCCACATGAGTGCCTTGCTATTGTATCAGTTGTCTCCAGTCCATATCTGGGCTCAATTCAAGATACAGTTTACACAAACATTCATATATATACACACACCGTAACACTTTATATTATATATATATATGGATCAAAAAGACTTAAAGGCAACCTCTTGCCCAGTCTCACGCCAGTGCCTACACGGTCTTTTGAGAGCATCTTTGGGGAACATATTCCAGGTGTTCCCCTTTCTTCTCTACCCCAAAATTCACAATCAAAGTGCCTTTTGGGATTCTTCCCTACCCCGCAAAATGCACACAAGAAACTGCCTTGCAATTTCAGCTCAGTCCTACTCCCACCTCATTTTGATCCACGTGAGGCATAACCTTAAGGCACAATTGACAAAATTCTTTCATCTGGCTGGAAAGTTCCTGAGGCATTATACACAGGCTTTAAGAGACCTGGGAAAACTTGTGGTGAGAAACCTGGATTTACAGGTGGGGATATAGATCAAGTCAAATCTGGGCTGGCCAGGAGTCATCTTTTGCATAGGACAATCCTTGGTTTGAATGGCTGCCAGGAGACTGTCCTTTATTTGAAGATGCCTTCTCTCTAAAGATGTCTAATTTCAGTTTAGGGGCAGGGATGTGCCCATGCTGATGCCCTGCACATGCCTGGCCGCAGTGGGGGCGTATCCCCAGACATTGTGTGCAAGTTCTGCACATGAAGAATGTGGATGCATATGCAGTAAGGGAGGGGGAAGGTGTGGCTACAGATCGGTGTGCTTGTACATTGGCACAGGGGAGGGCAGCAATGGGGAACACTCCTCTAATGCTCCTCTAGAGCAATGCTGCTACTCCATTGAAAGGCAGTTACTTCACTGAGCAGCAGAAAAGACGACAGTTGTTCATGGCTACATCCAGAGGAGCATGTGGGCCAACAAGGGAGAGGTAGTTGATGCAGGCGGGAGCTTTGCACCCTGGGATTTATTTCCAGCTGCAGAGGCTGATGGGATACAGTTCACCATTAGGAAGAATGATGAAGAAGCATGGAATCCATGCATGCATGGAAGCCACTTGCCTGGCTGAACCTGGGACACAAGGCAAGATACCATGCTGTGTGGTTGCCATGCGGTATGGTTTAGCATGATGTCTCAATGCAGCCTGTTACTTTGTTGTGCCTGAGTCAGACCCAGGCCAGAATGGTGGTATAGCCTTCTGAAGCTGGCAATTCAGTCCTAAAATCGGTGGATGTTGCCTTCCAGGGAGCAGAAGGGGGTTGGAGTGGAAGTGAAAGTCTTGTGGGTTTTCCTGGTTGGCACTTGTCTCAGCAGTCACATGCTATGGTGCTTTGTTCTGCATCAGTGTGTAGCTTGGGCACCAAAAGTTCCTAGTTATGAAGCAGAAAGTTTTGAAAATGACCTGTTAGTCTTCTATCATGGTGGAGAACCCAGTCTCCAGAGTCATATGTCCAGAAAACCTAACATCCACCCACATTCCACAGTCTACTGACCTCTGGATTCTCATTCTGCTGGATTCTCATTCTACTGACCACAGCCCCATTCTGCTGTTACACTGGGCTTGTATTTGACTGCTACCTCTTGTTTGGACTTTAGTTGCACCCAGGCCATTCTTTTGTCACACACCCCAGTGCTTAATAATCTTGTGTTTTGGGCCATTGCCTGCTTCCTGGCTTGACTTTAGTCACCCTCTTACTGGACTGATACTTCTGTGCTCGAGCAGGTGCCTCTATTGACTGAACTGCCCTTTAGTTTGCACTAAAGCTGAGCCAGATTAACCCACAATGGGGCACACTGACTGAAGACAGCTGACTGAGCTTTGAAGCTGAGTGGGGATTTAAACATGGGTGTCCCACATCAGCACGAGTCATTCAGTCCATTGTGACTCCTGGACAAGACAGGAGAGTTGTTCTGGTGCCATGATGCTCTTGGACCACTATCTTTTATTTTACCAGGGCTTGCCTAGGAGAACTTTCTTGTTCCCAGGATATTACAAATTTAATATTTTCAAGGTATATAACCAGAAACCTCACACTGTGTCATGTCTGGGCAGTTGATACTAAGTGTCATAAGAACTTAGACTCATAACAAGCCTTTCCTTTATAAAAGAACTTCAAGGTAATGATTGTTCGCTCATCATGAATACCTCAAACCAGTTGTAATGAAAACCAGTTGCAATGAAAAAAATATGAAGTAATACTTGCATTATTTTCCAAGGTAAAAATCATGATACTTCAAAAAAGCTGGGAGCATTGAAAAACCTCAGCAATTCTGTAAGGAAAATGTGTGTATATGCATGCAAGCAATCTGTGTCTTAAAATGTGATTGCTTCATGGAGGACTTATTTCACGCGGCTGATAATGCTAAATGCTCCATAAGTGGATGATTTTTGAATAGATATTTATTGATTTATTTTGAATACATATTTTGAATACATTGTGTATTGGATTTCTCAGCATTTGACAGCTTTTTTCTCATTTTTTAAAAACTGTTTAAAAGTTTAGACAGACACGGTGTAGCCCTGTGCACATTTAGACAGAAAAAGGCTCACAAGTCCCAGCCCAACTGTTAGGACAGCTGTTAAAAAAGCTGCCTTCTAATTTTCTGCTGCCTATCCATAGCAAATATGTCTATAACATATTACGATGCAACAAAATCCAAATAAACTAGAGCCAAAACAAAGGGAAATAACAATAACACCCTAATATATTAAAAAGTCAGGATACAAAAGTTGAATCTCCAGTTGTACCTGAAACTGCAGAGTGGCTGGACAATGAACGCCATTTGCTTTACTCTGCTTTATTAGAAGTCTGCTTTGCGGAAATCAGCAGGTGAGACAAATACAGGAGAGAGTTCAATCGCTTTGCCACTCTGTTCCTCCGCCCGCCCACCTAATAGCAAAGTCTAACCATGGCAGCAAAGACGTGCTGCTGTCAGAGACACTTAAATTGCTATACCATCTTTAATACATGTTTATTTTCATTGTACACTTTCCCCAAGAGGAAGTCATTGATAAGTTAGGCTAGGTGAGAAATTATGTAACAGACACGTGCAAGTTTTCCAGATCAACTTTGGTAATTTCCCATATATGGGCAAAGATCTGAACGCCCTCTCGTGGCCAATTGCTTATTGCCAGTGGTTGCAGATGGCCTGTTATTCCGTAGAAATTTGCAAGGCCTCTTTTAGTTAGCAAGTGTTCTGTTACAGGATATTTCCATTAGCAATACAGTACCAGTAAGATTCGGAAATCCATCCCTTTCACGTTGGCTTATTAAATAAACTTGTTGAATGTAAATTGTTGGGTTCTGCTAAGAGTTTTCCTGGGAACTATATCGTAATTCAAAGTTGGTAGGGTGTGGGGTCCTTTCCCTGTGTCTGCGGCTAGGGTTCGGATAAAAGAATGGGAAGATACATGGAAAGTAGGTATCTAGCGTGAACTGTCTGCCCCATATTGATTGGAAATGATGTGACAATGACCCAAGTGGGAGATATTGTAAGTCAAAGCAAGAAGCCAAGGTCTTTTGCATAGATTATGCTAGCAAAGCAGACATCACAGCTATTCTCAGCCGTCCCATTGCAGATCAACATCAGTGAGAGAGCAAACAGGAGTTTGGCAAAGCTGGAAGCTGCTAAGAAAAAGGCCGCAATAACTTGTGTAGGCCCATCAACTGAGCTGCTAATAGCCACTGTACTGATAGAGAAGAGGGAAGACCCATAATGGGCATACTTCAGCTGTGGTGACCTGGAAAGTATGCAGTGTGTGTGCTTTCCTACCTGAGCATGATGTGCTTGCAGCACATTTGCAACAAATACAAGCTGGTTGCTGTCAGATGCCACTCCATCCATGTGGAAACTACCAAGCATAACTAGGACCACTCTATGCTGGCTCTGAACTTTTCTGGCTCAAGTTGTGATCATTCCAGTTCATGGAAGAGGACTAAATACGGGGAAAAACTCATGCAAGCTAAGAAAATGGTGTGGCTGGGAGTGGTTTAGTTTCTGCATGAAGGGGTGCTGACAGAAGATGGACCACACCTAAACAGATCTGAACATCTATGCATTCTGTGGATTTATTTATTTATTTATTTAAACAACTTATATGCTGCCCCCATTGCATAAGCCTCGGGGCAGCTTCCAACACCTTTCTGTTGCCCACTCTTTTACAGAAATGGGTGTTTTTTCTATTTCCCCAACTGGCATTCATGTGCCCTTGTGTATATTTTGAAAATACAAATTTGCACATTCCCCCACAAAGCACTATGGCCTACTGGAGAAATGCACATTTTCGATCAGTGGGTTTTTCCCATCCTTTTCCATATTCAACTTAGTAGGTATAACTAAGGCTTGGTGGGATGACTATCATAGGGAGAATATACAAATTGAATGATACAACATGGTAGAAAATCCCAAAAGCTAAAGAAAGCAAGGAGGAGGTGCACTGTATGTTAGAAATGAATTCTAGAGAATGAACTTAGTGGCTGCACCGAAAATAAACAGAGGAAGAAATGAAAGCCATCTTGTTTTAAATGTGGCTTTTAAATTTTGTATTGTAACTGGGGTTGGGACAAACCCTTTTGGAATTCATCCCTCTAGCATCCACAGGCTTCTCCTTGTGCTTGGCCCAGTCCTGTAAAGCAAGCTGACCCAAGAGGAAGTTTGCGAATGCTTGCAGACTCCTGGTTGCGCAATGGGGAATCTTCCCTGTCGGGTGCAGTTGCCGAAAGAGTGGCTGCAGGACACGGAAGAGGTGATTGCCAGGAGCACTTGCCTGGAACTCAGGCTCAAGCAGACCAGAGTCCCTGGAGCTGGGCCCAGGGAAGCCAATGGGGTTCCAACCCCAAATCAATTTTTAATGCATCCCTGATTGTAATGCCTGTGACGTTTGAATTGTTATCTGTATTTTATGGTTTGTTTGTTTTTTGCATTTTATGTACTGTTCGAAGCCTCCTGGAGAGTCTTAGCTATTGGTTAGTATAGAAATACTATTACTGTTATTCAGATAGGAGTCCACTACTGATCACCCAACCAAGAAGATTTGGATTATATTCTCCAAAAGCAAATTTCAAATATTTTAGGAGAGCATGAAATTGTAGTTGTTGTTGTTGCTGCATGTTGTGAAGTTGTCTGACTTATGCTGGCTCTATGAATGAATGCTCTCCAAAGTGTCCTTGTCATCCCTTATAAATTCAAGTCTGTGGCTTCCTTTATGGAGTCAGTCCATCTCTTATTTGGTCTTCCTCTTCTGCCTTCAACTTTTCCTAACATGATTGTATTCACCAGTGAGTCTTGCCTTCTCATGATGTGTCCAATGTATGGCAGCCTAGATTTTTTGCTTCCAGGGAAGTTCTGGCTTGATTTGATCTAGGACACACTTGTTCATCTTTCTGTTGGTCAAGGTATTCACAAAGCTCTCCTCCACCACAGTGTCTTGAATGCATCCATTTACTTCCTATCAGCTTTCCTCACTGTCCAGCTTTCACATCCATGTATAGTGATCAGGTGTGCATGATCTTGGCCTTGTTCTCCAGTGAAACATCCTTTCACTTAATTATCTTTCCTAGTTTCTTCATTGCTGTCTTTCTAAATCTTCTAATTTTTTGACTGTGGTCTCCATTTAAATTGCGCATACCTTGGTCATCAATCTTTCACAATTTCATTTTCTTCATTGATGATATTTGGCTGTGAGACAGTATGAAAATGAAATAATACTAATCTGAAAGTTGCATAAATATTCTGTAGGCATGAATTTTGTTTTCTTAATGTTCAGCTGCAGTCCTGCTTTTGCACTTTCTTTCATTTTCAGTAGGAGTCATTTCAATTAATTTTTACTTTTTGTCTGTAATATGGTATGCACCAATGATTGGTGTATTTCCTGGCAATTTTCATTCCCTCTTCCTCTGATTCTAATACAAATTTCCTTATGTTATATTCAGTGTACAGAGTGGACAGAAAGGGAGATAAAATACATCCTGTCTGATGCTTTTGCCTCTAGGGAATGAGTCTGTTTCTCCATATTTTGTTCTAACAATTGTTTCTTGTCCACAATACAGGCTATGCTACATCCATTTCTTTCCGAACCATCCATAGCTTCTCATGATCCACACAGTCACTGGTTTTGCTGTAGTCCAGTCTTCTTTTGGTATGCTCCAGTAGCCAATGTATGCTTGTGATATGGTCTCAAGTGCCACCTCTTTCTGGGAATCCAGCTTGAATTTCTTGCCCTGTGTAGGGTAAAATCCTTTGCTGCAATGCCTTGAGCATCACTTTGCTTGCATGAGAAATTACTGCAATGGTCCTATGGTTGCTGCATTCTTTTGCATCTCCTTTCTGGGGTTCGGGACTGTATATTGAACATTTCCGATCTTTGAGCTCTTGTTTTGTGTTCCATAATGGTTGGCACATTCTTGTGATTTAGACTGATTCAGCTAGGAATAGTTTTATTGGTGTCCTACCTTTCCCAGGTACTTCCTTCCTTCCAAGTGCTTTCAGAGCAGCTTTCACTTCACTTTCTAATGTTGCATGTTCTTCCCGATAGGATTCCTCTTTGAAGGAGTTTGTCATCTTTCATCTCTTCTGTATAGTTGTTCTGTATATTGTTTCCATCTTCTTTTTATTTTCTCTTGGTCAGATAGCATCATTCAGGAATCTTACCCTATTTCTGTCACTTTTTGCTTTTGCTCCTTACCTGTCCTTAACAGCTGTGTTTCTTCTGTCATCCATCTAGGAGGTGGTGAAGTTTTTCTGTTTGGTTGTTGGTTGCTGCTACAGGAATTGCTTTTTTTTTTTTTTTTTTTTGCATTCTTTGCTTACAATGTCTCTGATTTCAGTCCAGTTTTTTGACTCATGGTAAATTAAATATAGTAGTGTGAATCTGTTCTTTATGTGGATGTTATATTTCTCAGGGTTGTCATTTAAGTTGTGCTTTAGCACTATGTTTCTGTTATTAATTCTTTTAACTTGACTCTGATTTTTGATATTAAGAGTTCATGGTCACTACTGCAATCTGCTCCTGGTCTTGTTTTGGCAGTGAGAATCTACTTCTCCACCTTCTGCTTCCAATTACATAATCTATTTGAATTATGTATTGGTGATGTCCCTGTGTACAGATCAGTTGCCTGAAGTATGTATTTGTAATAAACAGATGGTGTATATGTCTTCACAGAATCCTTTGAGTCATTCTCCTGCTTCATTTCTTAGCCTAGGCCCACTTCTTCCACGTCACTGGATTCTGCTTTTTTTGCTGCTTGTGCATTACAGTCACCTGTTATTGTCAGCATGTATTTTTAGTGTGTTATCAATTTCCTCTTGATTGCTTACATGAATTTTAAAAATTTCTTCTTTTATATCTATCGTTAGAGCATAGGCTCAAATGATGGCTATGCTGATAGATTCTCCACAAATTTGGATTGATATTATTGGTTTGAACTTTGCGTTCTGTTCCATCACTGCCTGTGCTACATCTTGCCTCAGTATTAGAACCACTTCATTTCATCTGAGTTTATCATTTCCAGAGTAAAATGCTTTGTATTTCTGACAGAAGATGTCCCGTTCCAGTCCACTTTTGTTCACTCACAGCAAGTACTCTGATGTTCAGCCATTCGGATTCCTGCTTTATGGTTTCCAGTCTGCCTTGGTTCATTCTTGGACCCTTCTGCCTTCTGACCTGGGACATCTTTCTGGCACTACCTCTTATTTCATTTCGGGTTGTTTCATCATAGCTTCTCAAGGTAAGAAAGTGGCTTACCAGTGCCTTCTTCTGTGCAGAGAAGTTAGCTTAAGCATCACTGCTGTTGTCTGTGAAAGATCCTCTGCTATTGCCACCTTCATCTACCACTGCTGCACAGTACCTGCCCAACAGGAGTTTCTCCACCCCGTCACCGTTAGAGATAGCCATTCTCTTCTGTGACTGTTACTCTAGAAGATGGTGGGTGCATCTTAGTCTGGTGTGTCAGCTTTGATCATTCCATTTTGGGTGACCCTGCTAGACCAGACTCATAAGGGTCTTGCTTCCTTGTGGTATTGCTCTCCTCATCCCTGGCACTCTCAAACTCCCTCACCATGTTAAGGTATGCATCCAAGAATGGGAAGGCAACTGGAAAAATAAAATGTCAAGAAAGGCTTCAAGGAAATGAGGATAAATATTTTAAAAAATGGAAAAGGGACTTTATGGAGAGTTTCTGCATTTGTCTGTGAGAGCTTTGCTTCACTCTGTTCTGCAGCATTTTCCTTTGGCTGTCCCAACAGCTTCTTCCCCTCTTCCCTTTTAAAGAAGAAGAGGGGATATCTGTGACTGACCAGATATTTAACAATAGTCCATCTTTTCTTTTGGCAACATCTGCCCTGTTGGTGAAGCAGCACAGCTTTTATTTAGCTTTTGTTACTGTGCCCAGGATGGCAATCAGCTGTGAGCCCACAATACTTCCAGTGAGGACACCTGAGGCATAAAAGGATAAAATGTGGAGTTGGGATGGAGGTGGTCACTGGCCAGCTGGAAATTACAAATACACACGGAATACATGTTTTGAGAGAAAATATACATTTAAATGTAGAGAAATCAATTTCTTAGACATGCATTTAAGAGTTTAAAAACAATTGCAGATTAATATGAAAATGGAACTGATCTGAAAGTGGCACAGATATTAAACAGACAGATTCATCCATCCACTCCTATTCCCGCTAGGGATAGAGGAGAAATTTGTTTGGTGCACATTTTAATACATGACACTATCTGAACAAATGCATGAGCAGGAATACAATTATCCTGTGTTTGCACTTGTTCAAAACAGTTCTCCAATCAAAAACTATGCAAGCATTAAGGAATATTGCATACAAGAATACATGCACAACAGGAAAATGTTTGCAAAACTTGCATATATTGGGGCAATGCATAAAAATATGCACAAAAATGCATCCAATGTTTTATACAAACTTAATAAATATACATTAAGACAAACAATTTGTCCATTCCTAACTGCCACAGGCTGAACTGGTTACATGCATCCCTCACTGAAGTCAGTTTTCTAGGCTTGAAAATCCTGATATTGAAATAGCTTTTTGTACTAATTTGGGATGATCAGTGTATACAGGCAGTTCAGTCAGTGACGGCACTTTAAAGATAGAATGGCCGGATAGCAACTGCAGCTGGGAGGGTTGCAGGAATAGGCTCTATCCATCCTAGAAATGTGTTTGATAATGCTCCTCGACATCATGCTATATTGAAATAAATGTGCCCAACCAAGAATAGCATAAGGCCAAATATCTTCAGCATCACTAGACTCGCCTGCTCATCATTGCTATTCTGTTTCAATCTTTATATATCATTGCCATCTGGAAGCACCATGATGACACTGAGCTTTGCCTCCCTGGGCAATGCTGCTGTCATCAGCAACAGAAGCTGCAGGAACAGGAACTGTAAGAGGTCTTGAGGAGTTGACATATCCATCCTCAGGATGGAGAATAACTGCAAGACTGTAACTATGCAAAAGGAGGCTTTGACATAGCTCACTCGGATTCTGGAGCATGTAGTTACGATGCACAAAACTCCCCTGCCATTCTTAAAGCTAACATTAATCTGTGCTATGGATCCATGGTTTGATACACTTGGAACAAGGTCTTTGCTGTCAATTGCAGACAGTTGATTTTACAGTTATGCAAATTCTGTTGACCAGTTGATTTCCTTGCCAAAGATAGCATCATGACTTGAAAACAATACTCCTTTAGCGTGACTGTGTTACACTGTCAACAAGGAACTTTTTCTACTGTTATCTTGTCATCCTTGTCTTATCCAAACAGCAATATATACACACTGAACAGGAGAAGGGGCAGAGTGAGACCCTTTAATCTTCCCAGGGACAATTCTAGATTGTACACTTTAACTCTTCCTCTGGGATCTTTCTGCCTAGGGTTAAAAACTGTCAAATTAAAAATGGCTGTATAAACATCTGCCAGTTTGCCAGACAGGTCATCAGGGCTTCACGATCCACACTACTGAAGGTCAAAGACTTCTGGGATCTGTAGGTGACTGTTTTGTATTTCACTCTGAGTCTGGATGGGGAAACTGTCTGCAGATCAAAATCCATAAGCTCTCAGAGCTGCATTTCAGTGATGAGTGGGATCAAGAGCAAAAGGCCTATAGCAAAATATAAAAACAATACCTGCATATTTTAGATTAAAGTTCGTTCTGCCAGGAACTAAACCTTAGGAGGGGCATTTCAACTTTTAAAAATAGGAAAACAACTCTACCAAAGCCAGGAAGCCACCAAAGGATTGGTGGTTGGGGGAAGAAGTTGGGGATAGGGGATAGGGAAAGGGAACACAGCTACCTGGAGAACTGGATTTGGCCTGATCTAGACATGAGGGGCACTTCAACTCACAGGCTGGATTGCCTATCAAGCATCCTCTCAGGATTGTATTCCAGAAGTGAGTATGGTCGGAGCCCAAAGACCAGTCCAGTCTCTCTTACTCCCTCTCCCTGCACACACACATATATTCAGAGTATTTCTTTAATCATTCCTTAAATGCAGCCAAGGTGCCTTGAATCAGCAGTTCTCAAAGGAGTCAGTTCTGTGTGCCAGATGCATTTCCTACTGAGATAAGTGAAGGATCCACCACCTCAAAGTAGCAGGTCTTGACAGAGACTCTTCAGAGAGAGGCTTCAGGGGAGGGAGGGAAGGACCTAGGCAGAAATTTCTGCATACCAGCTGAAGAGGTCTTGTGAACCTAACCTGCTCAGCAGGCTAAAGACTACCTCCTTCTGCCTAAGTGAACATCAGCAACCAAAGCTTGTGGCCTGGTTTCAGAATCATGTTCAGGTCTTAAAGGTGGGTGGCATTGAAGTGCATCTGGGACTGTACAGCACTAAGCTCTGTTTCCTCCAAGTTGGTAACTGGCTAGTGAATTTTGATCAAGACTTCTGGCTCCTCAAGCAAGAAAATTGTTGTCTGTTTGATACAATTCTCATCCCGAGAAATGCACTGTTTATCCTAGCCAGTAAGAGAGATATTCTGGGTTCAGATCAACTCTGCAAGTACACCTGCCCCTCTGTAGACAACTCTAAAGCAAAACTGCCCCATTAAAACGGCTCGGCCTCTAGTGTCTCCAGCAGCATGCTTTTTTTGCTTTCAGCTGGTTGATTTCTATGAGGAAGTCCTCCGTTTTGTTTCCTGCATCATAAAACAGGAAGTTCTTATAAGCGGCAGCTACTGAGCATTGCAGACAGTAGCTCTGGGATCTCAGCACAGTCACCGGCTGTGTGTTCACTTTTATTTAAAATTAAAGTCTGTTTTTATTTTATTTTGGAGCGGGTACCGCTCCCATAAACCAAGGCATGGATCAGTGCTGGTACCATGGAACCATCACCCGTTCAAGAGCTGAAGATTTGCTTTCTAAAATAGGGAAGGACGGCAGTTTCCTTGTGCGGGCCAGTGAATCTATCCAGTCTGCATATGCCCTCTGTTTGCTGTAAGTATCTTTCAATGTCCTCGTCTGATCCCACGGCACCTTAGGTGCACAAAGAAGGAAAGTTACATGATTGCAAAAGTATGGTCTGCTCTTCCTCTACATGTCAAGTATTGACACTTGTGTTCAAGTAAAGATCTTGGTGATAAAAGTACTTGTAGGCATCACTGGCATTTTACCTGTAAAGAGTTACTAGTTTTTAAGAGATTCCAAGTAAGACCGGGGCAAAAAAGTAGTTTTTCTTACAGCTATGTAGATAGCAATAAGGTGTTACGATGTTTGTTGCTTCTTTAAATGCTTCTGTCCTTCCATTGGGTCATAATTTGGAACTCACCAGCTTTCTTAGTGGGTTTGTGTCGCTGATTGTCTAGATAATGTTCAGATGACATGGTGCTGCTTTTATTTTGGGTTCCCCTCAGTGCATAGCTAGGAAAATGGGGGAAATGCCCAGGAGAAATATGCTTTAGCTCAGGACAACCCATTTCCCATTGCTGTGGGAAATCAGCAATGTAGACTGTGTGACTCACTAGTGCAACTTCTGCCATACAGGAGAACTAGTAGGAACCAGCCAGAGCTGAAGTTTTGAAACTTCACTCCCCTCAAACTACAATTTCATAGACAGGTCCTTTTTAATTTGCAAGATATGACTGTACAAAAGAGGTGAGATACAACTTTACACATATGTGGAATTTGGCAAGCTTCAAAAAGTTTGAATTAAATCTTTCAATTATAACATTGTTTAGCTTTTGCTTATAAAATAATTAATGTAAAATGATATCATTGTATGTTTTTATGCATTAAATTGCAAGCCTTGTTGATCCATTTGAAGGAAATAATATTCTGTAGGAATTAGTAACTTCAGCATCATTACAGCTTTTATTGCATCACTGTCCCTAAATCCAGCATGCCAGAAGCTGAAATAGTGCGATGTAGGACCATATGCATGTGTGTAAATTTAACTATACAAAATAAACATTCAGATGTGCATAAATTTAACTATGCAAAGATATACATTCAAATTTTACAAATGGATTGAAATCCCTGTACATTTACTTAAGCTCCACTGTGTAGCAGGGTTTGGTTACAGGAAGACTGAAAGAAGATTAGCGGTAGATGGCAACCTGAGCACCTTACCACTCCGGAAACATTTCCCTTGATGTGCCCACCCTTTAATTGCAAGTAAACCTGAAAGTTGAAGGATTAAGTGAAGGAAACTGATCTCACCCTGTCTGCCCTTGATGCTTTGTATTTTAATAGGCATTTAATATCTAGATGGAAGAGAGATCTTAAACTTTGGTAGTCTTGTAGGCATCTCCCTCCTCCCCCCACTTCAAATTCTAGATGAAAATCCCTGGGGGTGTAAATCAAATGCTTATTTACTGCCTTTGTTGTCATTCAAATCAGCCGCACTGAACTCCAGGCATTTGCTAATAGGGAGGTAGAAGGAAGCTGGGTGTGGCTCAGGATGTCTCTGTTCTGTGTTCTACAGATCTGTTTTGTTTTGTGGCATCCCTCCCTGCAGAAAGCTAGTTTCATTTTTTTAAAATATGTTGGTAAGCTGCCTTATGGATCATTTCTCTTTGAGGGAAAAGTGGCCAAACACACTGAAACATAACTTTGAAGAGTATTCATTCTTGATTTTACTCAGAGGTGCTAAAGACAGGGCCTTCTTGAGGGTGGTCCCTATTTGCAAAGTGCATAGCCCACACGGAGCATACATTTGGCTCCATCCTGGTTAGATATTCAAGAGCCATTTAAACCCTTTTGTTTTGATCTGCCTTTAGTTAATATTTTCTTTTGTCACTTTAATGAAATTACCTTTGCTCTGTTCTGCATATCTACTTATGTACACAAGCTGCCTTGGGAGGGCTTTACCCTCAAAGATGACAAAAAAAAATACTGGGAAGAGCACATGAGCAAAAGAAAAATGTGTCTGTGCATTGGTTTGAGTGGCTGTTTAATTAGAGGTAAGGAAAGGTCAAGGCAGCTTTGAGAGCTCCGTGGAACTTAAGACAGAGGATGAAGTTGGTGTTCCAAATTTGGACACTGACATTATTTTGCAAATGAATAATTAGACTAGGCTAAAGAATGTTAAGATCATCTGCCAGGGCTTGTGGCTGTAATCAGAGGTATTTTATGTAGCAACAAAGGAAAGGGCTTTCTCATAATGGAATGCCCTCCGAAAGACACCAGGTGCTAAAGTTGCAGACTTTTGGGCACCAGGCAAAAGCAGTTTTATTTGCCAGACATTTTGGTTGGTTTTATCTGCTGTTGTATAGGTTTGTAAAATGATGGATTGCACACAGTCTTAAAATCCTGATATGATGAAGGATAGTATGCATAAGTGAAATAAACAAAGAGTTTCATTAATGACTTGGGATGCTCTCTTGAATACTATATCTCTCCAACCTTTGGAAAGTGCCACACTCCAGCTAGCTGGATAGGACAGAAAATTCAGAGCCAAGTTGGGAACATGAGTTTAGCTGGATTGGAAACAGCTTTTGTAGTTGTGAGTCCATATGGCTGCTTTGCGAACCATGGTCTCGTTCCCTGCTATATGCATGTGTTGGCTTCCGCTGTTGCATATTTGCAGATAAAATGAATGTTACAAAGACAACATGCACCTTTTACTGTAGCATTCACTGCTTGGGGAAGTGGGAAGTATGTGATAGCTTAAATGTCAGCATAACCACACCTTCTTAAAATATTTCTTTGCAAACGAATCATCTTTAAAATGTTTTTTTAAAGAAAAGAAAGTCGAACTTCTCAGGTGCTGAGCTTGGGTCTTGTAGCACAACTGCGGCCATGGACTGAAACAACCATTTCCTCTCAAGTGATGGAAAAAAGGGCCTAGATTAGCATCTTAAATCATGTATAAGTTTTAAAATATAAGCATGCAATTTAAAAATTGCCTGACATATTATTTCTTCACACATAAATGGTTAGAGGCTAACTTTAGTCATCTGTGTTTCAAACTTTATTTAAGGAGCAATCTGTTACTGGGAGCCTAAAATTTTGGAGGTCATGCAAAGGACATCAAGTAATTCCAATTCCTGAAATTCTGAAAACTAAATTATCATCACAGAATCTGTATAGATACATAGAGTGGCCAGGTGTTCTGCTTTTCAGGGGAAGTCCTCTATTCCAGTGAGCTACCAGAAGGCTGTTCTCTGTTTGAAGGTATCCTCTATTTAAGGAGCTGTCCAGACGCATCTACTTCTGCTTCATTGACTATGCTATTGTGTGGATCACAACAAATTGTGGCGAGTTCTTAAAGAGAGAATACCAGACCATATTATTTATCTCTTGAGAAACCTATATGCGGGTCAGGAAGCAACAGTGAGAACTGGACATGGAACCACTGATTGGTTCAAAATTGAGAAAGGAGTTCGGCAAGGCTGTATACTGTTGCCCTGCCTATGTAATTTATATGCAGAGCACATCATATGAAAGGCGGGGCTAGATGAATCACAAGTTGGAATGAAGATTGCAGGAGAAATATCAACAGCCTCAGATATGCAGATGATGCCACTCTCATGGCAGAAAGTGAAGAGGAACTGAAGAGCCTCTTGGTGCAAGTGAAGGAGGAGAGCGCAAAAGTTGGCTTGAAACTCAACATTAAGAAAACTAAGATCATGGCATCCGGTCCTCTCGCTTCCTGGCAAATAGATGGGGAAGAAATGGAGGTAGTGACAGATTTTATTTTCCTGGGCTCCAAGATCACCGCAGACAGGGGCTGCAGGCAAGAAATTAAAAGACGCTTGCTCCTTGGTAGGAAAGCTATGGCAAATCTAGACAGCATACTAAAAAGCAGAGACATCACCCTGCCAACATAAGTGTGTATAGTCAAGGCTTTGGTTTTCCCAGTTGCAATGTATAGCTGTGAAAGCTGGACCATAAGGAAGGCTGAGCGGAAAAGGATTGAGGCCTTTGAATTGTGGCACAGGCAAAGACTCCTGCGAGTCCCTTGGACTGTAAGGCAATCAAACTAGTCAGTCTTAGAGGAGATCAACTCTGACTTCTCTTTAGAAGGCCAGATAGTGAAGATGAAACTCAAATACTTTGACCACCTAATGAGAAGGAAGGACTCCCTGGAGAAGAGCCTAATGCTGGGAACAATTGAAGGCAAAAGAAGGGGATGGCAGAGAATGAGGTGGTTAGATGGAGTCACTGAAGCAGTCAGCGTGAGGTTTAGTGGACTACGTGGGATGGTGGAGGACAGGAAGGCCTGGAGGAATGTTGTCCATGGGGTCACGATGGGTCGGACACGACTTCGCAACTAACACTAACAACAACACCAGGCCAGGTTTGCTGCTGTTGGTATCCTCACAGCAACCCTATGAGAGTGATCCAAGGGCACACAGTGAGCTTTCACAATTTGATCATGTGTGTGCGACAGTACTGTGGGGAGTGGAGAAGTCATATTTGTCAGCAAGGCCATCTGCTTCTCAGGGGCAGCATGTTGTTACTGCTGAGACAGCCCATTGAAGTTTGACGTTCTAGGCTTCACTGTGTGTTCTAGGCAAAATTAAAGCGTTTAAGGGCTCAGAGAGATCCACCTGACACCATCATTATATGTTTTACGGAGCCAGGTCAAGACCTTTTTATTTAATCAATATTTTAATATGTATCAATACTAATTGGATTTTATTGTTTGTATTTTAATTACAGCCAGTGTGGAATAGTCAATTTATTTATTTTATTCTGATTTATTTGTTTTTCGGCACCAGGCGAAGACCTTTTTATTTAAGTGTCATTTTAATTGTTAATATTATTTGCTTATTTTATCTGGCCAGGGTGACTTATTTTATATTGTTATATTGTTATTTCTTGTATTTTAATTTTATGTTGTGAGCTGCCCTGAGGCTTCGGCGAATGGGACGGCATAGAAATGTTTTAATAAATAAATAAATAATAAATAAATGTTGTAAGCCATCCAGAGATGCAAGCAGTGGACAGCATACAAATTTTATAAATGGATGGATGGATGGATGGATGAATGAATGAACGAATGAATTCCAAAGTCTTTCATGCTTGGTGCATGTAATTCTCCAAACAGGGAGGGTGGCATGAATCCAGTGCAGGATGAAAGGCATGGCAACAATGATCTCCACTGCCCTGCACCTCACACTCCATTTTGGCCATCTAGAAGCAGCACCATGAGCCATCAGCTCCCTTGTCCATTCCTCACCATGCCTCCTAAGCCTTCTCTGATTTCCAGCCTTGGAAAAACAGCTGCCATATTTCTTTCTGTGTTGGCAGTGAAGGGGATCAGGCAGGGGCTCTGTGCTCAGAATCCTGGCTCAGTGACCAGAGGACCACAGAGCTGGGGCTCCCCCCAAGACAGTGTTGGTATGCCAAAAGATTATGCCTTAAGTTCATTTATAAGAAGCAGTCTTCATTCTTCACGGAAGCCAGAGAATGCCACCAAATCTCTCTTACAGGGTATGACTGTGCAGCAGAGATTTGAACCCGAATCTCCTTGGTCCTGGTTCAGGACTGATCTTATGGCAGCAGTTTGCCCAAGACTGCATACGTAGTAATCAGGTGATCCAGTCTGAAGGTTCTTTTCTAGATTCATTTTTACGTTGGATGAGTCTACTGCTAAACTGGAATGTAAGACAAGGGTAAAAGATCTTTGAGTGTGCTCTTTATTTAGCAGCAAGTGTTAAAAGTGGTATAGCATTATGAAGTATCACCATGGATTGACAATATATTTAAGGGTGCAATGATATGTTTAGGGAGGGGGGAAGTCCAACAATTCCCATTCCACAAGCTGTCTAGGGGGTGTTGGGAGCTGTTGGACTTTTTTCTGTCCATGTGCATAGGATTGTGCTGGAACTATTGTATCTTGATCTGCACTAAGGAAATCTTTTACATTGCTACTGCCCTCAGCTACGTTAGGTGGGCAACATTATAATGTTCCACATAACAAGATTCTGTGGTGCGAACAAGCAGGGGGAAATTAACACATTATTTGCTTTGTTATTCTGTTACTAAAAATGTGCAGAATATTTTTATTCTGCCTGCTGTAGAACATGACAACTGGTCAAATCAAAGAAAAAAAATCTTGCAATAACAGCAAAGAAATCATTCAGCCCATGGGCAGCAGCTGAGGCAAATATAGCCAATAATAACAGCAGTTTCTGGATGCTCATGTGGTTTGCTGTAACTGGATAAATCCTATTTTATATACGGATTTTATTCCATGCCATTTTCACTGTTGCAATTCTTATCACTATAATTAATGTGAGAGACAAATTCTGATCTGAACTGGCTATCTACGGTAGTCATCCAGCATTTAATAGCTTATTGTGACACACACAGTCCTTGAATACAGTAGTTCTTGCCAAAGTTCAAAAGCAACATGTAAGGTTGTACATAAAAGTTGACAGTTCCAGATGGATGGTTCCCAGCACTGGTAATCAAAGGACCTTTCTACAGCTATTCCATCTTCTGCTTCTTCATGGGTTTTTCGTGGAAAGAAAGAAAAGATGGAAGACAATGGGAAAGCAGAGGAAGGCTATAAGTGAAAAACAGGGTCATTTGGACCTCCTAACATTGTGAGAAACAGACAGGTTTACTGGCACTACAGAAGCCCCATTAGAAGCACACCTAGCAAACAGGGGTGCTAAAAAAGCAAACAGAAATGGATTTCTTTTCATGGAAATGGTTTTTCTAGCTAAAACACTCATGATAGTGTATGCATAACAAGCTAAATGATCTGAGAGGTTAAATCACTTACAGAGTTTGCCATGAACAAAGCTGTAATTCTAGCATGATCAGAGATGGAAATAAACATTTGAATAAAAATTCATGAAAAAGTTAACTGCAATGATATCTTTTTCTAATATCTTCCTGTCTTTAATGGAAGTGATGGCAACTAAATAAGACTAAAATGGCATTTAAAGTGCCCTTTGCACTATTAATGCATATTTGAGCTTTGTCAATGCAGAAGAGAGCTTTTACTTTCTAGGCAATGTAGGTTTTATGTTTAAAATAGAAATGCACTAAATGCAGCAAGACATTTAATTATGTGTGAGAATGCCCTCTGTATAGTCTGTGCATCAAAGCCCACATTCAGAAGTGAAGATCCCTCTGCTATGATTCAGATAAATCCAACCCAGAGGAAACCAACCAATTAATTATCCTTCTGAGGTTGGAATGTCATTGGAACTCCCAACACTCCCACATCCCTATGGAAGTCTGGAATTAAACTAAACAGCACTGCACAGATGGAAAACAGATCCCCCACCCCCAAAGACCAGAGTTCTTTCTGATCAGTATTATTTTTCAGCTGGAACTCAGGCCAACACTCGTCATTCTGTGTCACACATACGGAGAAAGAAAAAGGAGAGTGTTGGGTGGCACTTTCATTCTCTGTTCCACTAAAGACCATTTCATTGCTTAGCAATCCATTAGGAGAGAATACAAACCATTCTGAAAGGGCTGACTGCAGACACCATTAGCTTTCAAGCATGACTGCATCTATTTGAGAAATTACACTTAATAGACATGACAATGGCAACTGCATTTGTTTAGTCACCTATCCGTTCTGTTTGCTTATAAAGTTGGGATGGGGGAAGGGCTGATTTTAACATCAAAAGGAGGGAAGTGGTACCCTCAAGGCTGTGTCATACACCTTCACTGTACATTGCCCAACCTCATTTTTCCTCATTTTTGGTATTTGTTTTAATACCAAAAGTGAATCAGGCAGGGATAAAAATGGTTTTGATGATGGACCACTGGGAGGCAAGACGCAGAGATTTCAGTTTCTATCACCCTTTAGCCTGCTTTAGTATTCAGCACAGACCTCATAGACGCATTATTGAATAAATGAGATTGTTGCTGATGTGTTTTGTCTGCAATAGTGAACACAAATAGACCAGCCTGGCTCTTTTCTTTAAGTAAGTAGCATAAGTATTTTGTCACTGATGATCAAATAGTTTTATTTTTCACAAGAAGTCACCTCCTGAAGATGATCTTACTGAATGCTTATTTTTCGCAAATATTTTGGTACAGCCTAAAGGTGTGGTACAAACTTATTTAAATCCACAGTACCTTCAAGCATTTGTTGAGCATTCACCTGCCTCTTTTACAGAAGTTCAGGGAGTTCAAACATAATCTGTCATTTGTGACCCTCTTGGATTTTCTCACTGCCTCTTCCTTCTTTTTCAGTCTGGGAAAGGCTGGAGGAGTGTTATGTCAGCTCTGACTGAAAATCCACTACTGATAAAAGCATATTTTTTTCTAAAATACCAAACAATGGCCATCTCTTGCTGGAACCTGAGACAGCGAAATCCAGGTATCCAGACTCAGCTCATGGAATTAAGACAATTGTGAAGAGATTGCCAAATAAAAGAAATGGATCCAAGTTCTTGGACCAGCATGTTTCTGCAGTGACAAAAGATGGCTTGGAACTTGGAACCCAGAGACAGACGCAGAGATTTGTCCACAGGTTTCCCTTCCTTAGAATAGCAAAACTCAGAAAAATTCCTGGGATAGTTGGCACTTCAACCACTTCTTGAAGTGGACAACTCCTGAGACTTGTCAAAGCTTCCCTTGCCACGGACTGTGGTCCCAGTGGAAATTCCTTCCTCTCTCCAAGGATCAAAGGAAAAAAAAATATGCCAAAAGTGAAAACCATACAGTTAATTAATGTGTAGTTAGACCCCCAAGAGAAGCAGGTACAAGTATCTTGTGCCTTTTCCACCCATGTAAACAGCAGCAAGCTCTTCAGTGCTTTCTCTGCCATTCAGCTTAGCTGCTTATTTCTATGTTATGAACAAGATCCAGACGTATGGGGGTGATCAGGCAAGATGGATGATGGAAGAAGCATGGACAAATTCTGCTGCTATTCTCATGGTATCCTGCTTGAGAAGAGTGAAAACATGTAAGGTCACTTTGAGGGTTTCTAATTCAGGAACCCATGGATAGCATCCAATTGCATGCTTAGGCCTCCAGTGATGGGCACTCCTTGAGGAACAAAGATATAGCACTTCCATGACAGCCAGAATTGACCGAAGATGCTCATTTCTTCTTTGGAGCAGGTCAGTAGAAGTCTCATATTCGGTCCTGATCAAGAAATAGCATTTCTGCTCATTTCAGGGTTTCCTCTGGTAAAGGGTTAAGGTGGTGGATCCCACTCATGAAAAAGAATCCCTAGGATCCATGATTTGTGCAGTAGAATCTGCAGGATATATTCTACCCCATATGAACTGCTCCCATTTAGATACTGTTTTTAATGATCAAATCCATTTTTTTCACGTCAATTATTGTATTCACTTTTGCTTATCAGGAAGAGGAAGTAGCATAAAAGTAGAGAGAGAAATAGGCTGAAGGAGCATCTAACTATAGAAGCCGCAGAGAGGTGACATTCTTTCTGGCAACACAGTAGGCAGCTAATGAAGTCTATTTTAACTAGAACTTTTGCAGTTGCAGAGAATCTTTCAGCTGCATTTGAATCTCTGCTGGAAAATAAATACATTTGTAGGTTTCAATTTTCAAACAAGTAATCTGTCTTCCTCTGGTGTGACTCATTTTCTATCTTAAGTGAAACTGGAACTTGATACTCTTTGCTGAACTATGAGCTTATATGGGATTAAAAAATAATACGTTAAATGGAAAATTGGGCTTAGTTATTTTAGCAGAATTTTGCACAGAATGTCCTTCCTTTCTGCTGGTTCCATTTGTTTGTTTTCCCCTGAAAGCAGGAAACTTCCTGGAGATTTTCTTTGTTCTGGCCAGGAGGCACAACCACATGGCGCAAGCCCTGACAATTGTGTTGGCCTAGAGACTGAACCGGGACATTGCTAGCAAAACCAAAACAAAGCTTTGTGAAAACATGGACTAGATCAAGGCATTTATTATTACTAATAGACCCAGCATTATCTAAACTATATAGTCAATCCAGGGAGCAAATCATGAAAACAAAATCACCTTTACATTTCTTCATTGCATAGAGTTTATTTCAGCACTTGAGGTAACACAAGTCATACTGGCAACAGATGCTAATTTCAGAAGTAAATGGAGAAAGAGAGGAAAGTGTCAAGATCAAGCCAGTCAATGGACACCACACTATCAGTCCTGGAAGTCTTGCCCGTTGTTCCAAGCAATTCCAATCCACTCCTCCAAATGCTGTCAGATTATGGTATGGATGAGCACACAGCTATGTGGAGAAATGTTAGAGCAGGGGTCTCAAATTCGCGGCCCGCGGGCCAATTGCCGGGACGGGCGGGGCACAAGGGAGGGGTCCTGCGGCCTTCAAAGTGCCGGCGGCGCCCAGGCCGGCTGCAGGATGAGCGGCCCACCACCACTACAGTGGTGGAATACTTGATGCGGCCCAGCCTCACCCAGACTCTACTTCCAGTGGCCCCCAGATAAGTTGAGTTTGAGACCCCTGTGTTAGAGTGATCCAAGCTGGATATATGGGAAGCCAGCAACTATAGTAAAGGGAAAGATAGATTCACCATTTAGAAATGGGACTTCCAGTACTCCATTCAAGTTCTTTCTGTTTCCCTGCCATGTTTCTTCATGCAATCATGTATAGAAGCAGTATACGTTCATGTAGATAATTTTGATCATTGCCTGTAAAGAGACTTTCCTCCACCTAATGCCTCCCAAATGTGTTGGACTGTACATCTGGAGGGCATCAGGTGGCCATAGAGGGTGCAAACTTGTGCAGATTTAGACTGGAAAAAAGACATACAATTCCTAACATAGCTGACTGGGGAAAGCTGGGAGTTGTAGGACTTTTTTCTGCCTAAACATGCACAGTATTATGCTCTAGGAATGTGCAAATCTATGGTTACTTTGTCATGAAGAAAAGCACTGTGCACATTTATTATTATTTTACTTATTGTGGAATGCAGCTCTGTTGCTAAAAAATGGATTCTGGGCTGGGCCTTGGAAAACGTTTGCCTTCACCCTAAGGCCTAACTTGAAGATAAAACTAAGAAATATGGAGCTATCGCTATCCTGTGTGTCTCTTCCTCTCTAGGATGAGAAGCATTCACTAGAATAGCATTAGCATTGTGTAATTGTTCAGATTAGAAGAAGAAGCTGGTCTGAAATGACTCTGTACAACTTGTAATTTTTAGTTAGGCCCCCTAGAACCAATATTTCTGATATTCCTGTCACAATGTTGTGACATTGTTCACATTACTTTTCTCCAAAGATCAAAGTTGGCAAATAGCCTTTTGCAATCACAAGATGAACTGAATGAAGAGATTTGAAAACATGATAACTTTGGGTGTCTTTTTCCTGTCTTCCTGATGGTAACATTTTTTGACATGACATTGTTTACAATCACCTAAATCAGTGTGAGTGAGTAAGTGAATGAATGAATGAATGAATGAATGAATGAATGAATGAATGAAAGCAAAATGTTTGGGAAAGGTAATTGAAATGTTGACTTTGCTTGAGGTGGCCAAGTTAAGGATCATGAAGAGAAGGCCACACAGAAGGTGTGTGACCAGCAAGAGCTTTAAGAACAACAGGGTACTTCTACAGAGCAAAACCACGCTGCAGGTAGCTGCTGGCAGTAAAGAACTGAAAACTGAAACATGGTGCCGAAGAGCTGACTCAAGCACTTCCATGTATGGCAGAACAGGATTGCCAACAGACTTCATGTCATATGAAACTATCAGCAAAGGAATAAAGGCTGTTGTCAACATCCAAAAGCTCCCCAGACTGACCTTTTCTTCTTGCACAGGGGAAAAGTCTAGCTGTTCTAACACCCTCTCCTGATGCATTTGTTCCAGGTATCGAAACTGTGTATACACTTACAGGATTCTACCTAATAAGGAAAATAAGCTGGTTATCCAGGTAAGTCCCCAGATGAATGCTACGTATGTCACTCCTTTTTAAAATTCTCTTGCTTTCATGAGATCACTCTGAGAAAGAGAATTCTTGATTTCAGCAAGGTATGTGTTAATTTACATCCTGCTTATTATAGGCTGGTCCTGGCACTATGGAGACACAAACATCTGTTTTTCTTTGCCTCAGACTAACGTAGCTTAGCCCTGCTGCCTCTTACTGTCCATCAGTTGGCTGGTTGGTAATAGCTTTCATTCCTGCATTGAATGCAGCAGACATTTCTTTTAAAGCTGTAGTTTTCACAGTAAGGCAGCTGATTACAAGAGCAGCCCCAGCTTCAGAAAACTTTCCCACTTCCAGGCCTAAGAGCAGGAGGCCATGATCCAGAATTTATGGGGTTTACTCTACTCACTCCCCATTGTCCAACCTGCCAAGGAAAATTGACTTGGAACTAAGGGATTTTTTTCTAGACTACAGATAACTCACACCAGGAAAGCGGGGGCATGCTCATCCCTGGCCAGTTGGGGCATGAGCTAACCTCTTGAGGGATGCCAGAAATAGGGATGTGTGGATTTTTTGTTTTCTGGATTGTCAGGTGTCTTTCAGTCCCTCCTCTGTTTAATGATGGAATTAGATTCTTTTTTATCAGAATTTACTGTATTCTTTTTTATCAGAATTTACTGTATTTACTGTACAGAATTTACAGAGTTGTACTGCTGCGCATTATACCAATGCATATTTGTGAAAATGCTAATGCTTATTAGTTAATGCACATTAACTAATGTGCATTGTACTTTTGTGCCAATGTGCATGGGCACTAATGCACACTTGTGTTAATGCAAATTAGCACTAATCCTTAAAAATGAAAACCCACACTTTTGAATCCATGTGTCTGGGGAAAGGCTGGCCTGCTTTGGAGGCCACAGGTTGGATTCAGTGAAATCAGAATATATTTGAATTGTATTCTGTTGCAGATTTCTCTGCCATCGCTAGTCAAAAATGAATGTTGCACAGGATCACAGTGTATTATTAAAACTTCCACGTTTTGTATGTATTTCATCTGGTACAAATCACAGATCCTGTCAGGCAGAAAAACTATATCTCCACACCACTTAATTTCATGCTGTTTGTTCTAGTAAATACAATTTATTCTTTCAGCTGTCCATACCTATTATTAAATCCTATCTGGACATTTTATACACTGATGGCATTTGAGCTAGTGATGACTGTCTAGGAAAAAGATCTTGGAAAGTGGTAGTAAAGAATGACCCAGTGTGCAACAGGTGTGAAAAAGGCAAATGCCATGATATAAATCATTAGGAATAGACACAAAAATAAATCAGTCAACATCACGGTTCATTTATATAACACTGCAATGTGACCCATCTACAATACTCTGGTTACCACAGCTCAAAAAGGATATTGTAGTTCTAGGAAAGGTGCTGAAAGGGGCAATGATGAGAGAACTGCAGAAAGTAGGAAATCACTTGCAAGAAAAGTTCATATGTCTGGTGTATTTTAGTTTAGAAGAAAAGTAAGAGAAACATTTATTAGTTTTATTTATTTATTATGCTTACATCTTGCCTTTTTTCCTTTCAAGGAACTCAATAATCCTCTTCCTCCCCTCAATTTATCCTTACAACAATAACCCTGTGAGGTAGGTTAGGCTGAGAGTCTGTGACTGGCCTAAGGTCACCCAGTTGGTTCCATGGCTGAGCAGGGACTAGAACCTGCAGCTCCTAAATCCCCAGTGTAACACTCTAACTGCTGTGCCACATGGGCTCTCCTTGTTGTTGCTGTTATGTGCTGTGAAGTCATTTCTGACTTATGAAAACCGGATGTATGAAAGCCCCCCAAAATGTCTTATGTATGACAGCCCCACTCAGCTCTTTTAAATTCAAAGCTGTGGCTTCCTTTATGGAGTCAGTCCATCTCATATTTGGTCTTGCTCTTCTTCTGCCTTCAACTTTCTCTCCATGATGGTCTTCTCCAGGCAGTTTCCCCTTCTCATGATATGTCCAAAGTACAACCCCTTCAGTTGCATAATTTCTTCTTAAGAAATCTCTGAATTAATTTGTTTGTCTTTGTCAGTCTACGGTATTTGCAACACTCTCCTCCAGTGTCATGTTTCAAATGCATCAATTTTCCTCCTGTCAGCTTCCTCAATTGTCTAACTTTCACACCTATGCAGAGAGAGATATATAAATTTGTGCACAGTAGAAAAGAAATGTTTTCTTCCTCTCTCAAAATATTAGAAGTGGGTGTCATCCAGAGAAACTGACGGTGGGAGATTCAGGAGTTATGAAAGAGCATACGTTTTCACAGAGCACGTTACAGTCTGGAATTTAGTATCTTAAGATGTAGTGATGGCTTCTAATGTAGGTGGCTTTAAAAGGGGACTAGACAAATACGTGGAGGATAAGACTGCAGTGGCTATAATCTGGTTCACACAACAGAACAATCCATTGTGGGTAACTAGGTAACAACCCATTGTGGATGACTCATTTTGGGGCAACAAGCCATTTTGAGAATCCATGGGCTATATTGTACAGGTAGTTCAACATGGACTATCTTGTCATTACTACAAGTGCAATGCATCCCCTGCTGCTCTTGGCAATTTTACTAATGCTGCTGCCAGTTATAGACCCTTTAGAGTATTCAAGCAGTGTATTGGAGAAGCTTTTGTTGGTTGTCCAACTTTATTTTTTGCACCCCAAATAATGTACATTGATGATGATGATGATGATGATGATAACTGTGGAGGTGTGAAGTTCCACAAGTCTGAAAATCAGAAGCCAGACCTGGGCAATGTCTTGGAGGGTACATCCTGCCCAAGTGCACTCCTGAACATTGTTCTGGACGCTAAGCAGATGCCATAGTTTATTATCTAAACTACTCTGTCCAGCCCTCCCTAAATCCCTGTTTACAAAGAAACCCAGACTTTTGACAGCTTTCAAAGACAAATATTAGTGAAAAAGAGATGAGCAGTTTTCCACCTTCCCACATACCTAGAGTATTGGGAATTAGTAGAAAGGTTGGGGCCACTGGGACCTATAGGGTGGTACTCAAAACCTTGAGGATCTTACTGCTAAGGGATGGGGCACCCAGAAAACTTTGGCTATTAGGCTGTATATAAACAAAATACATAATAAATAATAATCAAAAGTCACCTGCCCCTTTTTGTGAGCAAAGTCTTTGATTTGACATAACAGTGTACCCTTTGACAGCTGTCACATCAAAATGAAGTGAGAAAAACCCTTACTTGGAACTTTTCTGGGTCACAACAGCTGCCCCCTGTGGACATTGGCCAAATGAGTCTTCTCATTTTGAGACTCATGGCTGCACAAGTCTGACTTAAAATTGAAATTAAAAAAAATGCACATTTGGGATGCAGTGATGAGCCCAATGACAGATCCTCTGGTGTGCTGCTTGGGCATTTTGGGCATTTTGGAAGAGTTGTCACTAGCTGTCAATGTAGAGATTGTTCCTTGCTATCTGCAGGGGCAAAACGAGGTGGAGTAAAGGTGAGAAAGCTACAACAAAGAAAAATGGGCTCACGAGCACAGCAGAATGAAGAAGCAAGGTGTTTCTTGTTTGAATCTTCTGGGATACTGACTGGAGGACTGAGTGCAAAGGAAGGGGAGGACAGCCTACAGTGACCTCAACAGGCAATTGGGTAGGCTGTTTGTGCCATAACCTGCCAGCAGTTGCTTATTGCCAGAGTGGGTTACCATGACTTGTGAATCCACCCTATGGGTCACTCTGGCTACTTCCACAATCAGATATGTACAATGGACAACAGTAGGAGAATAGCAGCAAAAGAGGATGAGTGTGCTAATGTCAACTTGTGGACATCACATAGATACATGATTGGCCCCTCTAGGAAACAGGGTGCTGGACTAGAAAGCAACAGCAGGGGTCTTCTTATGTTCTCATTTATTTTCTTAAAATATCATAAACCTCCTTAAAATTATTGATGAATAGCATTATGGAATAGTTGCAATAAATCAACATTTTCCCTTTTAGACACCCTTTACTGATATTATGATCTTAATCATTCTCCCCTTCAAAGGTTTGGTGTGATTTTTAAGGACAACATAGGTAGCTGCAGAATCATCTCTGAGCTATGATGATGTCATTGAGGTCTGAGGTTAGAGCTGCCATGAATTTATGTGCAAGTTCTCAGCCTGCTCCCTTGAAACATTGAGAGTATTCAAATGAGGGGAGTTACAAAATCAACAAGGACAATTCAGTGTCAGTGCAGCAAAGTGGAACTTCCTTCCTATGAAGATGCATTGGGGTGGCAAGAAAGGAAAGAAGGAGAAGAAATGTAATGTGCTAGTGCAGTATCACAAAGTGGGGCCATCAGGAGCTGGAACTGGCAAATACTTAGCCTGGCACCACATCCCCAGTCCTGCCACACTGGCAATGAGACAGAGCAGGAACAGCAGCTACAGGGAGTCTCAGCTGGTCATCAGAAGACAGCTACAACAGAAGTCCTCCACATATTTTATGTGTATTTTTAATGGCTGGTAAGTTCTGCCCACCAGCTGGTCCCAGGGGCTTTTAAGTGCTTCTAAAGCACCTGAAGTTACCCAAACCCTCCAGTAGCTTTAGAGAGAATCCCCCTTTAGGAAATGCCTGGCTGTAAATTTACCAAACAGTGTTATGAATTCATATTTATTTATTTTTTCATTATTTGATTTCTAACCTGCCCCATTAGCCACACAGCTCCCTGGGCAGGTTACAACAATTAATATAATTTCACTTCAGCTATGAAAAGGCATGGTGCAGGCCCCGGAAGCATTAATAAAAGCTCACTAACAGAAAAGCCTGTTCAGTCAGGTCAAGGGTCCATTTTGGCCAGCATTATGTTCCCACAGTGGCCAAGCAGCTGCTGGTGGGAAGCCACAAGTAGAACACCACCACCACCCTTCCACTCATGTTTCCCAGCAACTGCTGTGCCTAGGCACACTGCCTCCGACGCCGGAGGTAGCATTTAGCTCAAGGACAACATGGGGGGATGTGCTGGAAAACAAAATACTGACAATTGCTCTGGAGGTGCACTGGTGTAGACGTCACCTTGCTGTTCGAAGCCCTGATGCTCAGAACAGGGCTCCCTCCCTGTCCCAGGACAGCAGAAGCCCTTGGCCTCACTTGATTTGTGATTTCCAGATGGACTTGTTTCCTTTTCTTTGTGGTTCAGTGATTCTTCTGGGATTGGGAAAGAAGCATTTTACCACATCATAAAGGCAGTCCCATCCAGCTGGCACCGTGCTGTGGTGCAACAAACTTGCAGGACTGTAGGCCTCTTGTGAGAGGTGGAAGCCTACATTAGCTATTGTAGTGCATCCCTCTGATAAGCAGGGATCTGACTGCCGCATTCAGACATTTGAAGAATCTGTCTTTATGTCTAACATTATTTATAAGCACCTCTTTCATTCATTGTAGTTTTCCTAAGCATGTCTTCAGCAATCATGGTGAGGAGCACTTCTCCTTGCCACGAATGTGCTCTCCTTCAGCACTTACTGACCTGAAGACTCTTGGGTTGTCTTTAGCCTTGCACAAACTGAAGTTTATTTTGAACATCTGGTCACTTTTTCCTGCCCTGCCTCTGAAGCCTGGACTGTGTGTAACAGGAAATGGATGACACATGCCACATAGTACGAACACAATGCAGTAACTATGACTCATTGTTCTCCAGATGAAGCTGCTTATGCTTTCTTATCATACTGGAACCTTGCTTAAAGTTGATGAAAGGTGATAAATACGATGGTGGTTTTCCTGCTGGAATCCCCACCAAAATCAGAAGAGCTCTGCTACATGTTAAACTGACCAGGTTAAGCATTCAGCAAGGACACACCTCAACTGTTTAACTGGAAGCAATTTTTTCCGTAATTACCAGGACCTCCGTTACTTGTGTGTATGCATGCAATCAATTCCCCAAATTAATACCAGATAAAAGTTAACAGCTTTTCAATTATGTAACTCTGAAATGCATGAAATGTAAAGACATACACAAAATAACCGGCAAAATACCTACGTATTTTTCTCTTGTTCAAGCAAAAATGGCCCAGCAGCATTTTGTTCTTGGGAAACTGTACAGTTGTAGTAAGCATTTATGATTGCAGTGGTTGCTTGAAATATAGCCTGCATTTCCTGCAACAGGCTTCATGCTGACGTCAGGGACAGATCTGAGCTGTGCAAAGGATGCACAGTGTCAAGCTTCTTGTGTGTTCTACTCAGAAATGGGGAAGGAACCGTGCTATGAATTGTGCCAGTTCCTGCATGAGAATTTACACCAGTTTAGCCCAGCTTGCCTCCTGTTAAGGCCTAGCCAGCAGAAGGCATTCTTGCAATTAGATAGTACCTTTGGAACTTATCAGCCTATCATTTAGAAATTCTGCACCTTATTCTCCATAGTGCTCACTGCAGTTTTTCATAGATAATGCAGCCCTACAGCACATGCGAGGAGTAGCAGAAGTGGTGCAGCCTGCATCTTTTTTTGTTCTTTTTCCCAGCACATCTTTAAGATGTGAACCAGGTGATCAAGAATATTGTCTGTATTAAATACAACTCATTGCATTTGCCTTAGGAGCAAATACCTGGAGACAATTCACAAGGGCTGAAAATGCATTGGGTTGGCTTCAGCCCTTCTGCAATCATAACTCCACTAGCTCAGCAGGGCTTCTGTTTACACAGAAGTGGGACTTCACTGTCCTCTTGTCTCCCCTGTCTCACATACCCCATATTTGCTTTGAGGAAATCCCAAGCCCTCTGGAACAGATTTGGATGGGAAAAGAGGGGAGAAAGGCGGTGCGGGAGGGGGAGAGGAGAAATCTCTTCAGCTAGCACATAGGCGTCCAATGCAGGAGCCAGGAGTGAAGTGTAGCAGCACCACAGGGAGACTGCAGCTGTGCCCACAAAGCTCTCCATTCTCTGCTCCCTGCAAACATGGATTCCTATTAATAACAAAACTTGAACAATGTTAGGGCACCAGGTTCTCCTTCCTGTTTCTGAACCTGCCACAGATCAGCTGTTCAGTGGGCAGGAAGAGAAGGAAAGAGTTCCTTCCGGGCCTCACCCAGTCTTCTCTCTGCAGAGACCTTTTCAATTTGCACTCTCTTGCTTTCTGCTCGCAGCACCTAGGCTAGTTTCTTTCAGCATATGATTAGCCACATCCCCTGGGAAAACCTGGGGAGTTTCTCAGGCTCCCAAAAAGGTTGGAAGTCCCTGCAGTCGTGGTTCCCTGCCACTGGAAGAACAATGCAATTGGATACAAATCATTAATGTTAACTAATTCTTTACTTTCCATATTCAAAATCAAACATTGACTCAGTTTTAAGCTTATTGGTGCTGGCAACCTGTTCAAATCTTGTAATGGTCACATCTGAGAGCCTGTTTATAGGGCTGTCCTGATATAACAACTTCTGAAGTGACCTTAACTTTCTTTTACATATTGAAGGAGCAAATTAGGAACTGAAGCAAGTGGAGAAAGTCAACTCACCAGACTCAGTTCTTGTATCCTAAGCAAGGCTGTCATGCAGCTCAATCCATTTAGCTTTTAGACCTGTACAAACTGGAGATACCTAAAGGGCTGCCTTCTTCCACTAGAACCTGCCTATCAGTTAAGGTCTTCAAAGCCCTTGCTCCTTGGAGATTAGGCACCTGGTCATAGCAGGGGATTCTTGGTGACAGCTCTGAAATTTTAGTACTCTCTCCCAATCTTCTTGGATAATTTTTAAGACTACCTTGAGTTCTTACATATTATATATTATTCTATTACAGTGATGTCCTACACATATTTAGAATTTAAAAGATTCTACAGTTCCCAGTATTCCCCAGCCAATCTGGCTGGGAGGACCTTAAATATGCATATGACAGTGCCTTTAATGGCTTTAAACAGTACCGGTGAACCTTGCCTTGTCTTTATCTAGACTTTTAGTTTCAGTCTCTGTTGTTTTATCTGTTCTTCTCAGGTATTGTCTCTTGTAGTTCGGCATTTTGAAAACCATATTAAGGCCATCTAGCAGGACAAAAGTGCTAAAGAAAACAAAAGATTCTTCCACCTCCATACTCCCAGGCACACCCACCCTATCTATCTGGCCATCTTTGTTCAAGTAGATTGGGATTGTGGTTCAGCAAAATAATCTTGGACGAATCTAGAGATCTTGATTAGATCAAACACCAGTTTTGCTTTCAGAAAATAGTTCTGACTTTCAGAAGATTCAATTGGCTGCACCTGTCGTCTAAGTTACATTGCTGCATGATGCTTTTTCATGATGCTCTTTTGTCATTAAGGAGTTGAGATTAACAGCATACACTGCTATTGCAGCTTTTCAAATAACAGACTTGTGCTTTGAAACACAAAGGGTGGTAGTAGTTGCCTTGTTGGAAAGAAGTACCATGTGTTATTTAAACAGAATATGCTTCTTAATTAATTACTTCTTCCCCAAGTGCAGGATTTTAGACAATGTTGTCATGACATGTCTCACAAATGCAGTGTGCTTTTATTGTACTATGTTGGTCCAGGATTACTTTTTAACTGCATGCAATAGTCCTCTTCAACTATTCTTCGTACTGTGAGGACAGGCGTGCTCCAGGCTGGCCCCCACCCTCCCCTGTTAGTCTTGTTGCCCTGTACCCATGGAGGGGGGCTGTCTGAAGCACGCCACCTCCTCGGTCCATGCAGTTGTCCAGTGCTCTTAACCTTGAGGAGTGTCCCCATGGTTAGAAGAGGTTCTCCTAATCAGCCTGTCACCCTCCACATAGGCAGGTGAGCAGGTGTACTTCCCCCATCTGGAGACTTCATCACCCATCAGTCTCTGCCAGTAGGGCCATTGTGCAAAACTCCTGATAGTTGTAGTCCAAAATCTGAAGGGCACCAGGTTGGAGGATGCTGAGGCACATACTTACCTGTCAGAAAGTCTATCTAAACTCAGCAGAACTTTCTAGGGTAGACGTGTATTGGATTGCACTATCAGTATGCACAGAATAGCATGCTTGGAAGAGTTTGGGTTCAGATTTCAGGTGTTTGCCACAGCCAGGTAAACACTGATTTTCTTGGTAACCCCGAGCAACTAAAAGGATTTCATAGACTTAGAAACATGTTGCTTAGAAACTTTGTGCACACTGCTTTTGTTTTAGCAAAGCTTTCCCCTTTGTTTTGTCAAAATAAATGAATAAATACATGCAGTGTGTGCCATAAACAATGGTAGGAATTAACTGCTATGGGGGGAGGGGAAATCCTCTTGGACCTCTCTAATGTCAAGCAAGTATTCTCAGGTAAGGGAGAAGAGAAACAGCAATGAAAAGTCTGATGGCATTTTTAATTTAATTACATTCCTGTACTGCCCAATAACCAAGGCTCTCTGGGCAGTTAGCAATGATTGATACAATGAAGCAAAATACAATACAATAAAGCAGCATAGCATTTCAATACAAAATGTAAAACTGCATTTTTAAGATTACAAGCGACACATTTGGGGTGTCTCTCTGAAGCAGGGCCTCCCAAACTGCAGCTCCAGCCTCGCTCACAAGGCCTCTGGGGGTGGGAGCAGGCAGAATGGCTCACCTTCGTGGGACACAGCTCCCCCCATGGCAGTGCCTTTGCCAGTAGTAGATAGTTCTTTGCTAGATCCAAGAGACTCAACTAGACAGGGTGCTTGAGCTGATGCTGTGTTCATAGGGAATTTGGAAATGATAGATGGTGATGTGCAATTTATTTTAGCAGCCAGCTATGAAAATGGCTGTTGAAAATAACTGACAAAATATAAGAGCACCAGCACTGCCTGGGTGAGCCTTGTCAGTCATTCTAAGGATGCAGAACAAATGCTTGTAGGAAAGGGGTGGGCTTGAAGCCAAAGACACGCATGCGTTCATTTCAGCACCGGAAAGAGGAGCCTACCATATACCCCTGCAGGCAGAAAGAACCTTTCAGAGGCCCTGGGGCCAATGGCAATGGTAGGCATGGTTGGGTACATGCCAAGGACCCATGCTTCTTCAGGGGCCCAGTGGCAACAGACTACTGGATTTGATCCTCCCCTTCACCCCTGTAATCTACTTGACTGCCTGCTCTCTCCCTGACCAGACAATGGATGTGGTGAGAAGGATGAGCAGTATATGCTGATGTAGATTTGCTCACTGGCGCTCTGCTCATCAAGCAAGCCAATACTAGCCTTTGCGTAGCAAAGGCTGAGCAGCAATAACACTGACTGCAGTGATGGGGCAAAGTAGACTCACTAGGGTGGGGAAGATGTTGAGGGCTCTCAAAAACCTGGAACCAGTACTGATGGGTCCACTTCAGAAGCCCTTTATAGATGTGGTTTGAACATGCAGAAGTAATTTTCTAGCTCTGCAGATAGATTAGCACCAGGAAATTTCGTGCAAATGTGTATTCTTTTGGGGTGATGCATTTCCTCTTTTTTGGCAAAGTGTAAGTAGGCACTTGAGAACTGATGTCTTAAAGAAACAAAATCTATTTCATGACAAAAAAAGAACAATAGCAATGAAGAAAAATATGAGCATAATATTACTTATAGAAAACTTGCTTATACAAAGGCTGGCTGGAGACATGTTGCTGTCTGGCATGAAAATCAGGTTGATGCACCGGCTGATTCTTTGTGCAAAAACCAACTGAACTGGCGGCAGAGTCTTTCTTCAGCACTGGAAATAGGACCGCATCCTCCACTACAACTTGAAAGCAGCAGGCTAGCTCAGGGAAAGGAGAATTAACAGGACCCATTCCCATCATTCTTATTTATTTCTTTAAATATATTTAATCCACCATATTTTCAGACTAAAGGCCATTTAGTAAAAGCATAACAAAACTTGGCATTGATCCATCACACAATCAAGGCAGTCCATGTGCAAAAACTAGTCCTTAAATTAGATTGAAAGGGATCTAGATGCTGTGAAATTAGTCCAGTTGGTCCAGTTTTGGTCTATAAGAATTTGGAGGGCCAGCGATATGTGTCAAGTTACATAGATTTTGAGAAGCTGGATTCTTAACAGGTTGCTTTTAGAGAGCTTGCAGGAGCCAAGATGTGGAAGGCTGATATATTTTTATATTTTTATTGTATATTTTAATTGATATATTTGTGAACCGCCCCGAGGCTTCGGCGAATGGGGCGGCATAGAATTTTTCTAAATAAATAAATAAATAAATAAATATACTGGGAGTAGAACACAAAGGGTTTTGTAGATGCTGATCAAGAATTCTAATAGGATTCCTCCCAACCCCATGAAAACAAGTGGGTTTTAGATCTTTAACATTTTTCTACACATTTAGACCCTATTCAACAAGAATGCTAAGTGTACTGTACCCATGTGTTTGGATTTAAAGCGGGATCAATGAGTAATTGAAGAAAAAAAAATGAATCTGCCTTATAACATTCTACTCTTTGTTGCCTAAAGATAGTCATTCTCATGAAACATATCCTAGCTTGCTTTCTGTGGTTCTCACTTCTGCTTGCATTGGTTCTTTCTATTTCTGTTCCTTGTTTTAAAAAAAGATTGTTAGCATGTCACTATTTTTTTCTTTCTACCTTCATCTTGCAGCACAGAAGTTATATATTAAATATAATTGGTATTTCCCTCTCAAGATTCATTGTAGATCTTTTCTGATACTTGATATGAATAGCATTTTTTATTATTTTCACTGAGGCTGTATTAGTCTGTACAAAAACAAACAGTTTTGTTTCTCTCTGTACCTCCTGGTGGGTACAGATGTTTGGGTGACCTTTCAGTGCAACTGAATGTGGGGACATAGATTCTGTGATACTGGAATAGGTATTCTTAGATTGTTTGTCAGCAATTCTTTCAGCAATTTACTATGGTTGCCCATTTACCATGCAGAGGAATGGTTCAAAATTCCAGCAACAGGTTAAGGTGACAAGATGAAATGTTACTTTATTGACAGAATTAATAAATGCAATAATAGGCAAAGTATAGAGCAGAATTTGCCACCCTTGTGCCCTCCAGATGTGTTGGACTACAAGTCCCATTGTCCCAACAGCACAGGGAAGATGGATGTTGTAGTCAAATGCATCTGAAAGGCACCAGCTTGGGGAAGGTCATTCTGGCAGAAGAATTTGAATATGTATTTGAAAAAGTGATGATGGTATAAACGCAAAAATTGAACACAGACAACTACAAAAGATCTATTACTAAAACCATGGACTTGATCCAGAGATTCCCGTTCTCCAGTGGAAAAAGTTCCATCTAACAGGAGTTCTTTCATCAGAATACAAACCCTACTTTTTTAAGATGAGCACCATTGAAGCCAACCTATTCTTGTTAAATTGGAGTAGTTTGAGGTTGTCACTGTTGTATTCATTTAATGATCAAATGTATATCAGTAATAACAAGAAAGATGGACTTGTTTTGCAGACATACTGATGAATTTTGGTGGCAGCAAAATTCAGCAGTGCCCCCAAAAAAGGCTGGCAGAAACAAAATGTTGCTCTCTTCTATTTAATGTATTAGTCACCCTATAGGAAATAATACAAAACAATACATAAAATCAGAATCAGCACAGTAAAAGCAATGTATTTAATAAAGCAAGTAGTTTGAGCCAGAAGGGACAAAAATATAGCAGGCATCAAACAGAATGAAAATCAGAAGTATCATAGGGTTAAAAACCACTTTGGAAGACAACATGACAGCAAAAATAGAAATTTTTAAAGCCCATTTGCCTGGTACCAGAAAGATAGTAATATAGCCAAGCAGAGAGGGCTTTATATAACTGGAGGCTACTACAGCTAAAAATTCAATTAAGGGTTCAGAGGAGTTCTGAACCCTTAATTGAATGGATGATTCCATTCAATTGATGGAGGGCAACAAGGATGACCCGGGGACTGGAAACAAAGCCCTGACAGGAGAAATTGAAAGCACTGGGCATGTTTAGCCTCGAGAAGACTGAGGGGAGATATGATGGCACTCCACAAGTTCTTGACAGGCTGTCACAAAGAGGAAGGACAGGATCTCTTCTTGATCGCCGCAGAATGCAGGACATGGAATAATGGGCTCATGTTACAGGAAGCCAGGTTCCGGCTGAACATCAGGAAGAACTTCCTGCCTGATATTGCTGAGCAACAATGGAACCAATGACTTAGGGATATTGTGGGCTCGCCCGCATTGGAGGCATTCAAGATGCAGCTGGACAGCCATCTGAGAGGGATGGTTTAACCTGGAGTCCTCCACTGAGCAGGGGGTTGGGCCCAATGGCCCTCTGTCCCCCTTCAGCTCTACTATTCTATGATTCTATGAATTAGGTTGCAATTGTAGATGTATTTAGACAGGAATGTTCAGCACTGCAGGGTGGGGAATGCTGGGAGTCACAGGACATTTTCTTTAACCCTTTATAGGAGCACTCCTTTGATTATCAATTAAGCCCAGATATTGCAACTATCAACTCCATTTAACACTGTTTAGATATGTTCATTGTAATTTACCATTTTGGAAAAGGTTGGGCTACAATCGAATCACTATGAAATCCTTTGAGGATGGTAACTTAGTTCAGAACACCCCACATTTGTTGGGGCAGGAGACAATACTGTTCTCTCACTTTGTTAGAGTTTCCAATTGAGACAGTTTCTTACACAGAAAAGGTGACAAGATGAAATAGATAAGAACTGAATACTGAATTGAGGTTAAAATCCCACAGGAGACTACTGTCAAAAATTTACAACTATTATTAAGCAGTGAGTTAAACACACTCAAATTCTGACACTGAAGATGAATTGATTATGAACTTTACTTAGTTCTCACAAGTCTGAATGCTTTCTAACATTATAACCTGATGAGCCATTGCATCTGGAATTTTTTAAAAATATATAGAATAAATGCAAAGACATGTTGTAGATGTAAGAGTTCCCACACTGATAATATTCTTTTACAAAGGTAGAAAATATTGGTGCAAAGTGGTTGATTCAAGATCAGTTTTTGCATACACAACCTTTATCTCTGATCAGTTTTCTAGAAGGTTACTTAAGAGAATTGATCCAGAAAAAATGAGGAAGTTATTACTAATTTAACCCTAAATTCAAGAGTCAATACAGCTGAAGCAAATGGAAACTGAAAAGCATGGGGAAGGAAGAATGGGCAAGCATCAAGCAGTCTCTGCTTGTGTCTGCACCAAATGGAAGTGAATCCAGAAAGGTCAGCCACGGCAGCCCTTCTGCCTGCCTCTCGCTGTGAACTGAGCAGGGCCAGCTCTTGCATCCTACAATCCCAGATCAAGTCCTCTGCTCCGAGGTGGAAGGGCAGAGGGAGGCCAAGGGCTCTGCAGATTCAGGGTTACCAAGTGAAGGTGCTCATACATTGCATGAGGACCAGCCTGCCTTGGAATATGGGGGAGAGATTTGAATTGAAGGTGATTGAAGGGAAGTTCCTTTACCTTGTAAAGGGATGACAGGTGAAGCAACCAACTTGTCCACCTAGTCCTCAAGCAGCAGTTGCCACCCTGAGGGTCGAGTCAGAATCTTTTCTGAAAGAAGAGGAGAAGCTTCAGTTTAGAGTTAACTCTGCAGATGGGTAGATGCTTCTTCCACATCTTAAGGAGATTCTACTTTGATTTATGCTGATTTGTAGCCTCTCTCCTGGAAGCAGAAAAGAAGGACTTGGAAGAAGCCTGTTTATGATATGCTGAACAGAAAAATGATACAACTGCTTTCCCCACCCTTTCCAGGTCAGGTGAAGGAGGTCTGAGATGCTCTATGTCAGCTTTACCCAAGCTGGGGTCCTCCAGATATGTAGGACTGCAAGTTCTCAGCTGGGGATACACAATAACCAGGGATGATGGGTGCTTTGTCCAACACATCTAGAGGGCTCTTGCTTGGGGAAGGTTGCTCAGTATAATCCAGAGGATGAGCACTGTTGTGCTCTTCTTTAGCCTGGAAGGAGCACCACAAAGCTGTCCCAGCTCTCCTTAAAGGGACTGAAGAGGGACCTGGACAGTGACTTGGGCTGCATCCTGATGCAGTGGTCACTCCATGCTGCAGAGAGGCAGGCCTGCAATGCTGAGTGTCTGAGCTGGGAAGAGCCCTGGGAGCAAAGGAGGCATGTGAGAAGACATTGGGATGGATCACAGCTCAGGGCAGAGCATGTCATTTGTATGCAGAAGGGCCACTTCGATCCTTGGCATCTCCAAGCAGGGCTGGAAAAACTCCTGCCTGAAACTGTGGAGAGCTACTGCTAGATGGAACAAGTCTGTCTGAGTCAGTACACGGCTGCTTCCAAGCTTGCTTCATACCTTTGCTCTAGTTTTGTTAAAAATGGGCATTGGTTGCTGCTTTCTTTTTTAATATAGCTTGCATCCTGCAATGTTTAATGTTTTCATCCCCTTTCAAATATTTCTGAGTGCTCTGAAGAAGAGAATGCAACTAACCAATTTTTAACAATGGAGCAGAGGGACAACTAGTGCTGCCATGCTATTCCAGAAGTGCTCTGTTTGACTGTAGGGGCACAGGAAATGTTGTGCATGACTAGGAGGGAAAGCTGAGCAAGAGGGTGCGACTGCTACTGCTATGTGGAGGAGCCCATAAGTCAATGCTGGAGCACATGCTTTGTGCACAGAAGGGCCCAGGTAAAAAGGTGAAGCAGCAGCAGATGGAAGATGTTCTTATCTAAGGCTCGAACAGGTTGCTGCTAGGCAGAGCAATATGAATTCAGGTGTAGATGGACGAATAAGGAGGCTCAAATGAACCCCCTACACATTAAAATTAAAAGTGGGGAGTGATGGGAATAGCTTTGTCAGCATGATCCCTGGCCATGCACCCTGTGGACTAGAGGCTTAGCACCCTGATGAAGAAGCCCTGTGTGTGTACCAATGTGCGTATATCTGTATGCTCATAGATCTCCTCTACACAAGGGGATAATCCGGGGAATCACATCCACCTCTCAGGTAGAGCAGCTCTCTGCACATACACCTGAATGCCTGTAGGGCCTCTTCCTACAGCATGGAATGTACAGCAGATGGAATATATGGCTCACAAGGATGGTGGTGGCATGTAGGGCCCTGGGCAGCCTTCATTGTCCGATCATCCCCTCCCTGCAAGAAGAATCACGTCTGCCTCTGTTCTGACCTATTTGAGGGCAGTCTTCTATGTCTGTGCTTGCACAGGAGGTATTCTTAGTTGTTCCACCTCAGTGGCAAACTGTTGTATGTGTGGACTTGTGTGTTCCATCCAGTTTTAAATATTCCCCTCTCCCCTGCCATAAAAATCATGAAAGACCAGGGACAAGCAGTGTGAGCAATCAATAGCTCTCCACAGGAATGGAAAGGGAAGCCCATCAATGGGTGTAACCCAAAATGCCAAGCAAGAGCCAGTGTTGTGCAGAGGTTAGAATGTTGGACTGGTGACCTGGGAGATCCACGCTCTAGCCCCTACTTGGGTGACTGTGAGCTAGTCACAGGCTCTCAGCCTTGGAACTCTCAGCCCAACCTACCTTGTTGCAAGGAAAAGATGAATATATATATATATATATATATATATATATATATATATGCCACCTTGGGTTCCTTAGAAGAGGAAAAAAATGTGTGGTATAAATGTAATGTAATAATAATTATTAAACAAGGGTGCAGTCCTGTCACCCTTGTAGCAAATGCTTATAAGCCTTGGAATGAGGAAGCCAAGAATCATTTAATGCAAGGTATGAAGCGCAATGGTAGCAGTCTTGTGCCCTCCAGTTTATCTAAATGTGTCTTGCATTGCATTTAGAAAAGACGAGAAAAGATGTCTCTTACTAGATGGTGTTGGCTATGTTTTCTCTGCATTATTATGTACTCGTAAGTATTCTTTCTGTGGTGGAAATTGTCTCCAGTAATATCTAATGTCTGCGCTTCCAGGCCTCTGAGGGTGTTCCAGTACAGTATTTCAACAGTCTGGATGAACTGATAGAATTTTACAAAAAAGATAATATGGGGCTGGTGCGGAGCCTTAAATTCCCAGTCCAACGTGAGGAGGAGGAAACGACAGATGAACTGGAAGAGGATCTGGGTAAGAAATTCAAAACACAAAAGCTTGTATTGTTCCTAATTAGTCCCAGATTACTGGAAATGAAGAGCAAGAAATTGTCAGGATCTGTCCAGCTGAAGGAGGAGTAAGTACTTAGCTTTTATCTTTTGCTGTAAATCTGACACACCAAGCTAAATTCAGCTGACCAGCCATGTCTGATAACCATCACAGGCAAGTCCATGAGTACCAAGTCATTCAAGAAGTATGGGGTACTCCAGGAACAAGCAAGGTTTTACTGGCCTCCTAAGAGAGCACTTTCAGACATTCTTCTGTTAAGGTTAACAAATAACAGGAGTCGGTCTATGTGTACTACCAATTTTAAAAGGTAGTTCTTTCCTTTGTATTCAAATGCCACATAAATGCCACTCTCTGAACGTGTATTCTCTTAAATGTATCCCAAAACCATCTAAAGCTCACACTAGCTTTGTTCGTGAATGCTGTGAATTTCTCACTGATATTTGACTCACAAGAGAAGGTACTATTGACGTATGAACATTTTTTTACCACCTGATGGGCATAATACAGATATTAATTTATGGTGAAGTATTACAAAATTTAAATTTATTTCATTTATATCCCATCTTTCCTCCACAGCCAAGTATGTGGTCCCTACTCACCATTATTTCCTCACAAGAACCCTGTGAGGTAGATAAGGCTGAGCAATGGTGACCAACCCAATGTCCAGGCTGGATGGGGATTTGAACTATAGTCCAAAATTCTAGCCATGACAGCACGCTAACCTTGCATGGAACGCAAAGCATACACTCTCTGAGAAGAATAGCACTCCACGCACACCCCTCCATCCATTACAAATAGCATGCAAAGAGGCCACCTGGATCAGAATCTTTCCTTTTCTTTTGTGACAGATCATATTATGTCTGCACCACCTATATTACCTCCACGTAGTATTTCAGTGCCTCCTCTGGTAAGTGAGGCAAAAGAAGAGCTTTCCCCAAATGAAAATAAATCGGCGATGGAAGTGAACAAACCATCACTTTCTGAGATACTGATCCAGCGCTTACAGCTCCAAGATACCAGCAGGTGAGATCTGGCTATTAATTTATCTCAGGAGGTGGAAACAGGAACACAAAATGCAGCCTGTCCCTGTTGTTCTCACAAACCTTTGAATTAACACATCCTTAGGGGGTGAAAGAGAAAGCTAAGAAAGGGACAATGTCCATGGAAGTTATGCTAAAGGTGCCTTGAGACCTTTTGTTTGTGTTTGTTTATTTTATTTATTTATTGGAATTGTTTAAAGCTGCCCATTAGCATCATGTATTGCATGGCTTCCTTTGAAAGTCTACCTCTGGTTGTCTCCGAGGTCAGCCACTACTCAGTTAATCTTCACAACAGTAGGGGATCTGCCGGGCCAAACTTGCCCAAACAGTCTGATCCATTCTAACAACACCTTTACACAACCAGAGACTCATGGGGGTTATTCCTGAGAGATCATTTAGACCCAGCTTACAACGCCATATACAAGATTGTACTAGTAGCAATCCTCCAGGAGGATTATACTCGTCATACTTCTAATTCCTGAGTGTAAGGTCTGGTCATCCAAGCATTTTCTTTCTTCATAGTATTCCAGAGGAGCACCTCAAACTCATCCAGGATTATTTGAGAGTTCATATTACCAGTGATCTTGAAACAGTACAGCTAGGCTCTTGGAACCTCCCTCAGCTGAAAAAACTGCTTGCAGGTCTCTGCAAAGGACTCTTCAGGTAAATGCAAATGAATCTGGAATAGGGATGTGTGAATCAGCAAAACTTTGCTTCACCAAATTTCTCTGAATTCTAACTTGAAGCTCCTCAGGTTCTGCACTGCATTTTTCAGTGTTTCTCTCCCAGTGATTAAGCCATATTTGTGCAGATTTTTCAAAAGTACGTAATTGTTTCTTGCACATCTTTCAAATATACACAAACTATGGGATTTTTGATCTGTAAATCACATTGTAAGCTCAAAAATGTATGGGCCAGCTACAGGTTGCATCCAAGTCTTTGCTCAGTTTGGAAGGTGCACACTGAGTAACCCCTGTTAAAAATGAACTGAAATTAATTTCTCATGCATGTCTGGTCTGGAGGCACATTACAATGTGGAGTTAATGTGAGGATTCTATACATATGGATCTATAGAAAGCCTTGCCTGTAGTTGACCCAAGCAGATGTGGCATACCCGTTTCTTTTCATGGGATTCTAGTCTGAACTCTTTCTAGAGAGGATACAGTTCTGTTCGGGCCAAAGTGTGAATGGCATGGAAGTGTATCTTTTCACTTATGGAAAATTAAGCTCAGCCACAGCCAGCCTTTTCCAGCTTGGTATTCTCCAGCTGTATTAGGCTACAATGCCCACCATCACCCTTTGCCCATGCTGGCAGTCATAGTCCAAAGTATTTGGAGGGCACCAGGTTGGAGAAGCCTGGCCTAAGCACTATCTCAATAGCACTGCTGAAACCCCATCATGTTTCTAAAGAAAAACCTTGGCATCTATGATATACAAATGTAATATTTACTTTCACAGACTCTTTTAGACTGATTAGCAACAGCTGGCACAGGAGCACATGATCTGCAATCCAGAGGACATATGTGCTCTCCCCCAGTATTTTAATTGCAGCCCACTGGGGCACCCTGACTGCAAAATTCCTTCCCCCAGTGTAGCTGATACAAACACAGCAGCCGCAGTACAGTATTGCTGGGGACAAGCAGGGAAGGTTCTCTATTACCTCCCCCATATCTTCATATGGATTAATCTTTTCCCCCTGCTGCTCCTATCAAGGAAAGAGCTCTCTGTCTCTCTCTCTCTCTCTCTCTCTCTCTCTCTCTCTCTCTCTCTCTCTGTGTGTGTGTGCGCGCGCGCGCGCGCAAACATACCGCACAACTCCTGAGTAGCATCAGAAATACTCCATGGGCTGAACTGGATCTACACCCCCAATTTACTGCTACTACACAAATTGCTCCTCATGAATTCCTTATCTGTCTCTGCATTTTCAGTGAAGTGTTACGGACTCTTCCTTCTTTGGAGTCCCTGCAGATGTTGTTTGAGCAGCAGCTGTCCCCCGGTAGTCATCGACATGCTCAGGTAAGTTAGAAGCTGCTCTTTGCACAAGGCAGTCTAATGAAATTTACTTAGGGTGCAATCCTAGACATGGTTAGGCAGAAATTCTATGCATGGTTAACCTACCATGTAGGCTGGGGCAAGCTGGTAATTGTAGGTCTTTTTTCTACTGAAAGGGTGCATGGGACTGCACCCTTCCTTAGTTAGCGTCATTTCTTTCTCACTTGCTTCTTGACTCAGGCATGTGGAACATGCAACGAACTGTGCAACACCATCCACTGACCTGTAAAACCACTTTTCGCTTTTTTTTCTTTTCTCTTGCATCATAAGGTGCAGCAAAGTTCCTCAAGGCTGGACAACATTTGCTCATTGGCTCTGTAGTTTCTCTTCATCCTTTTAGGCAGAGGTGTAGAACTTCAAGCCTGGAGACCAAATCCACTCCTGGAGTCTCAATATGGCACTCCAGGCTTTCACAGACTTCCCTGAAATCATTGGGTAGTTTCCTGGTTTCTGGGCCATTCCCCCAACCCCCTTCTAAAAGGCTGAAATTCTTCTCTGAAGCCTTAATGACCGGCGGTAAGAGATTTAAGTAAAAATATGCTGGGATGCATGGATGGATGCATGGATTGCCCATTTTGTTTTCAAGCATGTGCACCACTGGCATGTGGCCCCAAGCCTTTCTCTGAACATGAAATTGCCTCTCAAACAGAAGGACTCCTCTTCTTAAGAGAAGGCTCATAGCTTAGTAGCAGAGCAAATGTTTAGCCTGCAGAATGTTCCAGGTTTGATTTCTGGTAGTTCTAGGTAAGAGTAATAACCCGAACCTGAACCCTTTCTGAAACACTCTAGAGCTGCTACCGATCAGTATAGACATTGCTGAGATAGATGGGGCAGTGGTGTGACTTGGCATACACACTAAAGTCACCTTTCTCTGTGTTCTACTGGCAAGTCTTTTCTTCCATCAATGTTCATAGATCAGGTGTTTCTTCTTTCTGAAGCCTAGAAAGTCTCCATGTGACTCTATAAATGGCACCATTTTCCCTGCATGGTTCAACTCTAGACCCATAATTACAACGCTTCCTTTCCAGCACTTGCCAGCCTCTCTCACCAGTATACCAAGTTTGAATTATATTGTTTTCGATTTTAACTCTCCAGCAAGTTCAGTTAAATTCTGAGCCCCTGTGTTTCAGAGATCAAATGACTGGCTGGGATAATATAAAATGTTCTAGTGCTGATTGTCCTTTCTGGCATCCACGTATGCTGTATGATTTCAGGTTTCCACTGGTAGAAAAAGCTGTTTCCTTGTTACTTACATGTTTTGCTTTTCTGTGTAATTCTTGCTAGCCATCTTGTGAAGTCACCCGTGCCAAACTGGTCCAGTTGACAGGCTTACTGGCTTCCATTGAAGAAAAGGTACAGTGACATTGATCATTCATCATTCATTGCTACATCTGTGTTTTATTCATGGTAGCATTGATTGAAAGAAATGGGGTGGAGGGGCTGTAGCAGGGAGGGAAATCTAGAAGTCATTGCTAAGAAAATGTACTGGAAGGTACCATTTCTTCTCTCTTGCACTAGGCAGGAAGCAATGTGCTTCCACACCTAGGCTCTATCTTTTCTAATAATTTGCAAGTCAGATACCCAATGTTATCTTTTCAAAACTGGTTTATAATCTATAGCCCCTTTCATTATGGAACCTTGTTTCATTATCAAGTTTCCCAATTATTGATATCTGGTAGAGAGGCTCATTTTGGATACCCTCCCACTTGTAGAAGCCCATTTTTTAAGGCATTAGTCTGTCTCCTGCATCACTTGCAACTTATACAATGCCCTCCCTTCAGAGTTATGATTGGTCCCTACTAGGGATGAGCAAAAATGTCAAATCTGCTTTCTTCTACATTCAGTGTTTTTGTTTTTGTTAAAAACAACAACAACAAAACCTCAAGTTCTTTTCCTCCTGCATAGGAAGAACTTGCAAATTTTGGTAAATTCTGATTAGAAATCAATGGAAATGAAATTCTTACCAGTCTGCAGTAGCAAAGTTCAGTAGCTACACCTGTTGCCAGCACAGAGAGAACCATGATGTTCTTGCCTGCTGTGTAGCTGCTGAAAATGAGGACTTTGTCAAAAAAACAAAAAACAAAAAAACACCAAGAAATTGGATCTCCAGTTCAGAACTACCATGGCTGTATATACTATGGCTTATTGTAAGCTGTCCCGAGACGTTCTGTAGGGGATGGGATAGAAAAACTTTTAATAAATAAAATTCCATGAAATTCAAACCCAAAATTCTGAGAGCAAAGTACTCAGGGCCTAGATGGATGAAGCCATCATTTTCACTTCCCACATTCATTTTTTCTCCCAGATATGGAGATCTTTGCACATATTGGTACATTCTTATCAGAAAGGGAAGAAAATAATCACTGATCCCTGGTTCCCACACTCTTGACTTTTCAGAAAAGAGTTAAAACTTGCATTTTTAATATGGTTTTTATTTCTGAATACTGGTTTTAGAGAGCAATCCTGTGGCCCCTAGACAGTATCTGAGATACCATAGGATCTCCTCCATGTCTGCAGTCAGAGCTATGAGCAGAATGGAGGAGACCCAGTCATGGATGTGTAAGCTCATAATAAAATTTGGAGGGGAAGAAAGGGGAGAGTGTTGGTACATGGGGGGGGGGGGGAGAAGAGGCCAGGATTTACGGTATCCTATGGCCTCTCCAGTTCTCTCCCCTCCCCCTGAAAGATGAGTCAGCCAGATCACCTCTGTCCTCCTCCTACCATATCTGGCTCCAAATGAGGAGCCCTCTGTTTATCAGGAGCAAAACCCACAAGGTTGTCTATTTAAAGTTCCTTTAATATTTTGATATAGTCTTATTGCATTATGTTTTATGTGTCATTTTTCTTTAAATTGTACACCACCTTGATGACATTTGTAGAAAGATGGTGTAGAGGTATTATAAATTAATAAACTAATTATGTGTACCCTTAGGACTGTGACATGCCCACATGGCAAGTGCATTGTTTGATCTACTAGGATCTTGTAGGTGCAGGAGGCTGGGAACAGCCCCAGCTCTATCCTGTGTGGCTGTGCATTGGGTGTTGCATTACATATGATGTGACCTTCATGGAATCACAAGTTAGAGTTGAGCAGGAAGTTTGAAAACAAAAATATTTCTATTTCTTCACAATTTTGTTGACAATTGAGAATCTCTGTGGCCAAATCAGGGTGTTTATTATTTATTCTCAGTGACTTACATGGGGTGATCTAAATTGGGAATTTATCTTTTGGTTTAAGCTTAGTATTCCAGAATAAGAAGTATATGTGCTTGCATTTCTACAGGTGAAAAAGGTGCTGATTGAAGGACCTGAATCAACACATCGGCGTTCACTTATCCCTCCTGTAACCTTTGAGGTGAATTTTCCTTTTCTTCACTCATTTAAGAAGTTCTCATCATGCTATAGAGAACCACTGTATATGGCAGGACAACATTCTTGTCTTCTCTGCTAATGAAAATAAATAAAAATTGATGGTCAGCCTGAATATTATGCTATATCAAGGCCAGCATATTATTGATGTTTCTGTTTGCAAGAATGTGCTGCTATGTTCCTAAGACTGAGTTATGTAATAGCCAAAACTGGACTGGGGAAAGGAGAAACCACTTTGAAATAATGTTCTTTTTTTCTCATAGGTGAAAGCAGACTCTCTTGGGATCTCATCCAAAATACATCTTAAAGTTGATGTTGAGATGGGAAAACTCATCATCAAGAAAGCTAAGGATGGTCCTGAAGACAAGTTCTACACCCACAAGAAAAGTAAGTTGCTTGCCTCTGAACTGCTGAGCCCATTGTCACTCCACTGATCTGGGAGTAAACGGTATGGGCAGTTCTGCTTTTTTAGGGCTGCTTCAGATACATTTTGGCTGCATAGATGAGTGGAGAAAGGTGTGTTCTGTCATGTTCAAGGTCACTCTTATATCTATTTATATAAATGTACTCCTACAGAGTATAACTCTGGGTCCCCAGATGTTGTCCAACTATAAAACTTATTATCCCCAAGCATTGGAAATGCTGATTGTGGATGATAGGACCGATAACATTTGGAAACTCAAGGCTGGGAAAGATGGTGGATATGCATGATCACACTTGCCATCTCTATGTTTTCGGTAGAAAACAAGTGTGGCAGAAGGGTGATTTGGATCAGGAACACCATAGTGCTTGGGTGGGGGATTTCAATCCTTTCCTCCTGTATTGTTTCTCCAGTAAAAACCTGCACCCCAAAGTTGTGATTTATCTTGCTAAGAGAAAGGTAATAGTACCTGTACATTGATCCTGAGAGGGCAAGTGTCCCAATCTCAATGCCTTTTCCTGCCACACTAACCTAAATAGAGGGAAAATCTGAGGCAGAGCTCAACTATCTCATGCAGTTTGGCTTTCACAGCCTTTTCTGAAACTGTCCTTCATTTTTGTCTTCAGTATGTTTATCAATGACTGTTTGCTGAGTTGTAATCTTTTCCCCAAAGATGAGACCACATATTTTTCTTTTTCAGTTGAAATCTGCTTTGGTTTCTTTGCAAAAGCATATCTTTCTATTCCCTCCTGCATCAAGCACTTCACTCTGTCTTATCCTTTGCTTCCCTGCCATTCTCATCTGATTCACTCATGTCCTCTTGCATTCCATTTCTAAAATAATGGTGACATCCTTTTTCAATGTGTCCTCCAAACCCACCAGGAGTTTCTACCATCTTCTCTGTGATATGCAAGCTTTGCTCTGGGGATGTTATTATAATATGATTTTTCCTGTTTCAATACCTAGGGCTTTTTTTCTTTTCTTTTTCTTTTTTCTTTTAGTGAAGATTTAAAACAAGGATAGCAGTTCTGGTTCATGGGAGGAAAAAAAATCCAACATCCACAGTTGGTCAATACCTTTAGGACTAATCTAAGTTTCACAAAATCTGCATACTTTTCAGCTTTCTGTAATTCTTGGCCAGGCTACATAGTATAAAAAGAAGGGGATGTGAGAAGTAAAGTTGAAAATACATTTTTGGCCCATTCTTACACTAAAAAAAATAAGCATGTTGCTTTTGGTAGCAAATTTCATAGTTTCACTGCACACAGTGTGAAGAAATATTTCTTGTTTGCCTTGATTATTTTGGGAATTGGTTTTATTTATGAAAGTGGATTCCTGTAAAGTTCATGACAGTTGATGAAATTGGGAACAGTAAGTGCACGATAACTTCCAGGCCAGTGATGGGCTTTGATTAGTACAAAAACCTATCTTGCAGAAGGTAGTCCCTTAAGGACTAACCAGAAATTGGTCAGGAATAAAACAGGGCTGGCAATTTGGTCATTTGAAGGTAATTCTGCTATAGTCCTATTCCAGTTTTTAAAATATTTTCCTCTGTTTTTAAAAATCTTTTCTTCTGTGGCAAGTTCAGCATAGGACTTGAACCTTTGCTTCTGCTGACTGTGGGGATATCCACATCATCTTTCCTAGAAACAATTGGTAACTTCTATATATTAGAAGATAACTCTGTTACAATCTCATATTGTTGTAAGAAAAAAAGGGATTCATAACCATTTTTGGTCACAGAACTCACTCAGGATTTTTTTTTTCTTGTGGGACAGCCAGTACTTAACAAGGAACTGTTCCAGCAACATGACAACCTTGCACCTTGAGCTCAGTCTTGAGTTGCTGCCATTTAAAAAAATCAGAAACCTCACCTCTCTTCAACCAGAAGGCTTATTTGGAGGTATACAGGACTGGAGTTTACTGCTGTTATGAAGTTTCATGTATATAGACACTAACTTGAGCTGGTTCTTTTGGCTTCAACATTTTCACTACCTAAAACTAGCAAGATCTGCTTAGCTTTTGCCTCTCCTTAGTCCTACAGCTCATCAAATCTCAGAAGTTCCCTAACAAGCTGGTGATTACACTGGAGACAGAAAAAGAGAAAACACAGAAAAAAGAATATGTATTTGCTGATTCCAAGGTAAATTCTCTGCTATGGTCCTTCCACACACACTAGATTCCTTTGGAATAGTGGAGGCATTGCCATGTATGGCATTATTTTCCATTAAAATAAAAATTATGAAAGGAAATCAATAATTAAAATGTTAACACAGAGAGAGTGCTCTGTAAGAGAAACCGGTGCTGCCTAAATTGGATAAACTGGCAATTTAGAGAGGCAATTAAAAAGGAAAATCAGAGACACTTAAGGCACAATCTTATGCAAGTCTGGACAGAAAATAGAACTCCCAGTCCTCCCCAGCCTGTGTGGCACCCTTAACCTCTAATCCTCTAGCCCAGATTAACAGGGAGCAAGAAAATGGACTGAGAACTTTTGCAGAAGAGAAAACTGAACCAATGGATTTTAGGAACCAAGTCTGTTCCATTCAAACAAGCTAGGAATATATTCAGGGAATGTGTCATCAGCACAAGTAAGTCTGTAGCACAGAATAAAGCAATGGTAAAAGCACAAAACCTGTTCTATTGGTGTATGTGCAAAGGCAAGGAAACAAGCAGTTTAGGTAGCCTTTACAGTTTCAAGAAGACAAAGAACTTCAGGTCTAGAGGAGGTTAGTGAAAATTCTTGGAACAATGTTCTGCCTTAGTATAGCTGAAGTAAAACTGTGTAGAAAAGAAGAACTATAACAAGGATGGGGAACTTCATGTAGAAGTTCTCCATGCAGCCCATGGAGGCTTGGGCTCCTTCAATCAGCCTCACCTGCTGCCCATCTCAAGCCTCTGGAGGCGGGCAGAAAGAGGATGCCCCTTTTATTCCCAATCACCCTTACTACTGATGTGTGAGGAACCTGGTTTGGGGGTCTCAATCCAACTGATTTTCTCAGCTTGGCTCCCCAAACTCTGGCCCACTTTCTCTCTGCCCTAGGCCTGTCTTCCTTTACACATCCAGCAAGAAGCAAGCCCAAGTGCTTTACATTACAGATGCACAGGTGTAACTAGCAAGGCCGGCTCATGCACATGCCAGCTGCTGCCTGCACATCTGCCATGCAACCAGAGTTCTGCTTCTGCACATGCGACGGGCAGGCTTTGTGTACTTAGTGGAATAATAATTCAGTACAGAGAAGAGGCCTGCTAGTGTTTCTGAGCATTCCTGGATTTTATATTGGCTCGGCTCCCTTTCTGGCCAGGGCCAAGTGTAGGCAAGAAGTCCAGTGAGAAAGCTGGATTCCAGGCAGATTTTTGCATCACTGCTTAGGACTTCTTTCCTAGCACAGGAGCGGCTGGCAGTATCACCCAAGTGCACTCACTCCTGCTTCTCATTCTCTGTGCAGAGAATGAGAAGCAAGGGCAAATCAAGGTGTGCACGTGGCTGACACTTCCTGGAGCTCCTGCACATGCCAGGTAAGTCTCTTCCTACGCCACTCATTGCCCCTGCTGGGGACGGAGGCATGTGCTCAGCTGGCCCTGTGCTCCATGTGTCGCCGCGCAGGCTGCTTTGTGTCGCCCTCTGCATGGAGAATGGAAAACTGGGTCAGGTGGGGACCCAGCGTCAGACGTCTGATGCTAGGGGAGAGGGAGTTGCTTCGGGAGAGGGCCCCCATCCCCTCAGTGCCAAAGTAATTCCTTGCCCTATACTATACTGATATATACCTAAACGTTCCCATGACTTGCCTCTCCTTTAGCATCAGAAGAACAGTAAATGTTCTTAGATTCAAATGTTGCACACATGGGGAAGGCCACTAAAAATGCTCACTCGCAAATCAACCATGCAATTTTACACTATCCATACAGAGCATCCACACAGCACCTCTGGGTGGTGGGCATGGCATGGAAGCCCCCCCCCCCCCTTTGGCTTTCTTTGAATGATTGACGTGTGCAGCATTTTCATACTAGTCTCCTTTCTTTTTCATTTGCTCCAACATTGCAGAAAAGAGAAGGCTTCTGCCAGCTTCTACAGCAAATGAAGAATAAGCATTCTGAACAGCCAGAGCCTGATATGATCACCATCTTCATTGGGACCTGGAACATGGGTATACTAGTCTTTACTATCCAAATGGCTGCAGTGACTGGGTTCACACAACATGTCACTGGGTACTCACAGCTGCGTATGGATTGAGTGTTGTTTAACTGTGGGCTGCAACTGAACTGTGTGTTCTTGGACTGTGTGAACCCAGCCACACTAACCATGAACAACCCACAAAAAGAACCTGTGGTATGTTGCTGGGTTATGAGCTGTGGGTTGTGCATAATTAAGAAACATGTTGTGTTGTGTAAACTCATTCCTGAGTTTACCCATGGTTCAGTAACACTCAGCCATGGAGTTCACTGGGTGACTTTGGGCCAGTCACATACTCTCAGCACAACATACCTTGTTTTTGCAAAGATAACATTGAGTGGAGGAGGAGAATTATGTAAGCTGCCTTGAAAGGAAAAAAGGCAGGATAGAAATATAATAAATAAATAAACTCACACTGAACTCATGCTCAAACTTGAATATGGTTTTCTGTGTCATGTGAACTTAGATAATGAGCTTCTTATGGGGGAAAGAGAGAGACTGAAGAACAGTCTTCCATGCACAGTATAGCATATTCATACGGCTTCAGAATAAGCCTACCATGGGCTTATTATATTGCTTCATTACTCTGAAAAATGATTTAATATGAAGATAACCACTTTACAGAATTATCAGATAGGCAGATTCACCTCAGGATTATAGGTTTCTTTCCTGACAGAATATCTTATTTTGTTAACAGCAGCGTGACAGCAAAAAAAAAGTCAAAAGTTGCAGCTTCTTGTCAGTACCCCATCAGCACGTAAAAATTGCTGGGTCCCCCCCACTGCCAACCTCCATGTCATTAGAGGAACCGTATGTCAAGAAATGTGCTATCTGTCGTAACCCTGTTTTTTCAAGGGCAATGCAGATAGAATATGGTAAAGAAAGCTATGAGTTTGTGTCCATAACCCTGTGACATTCTGCATATTTGTCCTCAAGCCCTGGGGGTGCTGCGGGGGGGGGGGGATATCTTACTGGTGGAGCTTAGTTTTTGCGCATTTTCAGATAGAACTGACAAAGACTCCTGTCTGGTATCCTGCAGAGCAGTGAGATAATAAATGTACGGATTTTGTAAAATCCATTCTATCTGTGCTTTGCAAATTGACAGGCAACTTTTGTTCCAGCCTGTGCTCATTGAGGGAATCAGATTATTTTTAGGAATGCAAGAGAATTTGCTTCCAGTTTCAAAATATGCACATTAGCGCACATGTGCTTTTATGCAGACTGACCCCAAAAGTAAGAAAAAGAAAAAGAAAAAACAGAAAGTGGTCCACGAATCTGTGAAGTCCACCCAAGTTAAAATAAGCCAATCTGATGCGGAATCCACATGCTGGATTCAAAGAAATCCATTGTCAGATTTCTCTGACATCCTTAACTGATCAGTGCTCTGATAAGTCCATTTCGATTTTGTCCAGGTGATGCTCCTCCACCAAAGAAAATCAGCTCCTGGTTTCTCTCCAAGGGGCAGGGAAAGACCCGTGATGAAACTGCTGACTATATTCCACATGACATTTATGTGATTGGCACACAGGAGGACTCCTTGGGAGAGAAGGAATGGCAAGAGATTCTAAGGCAATCCTTGCAGGAGATCACGAGCATCAGCTTCAAAGTGGTAAGGATCTGTTCCCTGCTGATGCGTACTGAAGTTCCATGAAATTTAATAGATTTCACGAGCTGCTTTATGCAAACAAATATGTGATCTCCAAATTGAAGGAGATCACTACATAATTGCTTTTGTTTTTCTTATTTAAGAATACAGTTTAACATGCTGTCTCTGGAGGCAGTTAGATACAGTGCCCATCAGATAGACTATGTGCACTTGGTGTGGCCAAATTATTTTGCTAATTATTTCCAGTAGATGATAATGATCAAGGTTGTCCTTGCCATCTCTTTCACACATTAGGTTAAAGGTAGTTCTAGTATTATGAGCTACATTCTGTTATCCTAAATACTGTTATAGAAGTAGGACAGATCTTGAAACACAACTTCCATTCAGTATTGTATTTCTGTACACAATTAGATTTCAGTGGCGTTCATACTTGTGTGACATGTTACTGAAATGAGAACATTTAAAACCAGGGTTATGTTGCTCAAGGTGGAAGGTTGCCATAACATAAATACCTTTATCCAGGCTTTACTGTAGCTCAGTCACATGGAAGTACCTGACAGCTGATTTTGTTTCCTGCTTTCTTATTTTAGATAGCAATCCACACCCTCTGGAACATTAGGATTGTTGTCCTGGCCAAGCCGGAACATGAGAATCGCATAAGCCACCTCTGCATTGACAATGTGAAGACGGGAATTGCAAACAGGCTGGGTAAAACTTGGGTGAAACAGAACTAACAAACAGTCCCATTGAACTCTCTTAAGATTGATGAACATGAAAGGAGGCATTTTCAGGGACTTCTTACCTATGGAATTCTCTGCCCTAGAAGTTGTGTCAGACTGCAAGAATCTTTTCTACATTGTTTAATTTAGTTAGGGCACAATTCACTGCCCTCTGCCTCACGCTCACAAGTGCCTCTGAATTCAGAGGAACTCACGTCACATCCAAGGTGTGGAGCGAGGGGTAGCAGTGCTGCAGCAGCTCACTCTGTGTATTTTTTCTAGGTGGTTGTTCTGAACTGTTTAGATGACATGCCTGGAAAGTTGGGGGAGGAGGCTGGAACAACAATAGGAATTAGCATAAGCTGTTGACCACAACCTCCTCCCCTCCCTGCTTCCCTTAGGCACCCTTTCCTGCTTCTCTGAGGCACAGTTGCATCCTTGGAGAGGCAGCTGGTGCAACTCTGTCTATGCAGTCTACAAAGAGGGCAGGATTTCCAGCTCCAGAGTGACAGAACCACTCCAAAGAATCCCGTGGCCTCTCAAGCAACACTGGGAGGCCATAGGATTGCACTCTTATCAGTTTTATTGAATTACAATCAAAGGAAATGACAGTACAAAACACATAAAGACAGTGATTGCAATCAGAACTGGAAGTGGTAGGAAATTCAGCATGGTATCTCAGTCAACCCAAATATTGAGCAAAAAAGCGATCTGACTGTAAGGTTACTTATTAACCTCCCATTGCTGTGTACACGTACACACATAGGGCAGTTTCCAACATTACTGTCCCACTTTAGCAATTGATGTAGCATCAGCATAAGTGACATCTAGCATGATGCCAATAGGGTATGCTGGTGCTATGGGGTTCTGTGGGAATTGCTATACTCCCACAAGAGGGGCTTGGATCAGCCCCCTCAACTTATCTATGCCTGGAGTTACAGCAGCTTATTGTGCAGCCTCTCTGCAACTGCTTTCACTGGGGTGGGGGTAGAGGGAATTAAAATCAAAGTATTTGCCAGGCTGAAATGCACACATACACACACAAACTTACTTTCCACTCTTGCCAGTCTGAGCTGGCAAGGATTGGAATGCAGCAATAGATCTGTTGTTTCACTCCTCTCTGACGCTCTTTGTATGATGACTCTGTGAGTCAGTTAAGATAAACATAATGTAAATGTTCAAGAGAATAAAAATATATATTAATAAAGAGCTGCTAATTTGCCAACAGACATATCCAAAACATGAAAACATGTTGCTGTAGTGAATGATAATAACGCAATCCTCCCTAAACATTCAGTTCCTTAAAAGTTCCGGGTTTCTACTACAATATTCTGTTGTAGCCAGTCATATTGGAATAATCACGATCTCAAAGCAATTCCACCTAACCACAGCACATTTGATATCTTGATATCTCTGTGTCTTGTTCTGTGCTTCCTCTCAGGCAATAAAGGAGCCGTTGGAGTGTCATTCATGTTTAATGGAACTTCCTTTGGTTTTGTGAACAGCCATTTGACCTCTGGGAGCGAAAAGAAACACCGGTAAGTTATTACAGCCTGCCTGAGGGTCCCTGGAGAAACTTGTTTCTGGCTGATAGGTTTCCATCTGTACCAGATGTGTGTGTGTGTGTGTGTGTGTGTGTGTGTGTGTGTGTGTGAGAGAGAGAGAGAGAGAGAGAGAGAGAGAGAGAGAGAGAGAGAGAGAGAGAGAGAGAGATCTGAACAGCAAAGGGAATGTGCAGAAGGGAAGGATTGAATCCACCCGTCTCCAGCACCTTTGCCTCCCTGTAACTACTCACTGCAGCCATGTTAAGAGTCAACAGCAGCAGCAGCAAACCCAGACTAGTGGTCCATCTAGTGCAGGGGTGTGGAACCTGCAAGCCTTCAAAGGTCATTGGAGTCCACTCCCGCCAGTCCCAGCCAACATGGCCAGTGATCTGGGATGGTGGGAGTTGGAGTCCCACCTCCAACTCATTCTGATTCCTGACCTAATCCATCATCCTGTTTCTCAGAGTGGTCCACCATTTCCCTCCTTGAAAACCACCGCTTTCTTCTTCCCCTCTTCCTCAGTGGCTTCCATGCTCTGAACCAGGAGATACCAGGTTAGCACACACCCTATGTGCTAATAGTAAAGTCATTATCTGAGTGTGGATTCTTATGTAGTCGAAACAGCATCCTACACACAAGAGGGAAATATCCAGATATCTCCAGGTAGAACACACAGGGGAAATCCTAAGGGTTGCAGATGGAGAGGGACAAGGTTTCAAAAAAGATCAGGAATCATGAAATTAGTGCTGACTGGGAATGATGGGAGTTGCAGTCTAATGCATGACCTTGGGCCAGTCACAGACTCTTAGCCTAACCTACCTCACAGGGTTGTTGTGGAAATAAGATTGAGGACAGGAAGAAGTGATTGATGTGAGCTGCTTTGAGTGCTTCAAAAAGAAAAAAAATAAATATAATTAACAAATAAATCTGGAGGGCACCAGATTGGGGGTCATCTGCTTTAGCATTTCTTTGTAGGAAAGATGTCCCAGACTCTCATTTTTGGTTGCTCTGTCTTCCACCTTACCAGGATTGCAGTGCCGCCATGCACTTTTGGCACTTTTTTCAACTAATTTCCAAATGCTTCCTGTTCATAGACTTACAAAATGCATATGACAATAGTGGTGGTTTTCTCAATTCTTCACGTGGAGCTGGATTTAGTAAATTTGGCTGGGGCTATAAACTTGAGAGGAGCTAACTTGCAAAAAAGGGGGGAAGGTGCTATGCCTTTCTCCCATGCTTTTTATTTAGCCTTAGTGTTAAACACACAAACACTGCCCCATATCCAAAACCCCCTTAGTATTGTATGTGGACAATGCTAGGAATGCCTGCGCCCCCTAGCATTTAATCCAAGCACCCCAGTTGAGAGCACAATTTTTTTGCGAGCACCTGCTTTTAATGCTCACAGCAGCCTCACTGGTGCTTGAAGCCTGGAGAAGGCAGAAGGAAGGTTCTGGGAGAGCATGTTTCTGCATACAGAATAAAGTGAATGATAGCCCCAGGCCTGTCCCTGGCAGAGGAATACATTCCCCCGGTGCTTGCTGCTTTTCTCCCTCCCCTCCCCAAGTCAGCATCTCCATCCTTGGGAAAGGGGAGGGTTCCCAGGGTCCTGGATATTTGGAACAAACAGAGCTGACTTGACCGTACCTCTGCTCACAGGCTTGCTAACAGTTGCTTTTTGGAAGCTCCTGATTCAAATTCTTTGAACATCCTTGAACAGGGCAGATACATTATGCATGTCTTTCCTTGTCATATCCAGTTCAGCCCCATTTAAGTCTGATCTTAGCCTTTCAGAGGGAAAGCTTATGGCATCTTCAAATGTGCAGATATCAAGATGTGAGCAATAGCCCCAGTCCTGTAACTGGTGATGTTAATAAGGCTACCAAAGCTTGGCCAATAAGGGAGTGCTGGTGCACAGGCACCTTAAATGATGCTTTTCTGTTTCAGGCATGAGAAAATCAGTATTCCTTTGGGTTATGGGGTGGCATAGAAGTGGAATCAATCAATCAATCAATCAATATGCCACATGCCTCCTGTACAGCAGACACCCCTAATCAGCACACATAGCTTACCCTAGGTAGTTGGAGCAGCTGTAACTATAATTATAACATCTCTTCATTTAATTAAAAAATAGAATAGCTAAGGATTACTGTTTGTGTGTGTGTGTGTGTTTGTTTGCTTTGCCTTGGCTCAGGAGGAAACATTCCAGGGAACTGTACAGGGAGGGGGGGATTTGACAATTTGTACTTACTTGTCTTGTTTGTTTAAATATGTTTGTTAAACTCATAGCCCTCTTCATTCTGAAACAGACACCATACAGATATGCCTATATAAAACAGAGGAGTCAAATTCTCTATTAAATCACAGTACTTTTCCTTCCTTCCATGTCCCAATTTCAGCTTCTTGCAGCACTTGCGCATTCCCATGGCAACACATGCTGCAGGTTCTCCTATTTATCTATCTATGGCTGCAATTTTTATTTTTGGAAGATTTCCTTGCATAGGAGCACAACATTCACTCAAGGGATGATTCAGGGTCAGCCCTGCTGTTTTCTGAGCCTTTGGGGTCGTGCAGAGACAATAATATTTCAGAGACCCAGGGTGCTTCCACATGAAGGGTAGTATCCTGTACTGCTGCTGTGCCTCCATTTGTTCTTTTGGGCCAGTGGAACCAACCAAGAGGACTTCCTAAAGCAGCCCTGGGAATGAGCATAAATACTCATCTTTGCAGCAGAGTCCCCCTCTGCAAATCCAGCAGAGCTGCCCTGTGCTAGACTCGAGCTTTTCTGCAAGCTTCTGCTTGTGCCTCAGGTGCCCCATTGGATAGCAGTTCGAGGTAAGTCAGCCATACAATTAGCAGAGGAAGGACTGGGCTTTCAGTAGGTCATGCTTCACCAGTTAAAGCCTAGAGTTTGACAGGTCGGTGCAGGGAGAGAGGCCAAGCTGAGGCTCCCTTTAAGTAGCCACAGTGCAGACTACCAGCCAAATTGGGCCAGAGGAAGTGCACCAGCTGGAAACCGTATGAGTGCGGCAAAGACCTTCTCCCCTCTCCCACCACGGGCACCAGTGCCCTGGCACAAACCTGGGGCAGCCAGAGACTCAAGCCTGCTTCAGAATCTGGTACCTTTCTGTGGCACTAGCAGTGCGTCTCACTAGTGTGTGGGCAGCTTTGATATTGTGGCTCTGAGTCGTATTGTGCTGGTAACGACAACTGCCACACTCATGTCCAAATACACACTCATACCCAACTTTTTCCCTTTTAACTTCATATAATGATTATGTGTGTGTGTCCCGTTAAACATGTCGTAAATTAGCACAGGTCCTCCTCAATATTTCAGTAACACTCTCTTACTTTTTAATCACCTTTTCCTTTAAACCGTATGACTTGATTCCTTAACTTAAGCAAGTTCATGGAAGGAATGGATCCTTTCCCCTCCTTCCTCTGTCCATGCCTCACATGGCTCAAGAGCCTACTTACCCTACATCCCCCAGAGAGACTTTGGGGAGATCATAGATGACTGCAAAAAGAAAGAGGAAACAGAAAACCTTCTAAGAATTTTCCTGAACTATCTTATCTTGAGATCCAAGCTAATATGCATTCTCTCTCTCCTGCAGTCAAGATCATTTATCCTGCCAACTTTCCCTTTAGAGTGAAATTGACTAAACCAGAAGCTTCTTGCCTTCAGGTCTAGTTAGTGTTACAAATATGTTGATATATATTGTAGGTAGTAGGGAAGAGGTTGCCATTAAGAATTAGAGGAAAAGAGACCAAGTGTGCATTTTGATGCATGTTTAGACAGGAAAAAAAGCTCCACAACTCCCAGCATTCCCCAGCTGGCTGCATTGGGAACTGGGAATGATCGGAACCACAGAACTTTTTCTGTTTTAACCTGCAGAGGACGGCTCCCCTTTTCTTCCTGCTGTGAGGCTAAAACTTCACCTACTGCAGTGTGTACATTTATCAATCTGGCAATCACAGCTGGTTGTAAGCTGTTAGTAGTGCTAAGTAGTAAGGCGTTTCTGCAGCTATACAGAAATGATTCTCTGATGCTACAGGAAAGGATGGGATTACAGCCAGCCAAAGGCAGAAAACATCTATTTTTTGCTGAGGTGGACTGCCAGGTAACTTACTTTGCTGGTACTAATATTGCTGAATTTTTTAAAAGCTGTTTTTAAAGTGCCTTTAAGATGCAGCTGCAAGGCAACTTACAGCTACAGGTAAAAATATAATGTGTATAAGATTAAACCCAATATACAGTAAGGAGGATCTTTCTTTTGTTTTATTAGGCGCAATCAGAACTACACAAGTATTCTGCGCTTTCTGTCATTGGGAGACAAGAAGCTGAGTCCCTTTAACATCACTCACCGCTTTACTCATCTCTTCTGGATGGGAGACCTGAATTACCGCCTAGAATTGGCCCCAATGGTTAGAGAGCCTTTACGTTTCCCTTCTAGCAAACAGCATTTGGCATTCAGGCAGAGCACATTTCAGTGTTCAGAGCATCACACATCCATTATTTTGGTAATTGTTACAACGACCTTGCAAGGTAGGGCACTGGTATTAATCCCCATAACACGTGGTGAGTTTGTGGCAGAGACAGGGCTTGAACTGGGGATCTCATGGTTCATTGCTTGTACTCTTAGATTTTGTATAGATACATATAATTTTAGTGCTGAGCTTTTTACACAGACCTATAGCCTTCTCGTCTGGAACTGGTTTACAGGGAAACTTTTTCCAGATGCCAGCAGAAGCTAGATTTGCTTCCAGACAAGGAATGTATTGTGCAATTGCCATGGTTCATTCACTTACATGGTGGCCCCATATTATCATCCATGTGTAATCTTCCTGCTTTCTGTCAAAGGAAGTCCATTTCTTAAAAAGAAGGGCAGAAGGCTTGCCCCATCTCCACAGAGGTAGATCCCCTTGGCACTATTTTGCCATCTTCTTCAAAAGATGTGATTTCAGTGCGAGCCTTGGTCTGTCTGGCAGGTGAGCTCATCACACATTCAGTATAATCTTTGCAATGCTGCTATCTTATCACTTCTTAATTAATTTTAAACACATCTTTGAAGAAGTGCTTAAATGCTTTCCTGGTGCCACTTCAATGAAACTGTGTTTCATTTGAGAGAGAGAGAGAGAGGGAGAGATTATTATACTTTTATACTGCCCAGGCAGTAGAAGAAGCAAACAAACCACCTCCTAGTCATTCCCATTAATCACTCCTAGCAGAGTGATTAATGGGAATGACTAGGTTGGCCTTCTTTAAATTATATTTCAAGCTTGCTTTGTAGCATCATAGGACTATACTCCTTTGTTACTTCAAAGAAAAAGATATACCACTATAATGCCAATTTAAAAAAAATATTTAAGGAAAGCCCTTCTGATCATAAACTTGCTAAAATAGCAGTGGATGGTAAGGGTTCTCCCTATCATGTATATGTGTGCTGTATTGTAGTATTATGTAACACCCATCAAACTGAGCAAGATTTCACCATTATATTAGTATAGCCAAAAACTATAACCACATACAAGAGTGATCTAAAAATAAATGAAAGATACAGATAGGACCCCCTGCAATGTTGGTGTGTGCTGAGCTATGACAGGTTTGGCTTGCTGGTAAACCTAAACTCATGTCTACAGCACAAGCTTTATAGAATGACAAGCAAGTACTGCTAGGGGCACTGCTCTGGCTGGAACCCCATAGGATATATGTATAGGAAAAGCACATTCTTCTTTGATAGTGTGGAAGGCAATGCCAACTCTATTTGCAGCTTACACTAGAAGAGCAATCATTTCCTATTGCTGGAGACTGTCCAGCTGAAAGAACTCCAGCCCTCATAAAATAAGTTTAAAATTAAAAATCCCAAAAGACACCAAATGCGACTGCATCCAGTTGGGACTGAAAGCGGAGGTAGAGGCATGGGAGATCAAGTTTCAAGTTCAGGAACAAGTCTGGGGCTAATCTATCCCATCCCTGCAGGGACTCTAAAGACATTGATCTATCTTCCTCTGTAGGGATTTTGAATGGAAAACAAAACAGAACAGAATGTTCAGCATAAATATTCTCTGCAAATAGTTGATCACTGAGCTGCTTCCACCCCAGTGATGCTACCTGGCATCTTGTTCTTCCCCAGCCATCAGCTTAGCAATTCTTCAAACATTATGGATGTTTTCCAGACAAAAGCAACAATAATCTCTTGGTTAGTAGAAGACTGCAGTCTAACAGCACAAGCCTAAGCATGTTTGCGCAGATGTAAGACTCATTAAATTCAATGGGACTTACTACCAGATATCTGCACATAGGATTGTCAGTTCTAGGCAACCTACAGGTCCAGTCTGATACGAATGACTGTTTTTTTATTGTTGCAATATCACTGCAATATCACTGTAATAACTATAGTAGTTCTAAACCTATTATACCAGCGTGACAACTTTTAGTATATTTCTGCATAATAACTTAGTCTGGCACAGTGTTGACAGATGCTAGATCACAGCAGCAGTTCTTGGAGAGGGATTTTTCTATAACCCTTTCCCCTTGTGCCATTTTCTTGATTTAACTCGCGTAGAAACACACCGTGCTGCTGTTGGTGCTCACAAGTGCAAAAACACCTGCACATGCATGATTTAAATTAGAAAGAAGTTAAATCTCAAATACTTCAGCATTGTTGTCCCAAACCAGTTTTAAGGATGAGCATGCCGGTCACACATTAGATGTTGCTCAGCCCTGAGAATGGGTTTTTGTGGCCTCAGACACCAGAGTGCTGTTTACTATCAAGGAAGTATCTGTGAAAGAAAACAGAGGTGACATGATGACATTTCCACCTGTTATCAGGAAGCAGAAAATATCATCCAGAAGATCAAGCAGCAGCAGTACTCAGAACTGCTGAATTTTGACCAGCTCCTCTTAGAAAAGAAGGAACAAAAGGTGTTTCTGCAGTTTGGTAAGAGTATTGTTAAATTCTGTTCTTAAGCCTATTTCCTTTTCCTTTGCCCTGCATTGAAAAAAATTCTCATCAAAGGGGAAATCACTGAGTAGCAATGCATGCAGACTGGGCAATTTTCTTTATGGCATTGCAAACACAATGCCTGTTTGAGATAATGTGAATTGAACTGTTATTGTGCATAACAGCCACTCATTGTACACATTCACCAAACCTCATGGAAATATGTACTTAGCCTGTCTATGAAGAGGAAAAAATGCACTCTCCAACAGAGTCTGATATGGGCCTATCTTGACAAAATTTTATACATTCTTGAGAGATATAGGCCTTGGGAAAATGCCAATATTGCAACAGGATTTTGTATATTTTTCTGGCATTATGCATATTGTCCAACAGGCCTCTGGAAATGTGGATGTCTGAACTGGGTTTTTCTTGCAAGGATTTGGTCCATTCTCTGGTCACTAGGCACAGTCTCCAGCCAGACTTGGGGAATGACTTTTATCTCAACTGTGTTTGGTACATTCCCTGGGCAATATGCACATTCTCTGGTTCATAAACAGAGTCTCAAATAAACATATGTTTTGTTTTCTGTCTTGTTTGGAGGTGGGCAATTTGCAGCCCACAAACCTCTTGCAGCACTGCTTAATTTTATGCGATCAATGGCATTTCCCTCCCACAATTGGCAAAAAGGGGACATGGCTGCAGCCTTCTTTTCCTACTTCCCAGCTGTTCCCTGCAGATCAGCAGTGAGTGTGGGGAAGAAAGGCTTAACCCTTTCTTCTCCCCTGTGATCCCAAAGAAAATTGCCTTCCCCACCAGTGCTATAAAGCTTAGAAAATAATTCCTGTCACACATACACTTGTCAACTTTGGCAGGGAACAGCTGAGCAGTAGGAGAAAGCGTGCTATGCTGTAGGTAAAATAATTTTTTCACTGAAGTCCCAGCCACTTTTCCTAGCTGTTCCTCACTGATCAGCTGAGCAGTGAGATCCTGCAGGCAGCCATGTCCCCTTCCCCTCTGTTCATCCATGTGAAAACATGGGTGAGGGTGCTGTTGAATCCATGTGCCCAAATACACACAAGCGACGCATGTGTGAGAGTGGATGGATAGGGTGGCATGTATGAGAAAGTGACAGGCACACAGATGAACCTCATTGCACAGTCCTTGCCACCCCACTTTCTTTTTTTGCCTCTTACCCAGCATTGTGTGCAAATCAAAAGTTGGAGTGTGTATTGATGGATGGAGTGTATTTCTGTATGTTTGTCTGTGGATCCCTGCACACCACTCACATACCCACCCTTTCACACATCTAAGCAATGGGAGTGAGGCAGTTGGACAGCAGATAAAGATTAATTTTATCTGTAGGCCAGCTCCGGTTCCCCCACACTGCTCAGCTGTTTCCTGTTGATCAGCTGAGCAGTGTGTGGGAGGTTTATTCCATTTCCCCTCGGCCGCTGCCCCCCCCCCCCCCCGCAACAGCCTCAATGAAGATTGCTTCCCATCCCATGCAATCCTTCTGTAAGGTTTATAGCAGCACGTGGGGCGATTTTCATTCAGATTGCAAGGGAAAGGGTTACCCTGTCGTCTCATGTACGCAGCTCAGTTGTTTGGCAGGATATAAGGAAAAAGGTTGCAGACAGGACCACTTGGTCCATCTGTGCAGATGATTGGTGGGAGGTGATGCCACAGGTTGCATGCATAAACTGTGGTCTACATGTTGCCCATGGGTTTCCCAGCTCTGTGCTATAGTTAGAAAACGAGGAAATGAGTTTTTGGAGACTATGCATATTGCATAGACTATGCATATTGACTGGAGAATGAAGGAAATGCTGCTGATGTATAGACATTCTCCACTGCCTGTTGGAAAGTATATATATTGGCTGGGCAATGTATGCCATTCTTCTTTCATGAACAGACTGTGTGTGTGCTCTCCATGAGGCATGGTGAATGTGCAGAATGGACGGTTGTTATGCACAATAACCATTCAACTCACATTATCCCAAACAGATGTAATATTTGAAATGCTGTAAAGAAAATGCCATAAGCAGTCTATACTGTTGTGAGAGACCACACAACAGCTAACCATGTGCCACATGGGATGTTTACATGCATGAGCTGGATGTAATGTAATGTAATATAATGTAATGTATGCACTATCAGCTGTACGTTTGGGGTTGTCAGTAAAATTAAAACAACCAGCCATCTGTCTGTTTCAGAGGAGGAAGAAATAACATTTGCCCCAACCTATCGCTTTGAAAGGAACACTCGGGAGAATTATGTCTACACCAAGCAAAAAGCCACAGGGGTATGCCATATCTCCTAACATATTGTAATGTTTCAAATTATATCTATTGCCAGAACTGTTTCTCCTTCTATAGACAGAGTGATGGAGAAAATATAATTGAGAGCAAGCTGATGGCTTTTTGGCAGCAAAGCTTTCCTTCTGACAGAGTGAAGCCGTCTTGATTATTGGTTCTTCTTTTGTTTGCAGATGAAATACAATTTGCCATCCTGGTGTGATCGAGTGCTCTGGAAATCATATCCCTTGGTGCATGTGGTGTGTCAGTCTTATGGTGGGTAGATAACAGATTGAAAATAGCAGCAGAGCTGGTTTAAACGGAAATGATTCAGAGCAGAATCTGCAGAATTGCCTTTCACTGCCAAGTTCTTGCCAGCAGATACATCCTTTCCTTTCTGGCTTGGAGTGTCTTCTCCTGGAACTAGGAAGTGCGATCGGGCATCAGTTAGTGGTGAGGGAACCTCACCTTGCACATGTTAGGAAGCTTTCTTCACCCAGTAAAAGCAAGCAAGAGATGCCTCTCTATCATGTCAGTCATCTGCAGAATATCTCAGCAAGTGCAGGCTGCAGTGTGTGTGTGTACAGATAGATGTAGATATTTTTGTAATTTTATAGATGTAATTTTATATAAAATTAGAGACATTTTATCAGTTGCCACCCACCTTAATTCAGAGACTTGCAGAACCCAGAGGAGGATGCCCAAGGATGATCTTAACACCTGGACAGGTTCCTGTGAGCAGCTGGTCCTTCAAGGATTCCACCACTGAGGGCTACTTTAAGATATTTGTGTACCAGATGGATTGGTTATTTGCTAGATACATGAAGCTGTTAAAGGCATGACATTGCTTTTTTTGTGAATCCCTCTGAAGATGAGATGATTTGCTCTCATCTTCTTTTGGGAGATCAGGAAAAGAGGCTCTTGATATTTGCTTTTCCTCTCTTAGGATGCACCAGTGACATCATGACAAGTGACCATAGTCCTGTTTTTGCTACATTTGAGGTTGCTGTCACTTCCCAATTTGTCTCAAAGAATGGTAAGTGCAGGCAATGCAGTTTTCTTCTTTATATTTTGTGTAAAAAGATGTGGCATACTAGGCTCTAGCTGAGTGGAGGACAACTGCAGGCAGTTTGGGCCGCTCCCCCACACCCAGACCTGCTATGGGTAAAACCTCAAAACAAAGGATGAGAAAATGGATTTGTTGTTCACTGCCACAGTCTGGCACCAAACTTCTATGGAGGCTCACAATAGACAAATGTGCCTAGTTTTCAAGCTAAATTTGTCCATTTAAGTCTCTATAGTTGTTTGTCGCCAAGTTTAGATGGCAAACCACATTTTTTTGCATGCTTTTCTGTTGTTATTGGTAGTTGTTTTTCAAATGCACCCCCACCCTGCTCAGGCACCTTTGAGAGTATTGCTAAAAGCTGTCTTTAACCTGAACAAGTCTCCTCGTTTTGCAGATGACAAGTACACAGACTCTCAGGGACAGATTGAATTCCTGCACTGCAGTGCCATCCTCAAGACCAAGTCTCAGACAAAATTCTACATTGAGTTCTACTCCAGCTGCTTAGAAAGTACTGCCTCTCCTGCTGTTGTATTGTATAGCAGTTCCTAATCATAATTAAATTATTTAGAACATTGTAAAGGGAAGGGGACAAAAGGGAAATGATTTGCTAATTTCATTTCTGCATTGCTCACAGGCTTCTAAAATATGTCTATGGTAACATTGAACTGTTTATCAAAACATAGCAAATGGGTCCACCATAAGCTGCCAGGGGATGGTGCTCCCCCAGGGACAAGTGTGTCTGCTCATTTTGGGTTGCCCCTGGAAGGACTAAATTTCCATTCCATGAGGGTTCACCTCAAAGTGTCTCAGGCAGGCAGTGAGGCTATTAGCAGGGCAATGGAAGTGGGTGCGCCGGAGTTACAGCCCCGGGGACCTGATAAGCCACTTGAGAGCAAGAGTGGGGAGACATGGAATAGCTGCCCCTATTTGCATCCTTCCCTCAACTAGCAAATTTGGGATTGATCTGCCAGTTTGTTAGATCTGATTTGCGACTGATGTAATCTTGTGTGGCTGTTTATTAATATAGCATGCACTTCCATGACTGAAAACCATTCTCCAAACTCAGTAATAGGCTGGATGAGGACCCATAAATTGAAGCTGAATTCTGGGAAGTCAGAGGCATAGTGGGTTGGTGGTTCCTGGTCTGGGAAGTTGGTACCCAACTTGTTCTGGATGAGGCTGCACTTCCCCTATAGAAGTAGGTATACGGTTTGAGCATGTTCTTAGCTCTGGCATTGTCTTTTGGGTTGTACACAGCCTTGGTGGTTCAGAGCAGTAGTAACCTCTGAGTTAGATTGCTGTTGTGTGTTATGTGTGGCGCTACCCTTGAAAAGAGAAGCACCAGTTCCTACACAGTTCACCTCCTAGAATTCTGATGGTTTTGCCTACATGGAACCACATCACAACTGTTCTGAGATAGCTACATGGTTGCCTATTCGTTTTCAAGCCCAGTTCAGTGATTTTAAAAGAGGAAGCCCTTCTCTGCATACCTTTCCCAAGAATAGTCCATTTTTCATCTACAAAGGAGAGGAACTCTTCTGCAGTAGCGCTCTGACCTCAGAATGCCTTTCCATACACCTGGCACTAACACAGTCTATTTTTCAGCATCAGAATTGTATGTATAGGCTTTTTTAAAAAAGGAAATCTATATTTTTACTTGTAATTTTTAATCCTGGTGGTAGTCATATTCCTCTCAATTTTACTGTACTATATTTAGTTTTAGGCCATTTTATGGTTTGGAAAGTTTAATTGTTGTTTAAACTTCCCTAAAATCATCTTTGGAATGAAGGCATAGTAGAGAAGATCTAAAAATTCAGAAACAAACATGTTTATACTACACGTCTACTCAGAAGTAAGCTCACTGAATTCATTCATTCATTTATTTATTTAAAGCTTTTATATGCCATCCCCTCATGCCTCGGCATCTCAGGACAGCTTACAACATAGGGATGGCTTACAACCATTGGACCTACTCCAGCTCAAGTGTGTATGGATTGCAGCCTCTGATGCATTTGTATATCACATAGGCAAGCAGACATGAGACTAGGCGCGTTCCCCCCACACTTAGCTGTGATCTTGACTGAGTGTCCCGAGCAAATCTCTCTCACATCACCCTATTTATCCCAGATATCATCTAAAGTGCAACATGAAGGGTTCCTAAAGGGCTCTCTCTCATTCATGCACTGACCAGACACTGTCTTACTTGGCTTCAGTGGCATTGCTGCATCATGCGAGCCAGTGTGGCATTGTGGTCAGAGTGTGGGACTGAGCCTTGAGAAATCTAGGTTCTGGTTCCTGTTTGGTCATGAAGGGCACTGAACAGGAAAAAGGCCCTAAATAAACAGGGAAAAGGACGTAAATAAAATGAATGAATGAATGAATGAATGAATGAATGAATGAAACATGCCTTCAGGCGCTGCCCTTGATCTTACTGCACAGAGTTATGAGATTGAGAGAACTGGGCATGTTCAGGCATGAGAAGAGAAGACTGACGGGGGGGGGGGGGGGACATGATATCCCTTTATAAGTACCTCAAAGGCTGTCATGAGGAAGGTCAAGATCTCTTTTTGATGATACCAGAATGTAGGACACAGAATAATCAGATCAAGTTGTGCCAGCCCAGATTCAGCCTAGATATCAGGAAAAGCTTCCTCACTGTCAAAGCAATACAGTTATTTGTTTGCTTTGCCTCCAGTTGCCTAGAACGGTGGTGGGCTCTCCCACACTAGAGTCATTCAAGGCAAAACTGGACAGCCATTTGTGTGGGAGGGTGTAAACTGTGTCCTGCAGCAGCAGGGGGTTGGACTTGATGGCCTTCATGGCCCCTTCCAACTTGACTGTATGATTCTGTGAAAATATACATACATACATACATATGTGTTCCCCTGAGCTTGGGAAAAAAGCTCAAGTGTTTGTTTTGTAGTGGGAAAAAAGCTCAGGTGAGATAGACGTTTAAATTACATCCAATTTCAATGGTTACTCTGGTATTTGTGCATAAATACCTGGGCTCTGTGATGGCTATAAACCCTTCAGGCCACTGCAGTGCAGCCTGTAGATGAGTTATTGCGCAATGCCACACAGTGTATGGCAAGGTGGTTATAGTCGGTGTAGCAGAGTCAGCTCGTGTGTGCACCTATGAGAGGGAAAGAGTGATTCTGTTTTAAGTCGTAATAGGAACATAATGTTGCATCTGGTAATATGCACCAAATTAATATGCTGCTGCAGTAGTTGAGGTCCAATCTTTTATACAGTTACTTGTTTGCTTTGCCTCCAGATAGCACAAATCATGTTTTTGCATACTTCTCCACCCTGATTTAAGGTAGCTTGCAGATGCATACAAAATAACTTCATTATCCTCATGAAAAGTGTTTTAAACATCTCTTTTGCCCTATCACTGAGACAGGGTTGTGTTGTTTTTGTTTTTTAAGTGATCATGTAAACAGACTCTCCCAGAGCTATCTCATAATCACTTTCTCTTCCACTGGAACTTAGATTACAGGGCTGAAGCTTCATTGATTGTGAATTTCAGTCAATAAAAGCACTTCAGATCTTGAGAAATCAAGGATCAATATTTAGAGAGCAAATAATTGCAGTGTGATGATTGTGTAAACAGAATTATATAGTGGGCCTGGAGATTATACTTCTGCATATTTCAGAATCTGTGCTGTTGACATAATGAGTAAGTACATGTCCAAATTGTGTTGACTGTGCTGTCACCTTTTGGAGGAGGGTGGCAGATCCGAAAGAGCGAAAGTATGCCTCTACTGTACCGTTCACGTTATTCACATGTCACAGAGCTCTATTAACCCAGCTCCGCTCAAAAAATAGTTTGGCTATACAGAGATTTGCATACATTTCTATGGAAACCATGTGTTAGGAATCTTAAATTAGAATTTTAAAAATGTGCTGTCTTGAGTGGTGTAGGAAGAGCTGTCATGTTCTTCTTCTCTTCTTGCTCATGCAAGCAGTGAGCCCCCTAATGTCTTTCTTAACCAGAATGAAATAATAAAAAGACAATAAAGTGCGGTCATTTGGAAATGCACTAGGTAAACATTCCCTTAAGATCAGATCTTTATGTACACACAGGTGCTTTCCATTCTAGTGTCCAACAAGAGGAATAATTAGCTGTTTCTCTTTGCTGCCAAGTTTTGCTTTGCTTTGTTTTTTGTTTTACAAACATGTGTGCTTGTGGTACATTTCTCAGCGGGTAAAAACTGTTCTTTTCTAATACTTTTGCAGGCTTTGTAAAGAGCAAAGAGGGAGAAAATGAGGAAGGAAATGAAGGGGAACTGGTGGTAAAGTTTGTTGACGCTCTTCCTAAGGTAGCCTGACAGTATGTTTTTATACTTATTTTAACTAAGCTATTCTTTGTTGTACAGCCAATGTGTATTGACTTATATAAAATTGATTCACGGTATATAATCAACCATGATTGTTGTTTGCACGCGTTTCTGATAATACTGCCCAGGGCCCCAGTGGGACAGGATACACACAAAGGTATTGTTACTCAGCCTTACCAACCTCAGTTTCACTTCCCCAGTGCTGAACAGCAGGAAGTGAAACTGACAAGATTCTTCTCCTACATTCTGGGGAGACATTTGTTAGAGCAGCAAGAGGAGGATCACAGAGGCTTTAAAAATCAGGGGGCATAAGGAGGAAAGATCCACAGGCACCTTTGCCGGATGCTTAGCACCTGCTTAGAACCATTTTTGTTTAAAAAACTAGACAAGCAACTTACCACCTTGGTGGTAAAGCAGAGAAGCACCCTGCCTCTCAAAACTGGGGAATATGCGGATGTGAGCAGAATAACAGTTTTATTCAAAGGTGTTCCGAGGTTGAGTACAATACTTACATCAGGGAAATGAGAAAGGGAGGAAACGGACAAAGAAGCAAATTAATCACCCAAGCATAAGGGATGTATGCCACTAGGCATGTAAGATCTCACAGGAACCATCAGTTGGTGCCTGTGCCATTTAGAGAGTCATAGTCCAAAGAGCATCCTCTAGAGTAGGCTGAGATGATGCGGTGGAGATACATTTTTCCTGCCAAAATATGCTGTGTTTTGACTGCTGTGAAAATGCAGCATCCCTATAACAAGAGTGCTGTATAAAAGGAAAACATCTAGATCCCTGTAACCCAAAGTGCAGACCCATTTTTGCACTACTAAATATTGGATGATTCTTGATCATCAAAAGTTTGGGGCCAGACTGGATGAGATGCCATTAATTCAATTAGTGGCTTTTAGAATGCCTTCTAAAAAAAAAAAGTGGCGGTGTACCACTCAGAGAGCTGTGACTATTGGGAGGTATAAAGATGCTGCTGACACCTGGATTACCTGTGAAATGTAAATGACTACAACAACTGCATGCTTGAGCAGTCCAATGTGGGTCAGCATCCTGATGTGGGTGGTGGTAGGGATTTAACTCTTTATCCCCTGCTCTGGAGGACTGTGCCTAAAGTTTGCATTAGACCAGGAGTCTCAAACTCACCTTACCTGGGGGCCGCTGGAAGTAGAGTCTGGGTGAGGCTGGGCCGCATCAAGTATTCCACCACCGCGGTGGTGGTGGGCCGCTCATCCCGCAGTCAGCCCGGGCGCCGCCGGTGCTTTGAAGGCTGCAGAGCCCCTCCCCTGTGCCCCCCCATCCCAGCAATTGGCCCGTGGGCCGCGAGTTTGAGACCCCTGCATTAGACTAACGTGTGTGCGTGTGCATGTGCACAAACGCACCTTCTAAACAGAGTTTTTGTTCCCAGGGAAAGCATGGAGAGGCATGATCTGGATTAGGAAGGGTTAAAGCCTCCACACTCATCATGCTGTAGTCCCAATCAGGATTGGTGGGCTCAATCTTTTTAAAAACCTTAATATAATTACTTATTGCATAAATGGTGTGCCTTCATATGTTGCCCTCAATTTTCCTGATGTGGAAGATGTTTTACTAATCGGCTATAGAATGCTTTTTCAGGGCCCTGCTCCAAATCCTTACACTAAATGAACATATGGCTAGTTAAATAGCTTGGAAGAACAAGTTGAAATTAAATTCCAGCTGGTGTCCTTAAAAGGATTTTCAGTTAAGTACTGCCAAGAGATATCTAGTAGCCCCAGTTAGCTGTGTGTGGTGTTACATTCCTGACTTCTACATAAGTATTAGAAGGGACAAGACCTAAAGATTAATTCGCTTTGCACTTAATACAGTGGGCCACTTTGCATGCTCAAACTAAGCCACTCAGTTTCTCATTGAAAGCAAAATTTGGAAGAATTGCTGGAAAACATGGACAGATTAGGAAAGATGCCATTGACATCTGTCAAATGTGAATGAATAAGCCATCACGATTCCTCAGTAAATTCTCATCTGAGGAAGTCCTTGGAGTATTCCCACAGATTTAGAGAGCATTCCCCACACTCTGGGCATAGGATACTGTGGATTTCTAGATCTGAGTTTAGAAATAGAGCTTTAACCTCAGAGCTGGAGATCCATGCTCAACCTGCTCCCCAGATTTTCTATTCTAACTTTTCCATCTTTCCCAAGGGTTAGGTACCCAGGAAGAGATGTCAGATTTGCTATCAGATAGCTGCCAAGAACTTTGGCTCTTTTAAGAAGGGCTTTTCTGGCATGCCTCGTCATGATATTGTAGCTGTTAATCCATATATCTCCCTGGAAATAACTATGGGGGACCTTGTCAAGGAGACCCCCCACCTCTTTTCAAGGGATCCAGACTTTGACACTTTACTGTCATAAGTCTGGTTTGTTTTCAAAGGGTGTGGCTCACCCTTTTCCATTTTCGCAAGTATCTGGAATCTGGGGAACTAGCGAAAAAGTTAGAGGATCTTGCCACAAAGGGGATATGAATCCAACTATGACTTTTTTTGTGAGGACAGATCACACATCTTCTGACAGCTGTCAAACCAACCCAAACGGGGGAAAAGAGACTAAAGAAAGAAGTTGTTTCAAGTATGCAAATATCTGTGGTCTAAACAAAAATAAACAAAAAGGATGGTAACCATAGCCTCTCAAAGGTGCTTCTTGAGCACTTTGAAGGAGCTGTCAGTGGCTCTCAAAACTACAGTTATGAGAACTGTTTATCAAGCCAACTTTTTGTGATCTACCCCTTCCTCCCAGAAAGGGTAAAGGGGAAAAATGACTCACAGTTACAGCTGATAGCAGGGAGATAGGTTGGTCCTGCCACAGTATCTCTGGGGATATGTCAGGAGGACCAAGAGGGAGCGAAGGAGAGAGCAACCCACGGTGAGCCAGATCATCTTTTGGAAAACAATCCACCCACAATGACTTGCTGCCAGGATGGCTTGGCATGAAATTGTAATGCTCTCTCTGGCTGTTGTTGACTTGTGTATTCAGAGTCTAAAGGGGACTGCAGTTAGCTGAACAGTTTAATCCTAAACATTACTGGCTGCTATTGCCTGAGGCGCTTTTAACCTAGAAAAGGTCTGGGGAAGTAGATAGTGCTTATATAGTCCTCCTCAAATTTTACTGAAGCCTTTGAGCTTTTCTTTGCAGCTGACTCCAATTATTTCAGACCCAGAGTATCTACTGGACCAACACATTTTGATCAGCATTAAGTCATCAGACAGTGATGAATCTTATGGTAAGCCTCACCCATAAAGCTTATACACAAGTCAAGCTCTACTTACATTTTTTTTCAAGCTGTTTGGCTTGAGGTACAGAGAGAAGGAATGACAGCAGAGTATTACTAAGTGTTGATTGCTGTGATGCTCTGCTTCCTGCTACAAAAATATAGCTCATATGCACAAAAATATAGCAAGAGCAAATGTAAATCAAAGGCAACCTTAAGTGCTCCTGAAGGTTATGCTTCTTTGCAGAGCCGCTGAACATTTACCTACCCCAAAACAAACCCATCTATTTATTTATTTAATTTCAAGTTTTTCTATGCCATCCATTACTAAAAAAGTCTCTGAACAGCTTACAAGGAACAAAAATACGAGGAACAAAAACCGTAACAGTAACAACACGTAGCACACAGCATCTAAAAATAGTGATAAAAACAAGGATAAAACCAATGTTAAAATACTGGGAAAATAAAAGTTTGTTTCATGTGCATTTGTTTTGCAGGAACTAGTGTCTGTCATCAGTGGTAAAACTGTAAATGCTTTTTATCCCAAATAGTACACATTTGATATGTAGGAGAATGTGCTAGTTTTCCCTGCAGGGAGAGGGGCATCCATCTTTCTTCTCCTAGTGATTACAACTTGGTCATCCATGATATTGTAGTCCCCATGGAGCAGAGCCCACTGCAAACTTCTCTTGCACAGTGAAGATAAGGAAAACTTACTGGGTCAGCTTAGGGATGTGTGAGGAATCCAACAAGGGGATGAAAATCCAATGGTTCAGCACCCCCTGGTGCTGGTTTCTTAGCCCTACTCTGGCACCCATTCACTGTTGTGTGCATTGAGCCAGTTCTCAGACTTTCATCTCCAAGATGTGCTGTGGTTTGTGCATGATTTTTGTTCAAATCATGCTATTTGTGCAAATTAGAAACTGAACTCTATGCAGTTCTCACACAACTCATGCTGGAACTTTGTAGTTTTTGTCTTTTATATAAATTGCATAAATGTAGGTGAACTTCACAATTTGTGCAAGGAAAGTTTTAGCTATTTATCTTTTTAAAATCATGGCCAGTCTTAAAGCCAGAAGTCCATAGAATCCTTCCCTCATGACTTGGCTGACTTCCTATCATTGCAGCAGAAGTGGGCAGGAAGCCTATTGAGCTCAAGCGAGCCAGACTTCCCAGGGTCAGCTTATCCCTAGTCAGATCAAAGATCCACTTCGTCCAATATCCTCCTTCCAGCACTTGCCAGTCAGATGCCTCTGGGAAGTCTGCAACTGGGTGAAATGTCCAGAACAAGAGCGGACATTAGCATTTAAGTTTCCAGTTGTCCTTCAGGGTGTTTTACAGTCAGCACAGCTCTGCTTGTGGCTAATTATCAGTAAGAGTGTGGGCTTACCTCTAGGAAACTGAATATAGGGTTGCAGCCTCCAGACTTGGAGGCTTCCATGAATCCAGAGCCTTGCCGGGCAGAAGCCAGTGGAATAGGAGGAGCAGTGGAGACAGTCTTGGTTCCCCAGTCCTTCAACTGCTGCATTTTCACTAGGCAGCCTTTTGCCATTAGTGGCTGCTCTTCTGAGGGGAGGGATTGAGACTGGAAGAGACTGGAAGTCGCTCATATATTGGCTTTTCTGGTCTCCTAACCCACTGGCATGCCTTCTCCGCCCGCCCTGTCCCCCCGTCTCCAAAATTGATTTTCTGAGCATAAGACCCAGCTGGCATGGTTCTTTCTAGGAGCAGGGAATGGGGTTGGATTGCTGACTCCCTTTTTTGATGTCAGAACATTGTCTGCAACCTCGGAAAAGGGATTGCTCCTGTCCTGTATTGCTCAGGGAGGGGCCATGAGTTTGCTTCTTTAATCTTGTTTGCTTGGATAAATTGGAGCAATAGGTTTGATTTATCCATTGATAAATTGGTAAATTGGAGCAATCGGTCTAGACCCATTCCCTCGTTGTTCTCTAGGTGAAGGCTGCATTGCCCTGCAGAGTGGAGCGACAGAATCCCAGATCCCTATCCATACTGTGCTCACCCACCATGGGGAAAAGACGGGTATCTTCCAAGGAGAATTCAAGCTACAAACATCCCAAGGCAAACAGAGAGAAAAACTGTATGGTAAGGCAGCATGGCTCCCACACTATCATGTCCTTGGCTAGGAAAACTCTAAGGATGCTTCTAGAAAGGAGGTGCCTCCTGCAACCAATCAAAAGGCATAGTGTGACTGCTCTGTTTTTCCTCCTCCAGTGATTTGTTATGGTAAGAAAAAAGGCAGAAGAAGCAGTAGGAAAACATAGGAAGCTAGGAAAGGAAGATGTTTTCATTTGGATGTGGACACACTAATAAAATTTTGTGTTTGAGGCAGGATGATTGCATGCTAAAAGCCTTGTCACGGAACGTGGTGAAGTGATGCATTTGGAAGAATGGGCTTTGTTTTCCTAGCCAAAAATGGTTATGTAGGAGAGCATTCTTTCTGTGTGCTTCTGATGAAAAACATGACTTGGTTTCCATCCTAGATTCCCTGTTCAGTCTCAGGCAAAGGACTTATGCTTGTTTATCAAAGATTTGGGGTTATAGCCTTGATTGCCCTCAGAATATGTTGGCAGAGGAAATAAGCTGTCAGATGGCATTTGAGCAGCAAGAGCTGGTAGCTGCTGAAATCTGGGATGGTGTAAGCAGGAAATACCAGGCTGAGGAAAAGATACACAGACATGTCTTGATGTTTTCCATTTTAATGCTCTTATTGTCACTGCAAGAAGGGACTTGTTGCAAGGTAAGCCCCACAGGTGGGGGGCTAAGTCATGGGCTAAGTTCACGTATCATGACAAGCAACCCTGCGTGGTTACAGCAGTTCATGGTTTTTACCTTGATGTTCCTGAAACAAGATCAGGATCGTGATGGTAACTCTCCTCCCTCCTGCCATTTCTGTCCGTCTCAGTCCTCCAGGCACTATCCCAGGAAACACTGGAGGAGGAATGAGGCTCCTCTCTTTGGCAACCATGATTGAAAGTTGAGTTCAGATCACTGCAGCTGCCAAGCAATCCCTGTTGTCTGAGCCATTAAGCTCAGCACAGAGGGCAAGGGAACCAATGCAGCATCTTCACCTCCTGTTCTGGAGTGTGGTGGGTGGGTGCGCACTGGCGCAGGAGGTGTCTGAAACATGCTCAGGCAGAAAGCAGGTGAAATCAGTTGGCCGGTGCTGCAGAAAGCAGCAGTGCTACTCAGCTGCTTCCCCTCTGCCCTGCACATACATGGCTGGGAGAAGCAACTCACATGAGCAGGAGCAGGGAGAATATTTATTTATTTATTTAAAACTTTTATATGCCATCCTCTATGCGTGGCATCTCAGAATGGCTTTCAAACAATAGAATGGCTAGGCAGCAGTGCCCAGCGGGCCCAGTTGGATTTTCTAATTGGCAAGGAGGGTGGCAACAAGAAGGGCCTTTTCAGGAGTGGCACCCCAACTTTGGAATGTGTTCCCAGGAGAGGTTCGCCTGGTGCCCCCTTTATATTCTTTCTGGCACCAGGCAAAGACCTTTTTATTTTGTCAGAATTTTATTTGCTAATCTGTTTTTAATGATGAGTATTTTAATGTGGTATGCCTTTTATGTCGGTTCAGTTAAGATGTATAATGATAATTTAAATTATCAGGGAACTGCAGAAATCACAAAGCAGCTGCAGAAAGGGAGGAGGGGTTAGTATTTCCCCTTTCTGGAGTAGCTGGAAAATCAGGAATATGTCGAAAAGGTGGAGACCCTGAGACATATTACTAACAGAAAATTACATTGCTAAGTGGGAGATACTGTCCCTTACCCTGTTAGTGTGTCTATTTCTTCCACCTTTCCCTACTTTCAGTGCATTTCCTTGGTGCAGCTGGGCTCCTCCTCTCCTTTAACACTTTCTCCACAGTCTTGCATTTCCTTTGACAGCTGAAACGTGCAAGGGAATTGAGTGGGTAAGACTATCAGCCAAAAGGACATATTTGCACACTTGTGAAAGACCAACAATAATAGTTTTTTGAACAAAAAAACTGGCACATTTTTGCGGCTTCAAAAATAAAAAGTAAATTGAAGCAGAGAGGGGGTCTAGGTGACGAGATAAGTCTGGTTCTACCACAAAGTATCCTGGGATACATGCCTGATAAAAACAGTCTTGTCAATCATATTGTGCATATTGGGCAAACAACCCACACTATAGTTCTTGTTTGTAGGAATGGTTTAGCATTATGCATGAAGCCGAATTGTTTCACTGATCGTTTATGTTAATCGCAGGTATTAAAATTGGAAGATTTAGCATTGTGTGCAAACATTAGCTGTTAGAGAAATCAGTAACTTTAAGATAATCAACTGTAATCCTATGCATTGATAGTTCTCTGCTTGTCTCAGACTTTGTGAAGGTTGAACGGGATGAAACAGCTGGGCAGAAACCAGCGAGGGGCTTGAGCTGTGTAGACTATGCCAAAGAGCGGGAGCAGATGAGTAGGTAAGTTGCAGGCATGAGTGCAAAAGTGACTGACATGTTGGCTGATGACATGCCCTCAGGCAGCTCTGGATGTGCCAGAGAAAGTGGGCAGTGCAGAATAATTAGGATCTGGGGAAGTTGCTTCAATGAAACCCTTCCTAGCAAACTAATAAAAGATGATAAGACTGTGTAGTGAACTTTCTCTGAGTAAATTAATGGATGCAAGAAATGACTGCATGGAGAAAAGACAACCATGTTAACACTGTGTTTCAGAAAATGAACATCCATCTCAAAAATCACTAATCTGCTTTTCCTTAAAGGTGTGCTTCTTCTAACAGGATGCCCTCTCACCTGGTGGCCAAAGAAGCAGCAGCAATTGCTCGCTTTCGAGGAACGACAACCTCTCTGGATGAACCGTGCAAAGATGATCACTTGCGGTAAATTCATGGGGTCACCTTAGACTTCTTCCAACTGCACATTACATTAATGGTGTGGTTCACCACCATATGGAATTTTAAATGTTTTAAAGCTATGCACAGGGTGGGTGAGGTGAGCGGAGAGAAGCTTTTCCATTGGCACCACAGGGTAAAAGCTCCACAGTAGTTTTCTTATTCTAATGTGCCTAGCACACTCTCTGAAAGATTATATTTAAACTGGTCTTAGTGGACTATGGAACAGGGAAACACCTGGATTTGTCAGTTGTTACCATAGCCATATCACACAAAAAATGGGTGAGTTTGTCCTGATATTAAGAAGGGAGATGTGTGAAAGGGAGATTTGCCAGAAACAAAGGAGGCTGCATTGTTGTTAAAGACATAAATGGCTCTTAAGAGTGAAATCTAATATCAAGAAATATCCATTATAATAGCTTATAGTGGTAAATTGACTAGGATTTGAGAAAATACCCATAAACCTTAGAAAAGCTTAGGGTAAATAATATGCATTGAATTTGGAGTGTGGGTGTGATAGGATGAGTAGCCACTTGCTGAGCCAACTCTATCCTGAGACAGGATTAGCAAGAGGTCTTGAGTACTGTGCAAGGATGATAAATGAGCATTGATTATTCATTATTTATTTTTACATGGGAAGGGTGCCATTTGGATCTTTCAGCTCAGCCAGCAAAACATCTTAGGCCAACCATGGTCCTTGTCCTCAAACCACATTTGCTGAGATGCAACTACCCTGATGGTTCAGTAAGATCCAGAATGGAGGTGGAGTCAGCAGTCTACCTCATATGTGCAAGCTTATTCATCCCTCACCACCAGTTATCAAAAGTGACAGACTACCTCATTTCCATAATGGCATATTATATGAATATGGTTTATTCCCCTCTTCCATAACTCTTTCTCTTCAGCAGTACAGTAACTGCAGACATCACCAATCCAAGCTACTTACGAATAGCTGCTTCCTCTCAGTCATTCTCTGCAACAAGCCAGTTTAAGCAGGTTCCTTCGCCAGACCAACCACCTGCCTTCTGGAATTATGAGTCACAACCCAAAGATAATCCTTCTCTGCCAGGACTAGAGTCTCCCACCACACCTTCCACCCTCTCTCCTGGATCTCCAAGAGCCAATACTCAGTCTGCAATTCTCCGAAAGGATCAAATGTGAGTTTTCCCTCACATCCTAGATATGTTTTAGTTTCACCGCATTTTGACCTGCTCTCACTGCAGTGTAAGAAGATGTAGGTATTCGGAGTGAGGGCAATTGCCTAAAAATATCAAATGAGGTGCCATCAGCACCATCATGTTGCTTTAAATATGGGGAATCCAGATACAATACTTTTGTCACTGTGGAGTAGATATTTGAAGGACTGATGTCATACCATTACTATTGCATGGCATTTAGCATGTGCTATTCTTCTTGACCATTTTTTTCCATCTGTTTTCATCACGGTCATTTTGACATCTCTCCCAGGCTACCACAAGACATTTTACTGCCTTGGGTGGAACAATAAATGGCGCTGTCAGGTCTAAGTCCATAGTATCAAGGTCTGGTTTTGTCTTGGCAATTGTGGCAGAAACTCCCATGTGCCTCTCCCCTTCTCTGGCAGAGGAAAAAAGGAATAAATTAAATAGCTAACCTTTTCACAACGTAAGAAAGTTGCCCCATTCTACTTAATGCTTTCACCTAACCTCTGTCCCCCTTTGGTTGTTGTCTGCTTAACCATTGCAGATACTCTGAGGTGAGGAAAAGTGTGATAGAACCAGCAGTGCTACAAGAAGATATGTACTTGAAACCAGAGATGATTGACAACCCACTGTATGACTTCACAAAAACCAAGGAAAAGCTAACAAAAGAGACAAAAGTCTTGAAGATGTCACGAAAAGAACTCCCAATCATCCCTGATCAGAACTTCCCTTTGACCAAGTTACAGGAGGTTGACAGCAGCAAATCTTCTAGCAAGCAACCATCTCCTCCACCTTTCTTAGTTCCCACGCCCAGATTTCGTTCTTATACCTGTTCCAACCAGTCTGAGGCAAAGACTGCAACCAGTGAAAAGACTCAGAGCAAGCAGAAGCTCTGTTCCCACTTAGACCCCATAATGCCAACATCCAAGAAACCTGTCAAATTCTCAAGGTCTGAAGCAGGACAGAGTAAACCTCCTCTTCCATCCAAAAGCCAAGTAGTGCTTGACATGCAAAACATCAAGGGGCGAGATTATCGAGAGAATTCAGAACTTCCACACCACAGAAAACATCAGAATGAAGATGGGACTGTCAACAGGACAACTGTGCCAGTAAGGCTTAAGTTAGGAACAGCGCCAGCTCCAGGCTTTTAAGGGTCCTTGGGAAAGGCATGGTGGGCCTTCAGTGGGCCCCCTTCAATGAGTCCACCTTCTCACCACTAGCAGCAGTTACTTCTTATCCTCTCTCTCACTTGCCACCACTTGCTTGCTTGACAGACAGGCGGATGGGTGGTGAGCAAGAAGGCAGGGATATCTACTGCTCTTCATTCTCTTCACCTCTCTTGTCTGAGCCAGAGCAAGATGCAGGTCAACAAGTAGGTTGCAGGTGTACAGAGGAGGAATAACTCCTGCATAGTCTTGTCTGCAGGCCCTTTGGCAGATGATTGGCAGCAGTTCTTCGGAGATTCATACTGTGGCTTTTCTCAGATATCCCTGCAGATGCTACAGTTGCAGTCGGTGCTCTTTTGCATGCAGGGCATGTGCTGAGCCACAGCCTCTGATTTTGAGTAGTAGGTTATCATAAGGTAGGGTATGCACCATGTTATCACAGGTATTGTGTCATTGCAAGCGAAAGCCTATCATCTTATTGAAAACTGGCTGTTGAGGTGTGGGGACTGTAGTGTAACTGAGACATTGTGACATTGGATCTGGCATTGTCTTTGCTATAAGAACACAGGAGATCCAAGAGTCTGATTTTAATTTGCCACTAAGAAATTCAGTGGTTTTAGGGGTTAAATAAACTAAGAAAAATGCTAGTCTTGGACTGGTAACCTAAGGAACAATCTTTAAAGCTTACTTTAAAGCAGGGATGGTATTGGGCTTGTGAATTTACTGGTGATATAATATAACCTGATCTAGTGCTTATGGTGGATTAATTCCCATGAGATCCTTTCTGCAAGCTAATCCATTTCAGGTGGTCTTCTGGGCTGGTAGACTAGAGGACATTCCATGGAATGCGTAATTTAATTTCATGCCTAAATGGTCCAGAGACAACCATCTAGCTGCATTTATTGCATTGCTTAAAATGTCAAGTCTAAGGGAATGATCCTATGGCCTGGAGTGTCAGGATCTGAAGCCCTGACAAAGCTCCCTCTGGTGGCATCATGCTAAGGAACATCCCAATTCACTCTGCAAGTGCCTCCTAACCTTGCCTGCTTCTGACCTTGCCTTCTCCTCCAGTTCTGCATCACCATAATGGTATCTGACCCTTGCCTATCTCTACTTTCTCTTCTGTACTCATCACATCCTGTTGATATTGGGTCCTGGCCTGTTCCTTTGCAACTGGCTGGATCGCTGACCCCACTTTGTCTTATCAGGACCTGACCTCAGCCTTTATTTGGACTTGCTTTTATCTCTGGTCTTCTACCATCGTGCAAAAACCTCTATTCTAGTACAGCACCATGGTCCTGTTGTTCCAACTATAGTCACCTGCCACCTGTGTGCCAGACTTGACATTGAGACAGTGTCTCATGGGGTTATAGGAATTTTTGGATTCCTAGATCTGAGATTGGAATTTCAGCCTCATTGCCCCCTTGCAGCTGACATTGAGAAAATGGCACCAGCTGCTCTTCCAGGGCTGGGAAAGCAACCTTATAGAGGGGTAAAAGAGGACATCTGGGGGCAATGGGGGAGGTGAAGAGACTGGGAACACCTGAATATGAGGTATCCTAAAGCTTCTCCAGCGTCCTTCTCTTCTCCTCCTCTGAGATGTTCTAGTTAGTGGAATGAAAAAGCCCATCTAGCAAAAACACAGAGCAGGAGGATGGGGAGGCAAATATCACCTCTGATTTTCCTCCTGCTCTGCATTGGATGCCCATAAGCCTCCAAACTGGGGGGCTCACCAGTATCCCAATAGGAGTGCACCTTAGTGTCTTATATCTGAAAGTTCTAGTGTACTGAAACATACTTACTGAGCTTTGACTAGAAAGTATCATATGTACCCAGATAGTATTCTTAGCATCTACTAGCAATGGCTCCCGATGTCACCTATAAAACAGAACTTGCTTGCTTGAAGCAAGCTATGTTTGGGTGAGAGAGAACAGGTTAAACTGTATAAGGTTAGGTTTAAGATGTGCCCTACTTTCCTCCAAGCTTTGTAACCCCTATAGCAATTATTTTGCAAATAAGCTGAAGACTGGATGTTCTTTTTGTCTTTGCAGTGAATAAGAACATCACTGATGAGATTGCAGGAACAGTTTCGAAGAGAATCAGCATGGATATTTCCCAGAGTTTATGGCCTGGTGCACAATGCCTTAGATTTTTAATGCTGGAAAAAAGTAAACTCTTATATATTTCTTTAAATATAATGCAAAACTAAGTTACACCAAAATTCTAGATTTCAGAGACCAAGAAATGTCATAAAGGTTAAATGTTTAGATACTTTCTTTGCAGCTTTGTAATTCCTTCAAGACCAAGGAAGTTGTGAATGTTTGTGTAACAAAAGGTACATGTGTTGGGAATGGGAAATACCAGAGGCTGGGTACATTCAAAGCAGGCTCTGTATGCATAAGCTATTACAGCAGGTTACTACATTGCAGCATGAATAAGGGTGATTTTGGCTTATCTAGAACCCATCTAGAAAATAGCCCAGCATCACTCCATTTTTTCACTCAGTGACAGAGTGAAGAGCAAAGAATGCTCAGTTTTTAAACATGTGCAATGTTGTACCTTTGCTTTTTAACAGGAAAAGACCAGAAGGGGTATTTTCTACAGTTATGGAAGGAGGTCCCTTAGGAGTACTATCTCTGTGTAGTAACTGCTGCTGGTTTTTTTCCCTTCCATATAGTTCTAGATTCCTCTGAAAACATGAATTGAGCTAAAGGAAGCTCTTTCTCAGGTACGGAAAGATTCCTGCACATCCAGACCCACAAAACTTTATTTATCTGACTTGGCCTCCTATATTTTTTATAATCATTTAAGAAAATACAGAAACTTGTTTACCATCTTCAGGTACAAATGTGAAGCAAAATGACCACAGGTTGTTCATTTAAAATTAAATAACCACGTTACTCAGTTCAGCCTGTTTAAAACGCAATTCCTTTGTAAAGCAGGATGTCTTACAGATTCTTTTAATAGCACCCTTATTAGGCTCTTGCTGACTTCATATTTGACATCAGCTATAATGTTTAGTTTCTAATTTTGCATCTCTCTGTGACCCTTAGAGACAGCTTTGCCACAAACTAATGCAGTTTATGATGTCATCTTTGCTACTTTTCCATGTTTGTTGCTAAACTTTTTTTAAAGGAAATAATTCCTGATCAAAAATATAAAAACAAACTATTGTCTCCTTATTGGTTGTTAGTTCAATGCAGATTTGATAATGTTATCACTCAACCCTTTGTCAAGCAGTTGCTCAAACATGTCAGGTTCTGATTCTGCCCCTTCTTAGAGCATTGTTAGAGGTACATTATGTAATCACCTTGCTGAAGCTAAGCAGGCTTGTGTCTCATCAAGGACCTGACGGAGGAATGTGTGGGGGCTGCATGCACACAATTTCACACTTATGTGTAAGCAGTTTCTGCGCTAATGGTAGAAACCTCCACGCCTAGATGGGGGAACTGAAGTGCTTGGTATTAAAGGGAAGCATACGTACCGTGGGCATAGGGGAAAACTGCAATGGAGAAAACTCCTTCCTGGATACAGCTCTGTAAGAAGAGTGCAACGGGGCACAGGGTCCTTAGGTAAGTCAAAGAGTTTTGTTTCAAGCAAACTGGAAACCTCTAAAGGACAGACCTCACTACGGAATCACTCTGGGTGACATTATGAGATTGCAAAAGTAATTTAGTACTGGGCTCATGCTATTGCCCCCCTGATCAAGATGCTTGAGGTGATGTTGAGATAGAGAACAAAATCCAAGTAAGGCAGTGTTGGAGCACTGGGTGACTTCAATTCCCTTCACATGCAATGCACATATGCATGTCCCCGTCACGTACAGAGGTAAAAAGCACCCCAGTGCACCCACGCTGCTCCACAGCCCTTTCCAAATCCCCCTGCATCCACCTGGCAGTGCCCTGGACCAATCGCCTTGTCCCCACAGAGCCCTCTCCAGCTCATCATGGGTCTCTCCCCAGTCCTGCACATCAGGAGGAAGGTTGCCCTACAGCCTTCCCCAAAGCTTCCCTATGGCAAGCCAGGTTTACCAGGTGACCTGACCGGTATGCTGCAAAGCGAAGTATCTGTCCTGCAGCCCCCTTGCCCTCACCTTCATTCCCTAAGAAGGCAAAGTGAGGTGGGGGCACAATACAGATGTATACCATTATGCATGGTGTGGCTAAAGTATGAGTGGCCTGCTTCTAGTATTTTCTTCATAATACTAAAAGCAGGTCACTCAAAGATGCTGTCAGCTATGAGATTCAGGACAGTTTCAAAGGAGTACGTCTTCATATAGCCATAAATTGTGGAATTTATCTACCACAATATGTAGTGATGTCCACCTTTTAAATGACTATAAAAGGGGACTGGACAAATGCATGGAAGATACGGCTTATCACTGCCTACTGGTCATGATGACTGTATATTTCCCCCAGTATCTGAGCCAACCTTCAGGAAAGTGTGAGTGAGAAGGTGCTGTTGCAGTCAAGTCCTGCTTGTTGCCTTCCTGTGAGGACAGAAGAAGATTGCTGGGCTAGAGGGGCCTTTGGCTGATCTGGTAGGCACAGTTATGCTTTAATGACTGATCAAAAGGTGCATTAACAGTAGGAAAATTAATGAATAGAAGGGCTTAGCCCTACTAAGATGTTATTTAAGGTCAGGGCAATAATGAAGTTAATAGCTAATGAAAGATTGCTTAGGAAACCTTCAAAGTGCTCATCTGCTGTCTGAAATGAATATTAAGGACAATCCTTCTGTTTTGTTTCCTTTTCCATGAATGAAGCCTTGACTAATAAACTAGATCCCAGTGTAGGGCACATAAAAGACAGCTGCTTTTTGCCCAGAAAGGTCATCTCTGACTAAGAGCAGACTCCCTCCCAAGGAGCAAATATGTTGCTTTTGCCACACAGCCAATCTAACCTAGCCATTTCCCCACTGCATTTCTGTTCTGAAAACAGCTTGTTTCCCACAGACACGTTTCCCAACTTTAGCTCCGTTCTTAAAATAGCGATGTTCTTTCAGTGTGCTAAATTTCCATGGTGATCCAGCTGTCAGGAATGCTTGAAGGGTTTCAGCTACAGTTGGTAATATACAGAATGCAGTGACAAGGAGGGGTGTTGTCCTGCAACCCCACAGCAGATTTTTTGCACAGCTATACCTACCGTTCTCCAGTTAGTCCTGCAGAATGGGGGCTCAGGTTTGTTTACCAGTGCTGCTGAAACACAGAAAAGACCCGTGCCAGCAGTTTTCTTAATCATATTTATAGCCATGTCTACACTGTGAGTTCTGGACAGTAGTAAAATTCAAGAATGGGCTGCATAACAGACTACACTCATTGATCCAAGGTAGCACCCAGAGAGATGGTACCTGCATTTTTGGCTGAGTGCAATCTGTAGCATGAAGCTGGGAATGCAGGAAGCAGCTTCTCTCCCCAGTCCAGCGCTACATTTGCTACAGGAAACCTCCCATATGGATTGAAATGCTGGCAATGATCACTCTTCATGTGAACCAGCACAGACTGAGACACTCCAGCTCAAGTGGTCTGCAGGGATCAAAAGTGCTGAAATAGCACTCTTTGTTCCCTTGGTAGAATAACAGATGCCACAGTGGGTGTATGGTGTTGTGCAGGTTCAGATTTTGTGGAAACTCCTTACTGTCCTGCCCACTCAAATGAAGTCCACATTTTCTATCTCACAACTTTAGCTCCAAAGAGGTATCTGCTCCCACTCAGTTTTTCAGAGCCTTTGCATGCCAACTTGAATCAGATATTAGACTTGTCAGAGTAGTTGTATGCCGAGCATGCGGGTGGGCTGTTGACGTAGAAGGTTTCATTCAAGGTGGAAGTGGTTTCATTGCACAGTAACAGTTCATATTGTGTTAGCTGCAAGTATCAAAATTTGCGGGGACTAAGTGTGGTATGCTTAATAGACATAACTGTATGCCAAGGTGTGAAGTATACAAGGAAGCAACTCAGAGATCACAGGAAGGTCATCTCTAGTCTAAGCAAAGATAAGATCACTGTCATGAAGCATATCTGTGGAGGACTTCTGCAGTCGCTGTTTGGTTTGGAATTAACATCATTTATTTACTATCTATGGAGACTCTTCGCAAGGTGTTCTTGCTAAGTAGTTGCATTAGTTTGGTGTTGTTTCCTTGTCTTTTTTCAGTCCTAGGGACAGGCAATGTGCTATTGAGGCTTTTAAGGGCTGCTTCTTTTATTAGAAACTTCTTTCTCTGGGACAAATAGTTCAGTTTGTCATTGACTCCTGTTCAGTGCAGCAAAATGCTATTACTGAATTACTAATTAATTGATCCATAATTAGTGAGTTCCAGCTCCTATGGAGGGACAGGATTTTAATTGTTACCTCTTTTTTGCAATCAAAGAAAAGATAGTAAACTAGTAATTAATGTCCAATAAATCCCCATGCGGTACAAAAACTGATTTAGGGTACAATCCTATGCATATTAAGACAGAAGTTATACAACTTCCAGCATTCCCCACCATTCATGGCTGGGGCAACTGGAAGTCATAGGACTTTTTTTCTCTGTCTAAACATGCATAGCATGGTAGCCTTAGGGAGGGATCTTATGTCCCCTAGACTGAGGGCTATAGAATAATTTGGATTCCCAGATCTACGGTTGGAAACTCAGAGCAGGGAATTGTCCCAAAACTGGGAAAGAACCACACCAGCTTCCTCTCCATGATTAGGAACTTTACCTGGGAGGGAGTGGTATAGTGGGAGTTCTCATGGGTGCGGAGGGGAGGAACCTTCAATGTACCCTGGCAGTAATCCAGCCCCTTTCCCTTGCCCACTCCCTCTGAAGTCCCTCAAACAGAAGGAAATGGTTGTCTAGGTAAATGCAGAGTGGCAGGTGGGAAAAGAAAGACCCTTCCTCTGTTCTAACTCTGCACTGGATAGCCAGAACCTTCCCAGTTTAGACTACTTATAAGCATTGAGGCCACCATCAATAGGATTGTGTCCTTAATAAAACAGCAGTGAAGGGGCAATTCGTAAAGCTAGAGTATGCTGAAAGAAGTGAAGTTGCAAGTAGGAAGCTTTCTATTAAATTGCAGAGGTCCTTTGTAAAATGGGACTTACTGCTTGGTCCTGAAGACAGGCATAGATACACTCTTAAATTAAGAGCAATGTGGAACCACTGTTTCCAACTGCCTGCAGAAAAACAATGCTAATAAGGGAAGGATTTCAAGTTTCTGAATCCAGATATGGGTACTGCAATTGAAGAAGGGTGTGGACAAAATAGGACACTATCAGGGGAAAGAGTATCAAAGAGTTATCAGCACATATGGAAAACAAATTATATGAGGGAAGGTTGAAAGAACTGGATACTTTTAACTTGGAGAAAGAAAACTAAGAAGTAATACAATGTCTTTGGACATATTTATGTGGCAACATGCTATCCTATTACTACTAGCAATAGCAATAAGAGGACTTTTTATTTGAAAAGATGTCCCACAGAAACTGTTCTCTGCTCTCTCAGGGGCCAGGGCAAGATCTAATAAGCTTAAGTTAAGAGGCAATAGATTTTGGATGGCTATTAGGAGAAATTTATTTTTTATAAGAGCAATTTGACAATGCAACCAATTCTTTAAAGTAGTAATAAGCTACACCTCCATGGATCTCTTCCAGCAGACAGTGTCAGGTATGTTCCAACACTGCATTTCTTGCATTAAGCAAAGTCTTTTGAGTATATTTTGACAACATTTTTGTCCTATAAAATTCCTCCAGCTAGATAGCCTACAAGCCCCCATCCCCTATCATTCTATTTGTCTTATTAGGTCAGTGTTAAAGTAACTTTTCCATGCAGCCTTACTTTGATTGCTTGCTTTTATTCTCTAAGGGTAGAATCCAATGTATGTCTACAAAAAATAGAGTCCCACAACTCCCAGCATTCTGCAGCCAGCATGAGCCTTAAATGATCTGTTAGCAATGTGAAAAAAGAGTCAAATCTTAAGTGTTGCTGTATTTTTTCCCCAAACATTGGTGTAACAGCCCCATTGTTTTTCTAATTTACCGTATATTCTTGCTGGATGTCCTGCACAGCATAAAGTGCCATGGGAGATAACACTACATGAATCAACACCAAGAAAACAGCTGCGCTTTGTTGTTTTCGTTATACTGCTTTTTCTTGCAAATTTTATTTACAATTCATGTCTAAGCCAGAAACAATAGGCAGCACAACAAATGCTGTGAAATAGACAATACAAGCATTCACCCACACAGAATTATATGTTGAATTTATGATGAAATGTGCATTCAATTTTAATTACAAATGTGCTTTTCTTTCTCAATTATTTTTTATTTCTTCCCCTTTAAGCAATGAACAGCAAGCAAATGTAGTTTTGTGCTATAACTCAGTTAAAAATATGTTGCTGAGCTTCAGCAGTATCCAATCAGAAAATTCACAGGGACAGTTTGAAGCTGTTCTTTATATAGAGAGAGAGATACAGAGGTACATGAGTTTATAGGTAGACAAGCATACAGAACATCCTGCCAGGATGGTTAACATATTTGAGCTAGTCATGATTTCAATAAAATGAGTTTTTTCAATGCAGTCATTTAAAAATAAGCAGTGATCACTGCAGTACAGTTCTAATTTTATCCCAAGGTGAAATTAGCATTTCACGAGGTTAGAGACCACATGGAGATGGTGGGCTATGGTGTTCCTGCAAACCAGATCAGAGAAAAGCCCTTTGCTAAAGTGGATAATTAACAATCTATTTGCAGCCAGTGACATGGCATGTAATATACTCACCACAGCACTGCTAAGATGTGGGTAACGTAAATCAATTGTGCAGAGTCAAATAGAAGTGAGTAAAGAGACCAAGTGTTCTGAAAGATCATTCTAATGAGTTTTAAGGCTATTTTCCTTGGTTATTTCATCCAGTTTACATATGTCCTGGTAAATATAATTATACTTCCAATCTACAAATGGCTTTATGTTTCCACTTCTGCATTTTCCTTCCCAACACCGAGCTGAAATGTTCCGGGCTGAAAATGGGCTAATAGCTCTACAATTTCCTGGATCATTTTTGAACATTAATTTATTGGTACTCGTACTCCAATCAGCAACATCCATCTACAACCCAGTACAGAAAATCCAGCAGTGAAAGGAAGATGCTATGGCTTTATGGACAGGTTGCATGATTTCCCCCCTTATTTCTCCACATGTAGCACTCTTCCCCTCTCTAAAGCTGCCTGGAGCTGCATGAAGCACTGCTTAGGTTGTCTTTTTCCAGCAGTGCAAGATGCATTGCCCAAGCCATCTCCAGAACAATAAGAGGAAGAAGGAGAAGATGCTAAAGTTGTATCTCCCCAAATATAGGCATTACTTAATCAGAACTAAACGCAATAACACAAAGCTACCTGGTGTTTTAGCACTGCTAATCTATGAAATCACTGGCATCAGAGCAAGAAAAAGAGGACACAGTAAAATACTATTTCTAAACCCCAGAAAAGGGCTAGGAGACCTGTATTTCTCCAGAAATCATTGGACTATAATTCCCATGTTTTTGGCTAGGGCGGATGGGATATGGGCTCCAACAACATCTTTGGGGCGGGGGGGGGAGAGGGCCCTTGCTCCTCTTATATAAGCACATAAAAAACTAACCTAAATAAAAAGGCTTAGACTCTATCAGGCTTCCTTAGGTAACAGTTTTGCCTTGAGTAGACAATTCCAAGTTACTGTCTTCCAGAGGACTACAGGACTACAGTCATAGCTGGCATGGCAATGCTTAAACAGGGGTGGTCCTAGGGTGAAGAAGGCTGTTCGAGAGCTTCAGCTGCATCCAAATTATTGTGTCTACCATTGATTCGGTCCTGTGGTGGCTCCACATAGACATAAGGCACAGTCCTATGAGGATTCCTGTAACCCTCCAAACTAGGAGGATTTTATTTATTATATTTATACTGGCATCACAGCAAGAGAAAGCCCTTGCTTTCTCGCCTTTTTTCCTTCAAGGAGCTCCTCTTTCACTCAATCGCATCCTCATAACAGCCCTGCGAAGTAGGCTAGGCTGAGTCAATGACTGGTCTAAAGTCACCCTGCAAACTTTGTGGCAAAGAGGGGACTAGATCCCTGATCTTCCCACACTCCAACTACTGCCAGGGCAACACTCACACAACTACACTGGCTCTCAGTGTAGGATTAGGGGCATCCTGTGCCAGGCGGGAGACGTACAGAAGCGAAGGCCACCTCTGTGCTCCCCTTGCTGCGAAGCACTTAAATGGTGTTTCAGCCACCTAAGTGCAGCACTTCACAGGAGGGGAGGAAGAGGGCTGAGGCACACCTGGGATGCATTATATCTGAGCATCATGGGTCTCCTCGCCCCCAGAACACTGCCAAAAGCCCACCTCTGCAGTCGCTCTCATGACCTTGGAAAACAACTCTTCTTGTTGTTTCCTTGCTGGTCACAAGGAAAGGCGGGAGATCTGTGAGCAGATCTCCGGCTGCAAGATTCAAGCAATTTTCCAACCTCACAGCTGGGAACTGAAGAAATCTCAAATGCTTTAGACACTGTCCAGAAACCTTAGCATTGCTCTATTAGTGTCTTGAAAGTGGTAGCAAATCATCTTAACGAAGGAGAGCCGGACAACTTCAGAAGACTCTCCCTGCTCACATCAACGTGAACCTATTTTTACTGTCAAAATGAGGATGCCAACCACTACTTTCTTCACATTCTAGACTGAGGGTAGCCAAAAGAAAAAGAGGCTGCAATGCCTGCAAAGTAACACATGTTTCATGGGATACATGCATCAGCTATTTATCGCACTAAACACCCATTAAACTGTCATGTACTCTGGTTCTGCTGTGCAAGACAGTGACAAAGCTTTTGTTGTGCTCTCAGAGGAGCTATTTATATACTCTGAGTCATGCTTCTTGAAACAGTGTTCTTTCACCAGCTATTAAAAATTAGAAGCATCATTAATTTCTACAAAAGCCACTGCATGAACTCAACTCATTCTGTTTCTTAGGGATGAAAACAGTTTCACTGCTTCACCTGCCATTTCCCAGAGCCCCAGTGAAATGGCGAAATAGTCTGCAATGAGTTCCGCAATTAGGCTACAGCCCTATCCTCACCCAAGAAGAAGCCCCACTGAACTCAGTGAGGCTTACCTCTGAGTAGATACACACAAGAACGCATTGCAACTTTGTTAAAGCTGTGGTGCCTGTAATATTCAGAATCATTTGGCAAAGTTTTAAGAAACTGTTAAATCTCCCCCAACAAAGTTCAACTTTTTGTTTTATAAATTTAAAAGGCATGGATTACCATTTTCACTATGTTGGTGGTTATGTGACAAGCATGGCCTATGTTAGTTTGCCAAAGGCCCAGGCAGAAGGGGAGAAAAGACCACGGAAAGACCAATTCCACTTTTTCTGGAGCTTCTTTTCATGGAAGTGCATATAGGATGGGACCTTTATTTTATACCACAGCTGGCAAACAGGTATCTGGATCCTTTTTATTTCAAATGCTTGCTTTACCACATGTGCCTAAAAAACAATCTTTGTATGTGGCTTGGAAGCTCACAATTTGTATTTTAATGTCACTACTAGAACAATCAGGATTTCCAGTAACTTCCCAGAACAAGCAGAATTATTTAGCTCTGAAGATACTCTAGAACTTTAATATAAACATATTGTGGAAATCAGCATATGTTCGGCTGGTTGGTGGAAATAACTTGGTATGGGCTTTTCCTCTATATTAGATGGATTATCTAGAGCCGTTATAATCTTGTTTCATGTTTGTTTATGAGACGGAGACTGCTTAAGTTGGACAAACTATTGGACAAACTATTGATGGACAAACTATTATTGTGTTACATTTCTATACCACCCACAGCTGTATATCCCTGGGGAGTTCACAAACTTTTAAGTCACCCATCCAGATTCTAACCAGGCCCAGCCCTGCTTAGCTTCCAAGGTTAGAATCAGGCATGTCATGCTGTATGGAAGCTACACCAGAAACCAGATGAGGGGAAGTCTCTCTCTGTTAGTTCTGCTTGCAGTTTATAATACCATCAATCACAGGAACTGCCTGAGTCATCTGTCTGAGATGGGACTGGGAATAAAGTTCTGTGGTGGTTCTCCTCTCCTTGGAGGTATAATCTCAAAGGTGGGTCTGGGATATTCCTGTCTGACACCACTGGGTGGGAGCATCCCTCAGGGTTCAATTTATCCCCGTGCCATTTTACGTACGCATGAAACCGCTGGGAGAGATTGTCCAGAATCTGGAGGTCTGGTGTCACCAATATGCTGGTGACACCCAATTCTCTCACCTATTCCATCTAAATCAGGTTCTAAATTGGTATCTGATGTCAGGAATGGACTGGATGAGGGCAGACAAATAAAAGCTTGATCCAGACATGCCTTTGGTGGATGGCGTAACATTCTCCTTGAACAGTCAGGCTTACAGTTTGGGCATACACTGGACTCAGTTCTGACTGGTTGCCCAGGTCTTGCTGGTGGTCAGAAGCTGTTGTTCTTTTAAACATGTTTATTATTAAAAAGTGCATTTGCACAGCTGAGGCCAGCGCACCAACTGGCCTGTCCCTAGAAGCATCTGTGTACAGATACAGAAAGATTAGTTACATCCCATTAGGATTACTGAAACATACTCTGCTTTGGGCTGCCCTTGAAACAGTTCAGACTGCTGCAACCAGACAGTTGATTTGGGGGGAGGGGGGACGTTAAAAAGAAGAATGCAACTCCCATTCCCTTGTTATAACTTCACTGGCTCCTAGTCTGCCTAGCTGACTTGTGCACCTGCTCAGCCTACTGTCCAAGTATTAATTGTAATGACAACCCACTGTTTCTGAACCGGATTTTAAGTAAACTAATCTTGTGGCCAGCTATTGCCACAATCTTCATTGATGTCCTCTACTAGTTTCTAGCACAGTCCTCTGAAGGAAGCCACCCAAGTGGGCAGGATTGTGACTTCTTTGCCTTCTTGCTGATTGAGGGCTACATCTCCATTGTTACAGATGCTGAGACAAAGAAGTAGCTCCCCAGTGACCTCCTGCTCACCAACTGCTTGGGAGAGCTCTAGAAGATGGTGAGAATAGGTGGGCAGTGCCAGGGCTTCGATGAATGTAGGGTTCTGGCACAGATTGCTGAATCTCTGGCTGATGCAGACATATCTGCTTACTGTATCAGCACTATCAATTTTGACCATCCCTTGGTTCTAGAGGAAGGCACTGATAATGTCACAAAAGTGCTCCAGAAATGTCAAGAGAGTGGAAGATAGCTACTGGGTCTTGCACATCTCCGGTGCCTATTCAGAGAGGTGAGTGAACAGCTCCTGTCCCAGCAATGCCAAACATGGTCTTCCCTGGAACGAGGAGGAGAACACTCTGCAACTTGCTCTGTGTGAACAGTGCTGTCTTTCAGTGTGTAGAGCAAACTGCGTCATCTGCAGCTGGAGGGAGCTGATCTTGACTCCCAGAAGAGAAGCTCTGAGTCTAGGTAAATCCTCAAATCTGCTGAATAGGAAGCAACAGCTTAAGGCAGAATCTAACATTACTAAATCCAGGATGGCTTCAAGGGAGATTCTTCTTCTTTTTCTCCTTGCCATTTCCAGAAGTTTCCCAACTAGAAGTCAAGTTTGGGACACTTACTTTGTTTTTTATGAATGACCTCTTCAGGGGAAGCTGAAGACTTGCACACAGTTCCCATATTCTAGTATTCTTCTTCTTAAAATGCATAAAGCTAAGAATAAGAAAAACTGGAACCGTTTGTCATAGAGATAATTGGATAAGGAAGTGATATCTAACTCTGGTGAAGGCGAATTGTATAGATAACAAATATTCCCATTTATGTTGGAGATATGATCATGAAGTGGGTACATATTTGCATATTTGGTGTGAATATGAATATATAATAAAATTTTGGAAAGAGGTTTTTTAAAGAGTGTAGTAAAATACTAAATCTAAATATAGATATATGCCCCAGAATTGCATTATTTTCAGTATTTGATAAAAATGGAGCTAGAATAATGAAGAATTAATAATACATTTAATAACTGCAGCAAGATTAATTATAGCCAAGAAATGGAAAGTAAAATATAATTGGTATAGGGATGTTTGGAAGATAGCTATTAACACCAAATTAACATGTGAGATTAAAATGAGAAAAGGGCATATAAAGTAAAATATATTTAATTATATTTGGGGCATAGTCATTCAGTACATATTAAAAAGAGGGGAAAGTATTCAAGCCGACAAAAGAATCATTACAGCTTTGAAAGGGGAAAATGCTCTGAAATGTTTGAATAAGGTTTAAAAAAAAACATTGTATCATTGGTCCTGGTGGGGGGGTACTGTATTATAAGAATAACTATAATTGTATGTTTATATGTTGTTGTTTTTAAATGTAGGGGGTTAGGGTTGTATTTTTAGGGTAGATGCTCTTTCCTTCAAGAAACCATGCCAGGCATACATCTTTTAGCTGGTTTCTAGCCTTGAAAGTTCTGCAGTAATTTCCCTTTTTCCCCACAAAATTAGAACAGGGGTTTTTATGCAGAAACCCACCTCTCTTGACATAGCCAAGGCAGAAAATAGGAAGTTGCAACTTATCCACTTTCATTTAAGAGAAAAGGAAACTGAGAACAGTAGTGGTTTACTTGAAAATAGAAATAGGAGTACAGAGACACAGGAGGTAAGGGGCATGTCTGTTGGAGAGGGAAGGAGTCATGGGGGAAAATCGGGGAATTGTCATGGCTATCAGCACTCCTCATGGGTTTCTGGTTCTGACTTCCCGGCTCTGTTCTAAGCTTAGAAACACTATTTCAAAGTTAATCAATTTCTATGCAGTGAGAGTTCCTTAATAAAGCCCCTATGTATGTATATCTATATTGTTCATAGTCTTAAATTTTGTCCATAAATATTGCTCTGTTTTCTTCCCAAAAGATGGAAATGGGTGCGCCTCAGCACTGATGTATAGCCTGTATTATGGATAAGAAGTTATTGTTAGGGCAGAATGTGCCAAACAGGGGTGTATTTTCTTTTCCTATCTGTTCAATTCGTATGCTGAGCATATAGCAAGGAAAGCAGGATCAGGATCAGAGAGAAGTGACAATCGGCAGAAAATATATCAATAATTTAAGATATGCAGATGATACCATATTACTGGAAGAAAGAAGCAATGAATTGAAACAATTCCTGCTAAAAGTGAATGAAGAGAGTGCAAAAGCAGGACTGCAATGGAACAGTAAGAAAACAAATCACGAATGAAACAGCATTACACAACTTTTCTGTTACCAGTGAAGACACTGGAGCAGTGTCAGTGCAGCAGACAATAATGCTAGGGAAGGTCAAAAAGGAAGACTAAGTATGAGATGGCATGATTCCATGAAGGAAGCCACAGCCTCAAGTGCACAAGAGCTGAGCAGGGCTATCAAAGTCGGGACATTTTGGAGGGCATTCACAGGGCTGCCATCCATCAGAGATGATTTGATGGCAGATGACAACAAATAAGGCAACACTTCTAAGCTCAAGGTGTACTTGCAAACAATTATGCTGTCATCAATAAAGCCTTAGCATCTACTTTATCATTATTGCGTACTGTGAATGTCTCTTCTCAGTTTACTATGCAGACTACTGCATCTACTATGCAGTAGACTGCCTTGCAATTTATTAATCATTGTAAAATTTACACATAGAGCAGAGCACTTATGCATGTTTACTCAGGTGTTCCATTGACTTTAGCAAGGCTTATACCTAGGTGAGTACAGCTTTCATCACCCACATAAAACTTTAAAGATGTTTCACATCTTTGTAGATATTAAAGAGTGGCTGCAACTAAGATACATTCAGCATTTATTGTCTGAAATGTCTTTTGAAAGGATGGGTGTGTGTGTGTTCACCTTACTATGCATATTTATCAGTCAAGATTATTCATACATTCCCATCTCGGAGATTTAGGGTATAATTCTATGCGGGCTGAGGCAGAGTCCCCCACCCCCCACCCCAAGCTCCTAACATTCGCTAGCGAGCCATGCTGGTTGGAGCATGCTAGCCAAGGTAGGGCTTTTCTGTCCAAGTAAGCATTGGACTGATCCCAGAACAGCTAGAGAGGTGAAGAACGGCAACTCTAGCAATGCACACTAACAATAATTTGAAAAAGTGGCTTCCCATAATTGTCCAAGAGGCAAAATGCAGGCAAAGATTTACCAAGAGCAAATACCTGAAAATAAAAATAATAATCTCAGGTATACAGGGACAGGGCAGTGGGAGCGCATGTACATCTTTTTGCTTCCTTTTTCAACGCAGCTCCGTAATGTCGGCATAATTAGAATTTGTTTCACTTTCCTAGCAGGAGAAACGGAAGTCACGCTACAGCAGTCTCAGTGTGAAGGGGTGCTGGGGATTTCTATTTCACGTTAAGCAACCTGGAACAAGTGGGAGAACACACACCTAGCACTGCAATCCAGGGCACACTTACCTAAGTCCCATTAATTTCACTGATATTAACTTCTGAGTGTACGGATAGTACAGTCCGGTATCATAAATACCGTACAACGTGCTGGATTTGGGGACGGGGCTGGGAATAGTTGCTGCTACTTATTTATTTATTTAGAAAATTTCTATGCCGCCCCATTGGCCGAAGCCTCGGGGCGGCTCACAAATAAATTGGTGAGACTTCTTCTTGGTGAGACTGCGCTGAACCCTGAGCTGGATAAGATGGGAGCAAGGAGTAGCGAGCCTATTTTAGGGCGCTGGGGCTTACACACCTGGGGTGGATAGGACCGAAGGCAGAGCCACTCATATGCGGCCGACCAAGCACACGAGGTGCCTCGGAACCGCTATGAATTCGCTGCACGTAGATTCGTCCCTTTCCTTCCAGATCTGTGTTGCCTAAGCATCTTTTGCCACTCTGCCCTTCCTAAGATGGCAACATCAGAGAAACCATTTCCCAGCATGCCTTCCAAAGGCGGGGTTTAATAGACAGGCCTGATTGTCTCGATCTCTGCGGTTTAACAAGGCCCCCTTGGCGCAGCCATCTTCTACAGAGTCGGCACTCGAATTTGCCAGACTGAACTCGACGCGAAGTAACGCAGCATCAAGGCCAGGGATTAAGGCGGAGGCGGAAACGCACCACCAGAGCTGACATACCTACGGCGAGTTCCTTGCTGCCGCAGGGAAGGGGGGCTCCCAGTCAGGCATCTGGAGCAGGCATCCTGAACGGGTCGTGCCTGCGACTCCGGGATGGAAGGTCCCCTCGTGACGCTTAACGCCTCGGACCGGCAGAGAGCTTGCGGGAAGTTGCTGCGGGACTGGATGGGGGCTGTGGCCCGGCTGAGGAGCGGTGAAGGGACCCCGCCCGTGTGGGAAGCCCCCAGCCCCCAGCCCCCTTCCTCCTCCTCCGTAGCCAGCGGTGAGCCTGTTTGCCTGTCTCCTTTTCCTCTCCCTGCCTGTTAGCCCAGTCGGCTCAGGATGGCTGGGAGTCTTCCTTTCCATGCGCTTTCCAGTCTGCCCTGTGGACGACTTGGTGCTTCCCGGTCGCGTTTCCTTTTCTCTTTCTTCCTCGAGCCGACGGCCAGCTTCAATTGACTTATTTTCTCCTTGTTCTGCTTCTTTCTTTTTTTAGGGCCGAGCGTCCGGCTCTCGTAGGCCCCTTTCGCAAGAAAAGGGCATATCAAGCCGGCTTAGCGGTTGGCCAGACTGATAAAGCAAGATGTCTTCTGGTCTCAAGGCAGCGAGCTTCCCCGCCTGGAAGCGGCACATTCTGAACGAACTGAGGCGACGCGACAGGCTGCAGAGACAGGCTTTTGAAGAAATCATCTTGCAGTGTAAGTAACGCCTTTGTTGCTTTCTTGGAACTAACACAGGGAGCTTCTTACTCTGACTCAGACCACTGGTCTAGCTACCCCAGTATCATCAACACTGACTGGCCACTATTCACCAAAGTGTAAGTTCCAGTTTCAAGCAAGATGTGTTTTTAGCTCCTTAGGGAAATACTGAAAATTGAATCTGGGCCTTTCATTTTGCAAAGCATGTGCTCTGCCATTAAGCTATAGTGCTTCCTTGAAGTCTGGACCTTGCTAGTGCAGTTGTGTCAGCACTTTTATAATAGTTGGATTTAGGAATGTGTAATGTTGTAGACCCAGAGTGAGTAAGTTCTGGCTCCCAGATGTTTTGGCCTACAGTACATAGCAGCACTAATTAAAGAGTTGTGTGCTCACTGCAAATTCCTCACCTCTGCTCTCACCATTGCTTTGTTTTTCTTTGAGTGGTGTTTGCTGAGTTCTGAGATGTTCTCAATTTTCTGAGAGATACTCACCATTTCATATTGTAAAGGCTATTATAACAAAAACATGGTAATGTCCTCTCTTTGTTTTGCCTTTGACTGAAATTCTTGTCTGGTTAGATAATAAGCTCCTGGAGAAGTCAGAGTTTCATACAGTGCTGGCTGACAAGCTGCAAGTGGAAAAATATGATTTGCCCAGCCGGCCAGAGATCAGGTATTTGTGGAGTCTAATGTTGGTTACTGTGTTACTGTTCCATTCCTACTGGCAATATATGCAGACATGTTGGCTTTGTTATGTAATGGTTGTTAAAAATTACTACTAATAGCGTGCCACCCAATGCTTATTTTCTTGGAAGTAATTCTTTCCATTGGGTTTAGTCTCACATAAGTATGCTTATTATTGCATCCCATGCAATATAACTACTGCTTCTGAGCTAGTTCAATCCAGTGAGGCTGCCTGCAACCCTCTGAAGTTGGAGAACTATAGACATCCTATGAGATGTGGAAAGAGCACAGAAGCAAAGATATCCATGCTTCTCCTTCCCTACAAAAGATTAGGTGGCCAGTTTAGTTGGTCAAGTAAGAGAACAGAGGTTGAGGAGCTGCTACAATACTTCAATACTGTCTCCACCCCACCTCACCTCCTAAAACATTCACAAAACACTCTCCAAGATTGGAGCTGCAACTGGCACTTTTTCCCCACAGTAGCTGCAGGGGGGACCACACCCTTGCCCCAGAGTCCCAGTTCTCACATTGGAGCTAGTCTCCCAGTTTGTAGCTGGGACTACAGATTCTTTTATGGTTGTATAGACTCAGTCAAGCAGGCATCAAAGTGCTTTCTTAAAGTTTTAACATATGATTTTTAAAGGTCTACATAAGTAATAGAAAGTATGTGTGTAGTATGAAAGGGGAATGGATCTAGCTTGTTCTTCAAGCATTGATTTAGAGTTCTCCCACAGCTAAAATTGTCACCATAACGTATACATTTACATATGTACAGAACAGATTATATAGAAAATATTGTAACAAAGTGCTTTGCTTATGTGGTCAGAACACAGCATGAATGTATTTATTATTTTTAACAGTAAATTAAAAACAAATACTGATGAGAATTCCTTAACATCATCTAAAACAAATTTTAGTGGAAAATGGATGCATGATACTTTCATTATTCCTTTAGCAGCAGCTTGAAATGCTATTTTAATAAGAAACTCAACATTTTCCCTTCTCATCTTCTGAAATATTCCAGTCCTGGACATGATGGTGCAAGGAATGATGCCCACTTGCAAGAAATAGCCCAGCTAAGAATTAAACATCAGGAGGAACTGACAGAGCTGTACAAGAAACGTGGCGAGGTTTGGATCATGTGTTCTGTGTGTGTGTGTGTTTTTTTGCAGTGATGTAGTTCATAATTGTTATTTGTTTCTGTTTCCCATGGGATTCAGAAGCTTGACAGCTGATCTCACTATTTGTAGTAAATTTAGTGAGCAGCTTTGTTCATACTTTCATCCATGTCAAAATACTGCAGGTTGCAATGTCATTGCTACAAAGCAATACATGATAATTTTATTCAGATGTATTTCTTCCTCAAGGAAAAGTATCTGATTCTCAAATGTATAGCGTAAGTTTTCATGGTCTGGTTCATCATGTGTAAGAATTATTATGCAAAATTGTCAGGTACATGTCCATGGAGTGTAGAGGAGCAAAAGGAAAGCAGTGAGGTGAAAGGTGAATAGAAGTTGGAAAGCACAGACTGTATGAAGAGATCTCATTTCTTGCACTAACAGTTTTCCCCTTTCCATAGTTGGCCCAATCTGTGATTGACCTGAATAACCAAATTCAACAGAAGGACAAAGAGATGCAATTAAATAATGCAAAGTGAGTAGTATTTATTACTGAAGTAATATGATCTTGGTGCTGAATGTTTGTCAGAGTCTTGAATAGTTTCTCATTGTATTGAGCATTTCTCTTGAAGGATTGCAGAATATTTGCAAAAGATATCTGAACTGGAGACAGAGTGCCAGGATTTACGCAACAAACTACAAGATCTTGAACGAGCCAGCCAGACTCTTAAGGATGAGTATGATGCTCTGCAGATAACTTTTACTGCTCTTGAAGAAAAATTAAGGAAAACTACTGAAGATAATCAAGAGTTGGTAACACGTTGGATGGCAGAGAAGGCTCAAGAAGCCAATCGACTCAATGCAGAAAATGAGAAGGATTCAAGGTAAGAGAGTGGTAGCATGTTCCATGCAGACTGTTTTGAGAATGGCTGCGTAAGAGAACCCCCTCCCCAGAATTAATTCTTCTCTCTTTTTAACCTCTGTTCTGCCCTCAGCTTGATTCTGTCTTCTGTATGAATGTATCTGTATCTATGTTCAAATAAGATTTTGAAACTTCGTCAATGTGTCATATGCTGGCCTTTTCCAGTACTCCTGAGCACTTCTTAATGTTGGTGGGGGTCATTTTGAGATCCATGTTGATCTAAAGGTAAACAAGCAACCTGACTTAATACAGTATAGCATTCATCCTTTGAAATGATCCCAATTTCCCTTAAGAACATGTTTTTTAAATAATGTGGAATAAGTATAATGTGTAAACTGGTGTTCTGAGTGTATCGTTCATCTCAATTCCTGTGATACTAGTGTTGTCATGACCTGCCAAGTACATTCACAGGCCAGTTTCTATCCATGTGAGTAAACATTTCATTTACAGTATTTTGCAGAATTCCTCCCACTTTTCTATATTCTGCTGTGTTACAACTTAGAACTGAAATGGGCTTACTTGGCATTGTTACCCCTTGATGTATACAAGATTCTTAGCCCTGTAAAGATGCAAAAAAAAGTGCAGCATAAATTTAGATAAGCAAAAATAAACTGGTACTTGTTTGCATAAGCATTCGTCCTCTTTGCTGCGATAAGCTTAAATAAGTTTGGTACAACACACGGCCTCCAATGTGAATTGGAGTCCACCTTTGTGCACCTCCAGTGCCACATGGTTTCAGGTGAAATATACTTATATCTGGAAGGCTTCAAATTTTATTGGAAAGTGTGTCTAAAATACAAAAACCTATTCCAGGATAATTTTTTATTTATTTTTCGATTTATATCCTGCCTTTTTCCTACAAAGGGCTCAAGGTAGCGTACATTGTTCTCCTCCTCCATCTTATCCCCACAACAACAACCCTGTGAGGTAGGTTGGGCTGAGAGTCTGTGACTGGCCCAAAGTCACCCAGTTGGTTCCATGGCTGAGCGGGGACTAGAACCCAGATCCTTTGAGTCCCAGTCCCATGCTCTTAACCACTACACCACACTGGCTCTAATGTTGTGCAGAAGTATCAATTGGCATTGGGCTATTAACAATATCACAAACAGTCAATGTGCCTTGAAGCGGTATTAAATCCATTATTACAAAATGGAAATAATATTGTTCTACAGCAGCTCTGCCTAGGGAAGTATCCAGCAAAATTCAGTGACTAGATAAGGAGGGTCTTAATCAGAGGAGCAACCAAGAATCCAGTGGTAACTTTGTAGCGGGTGGAGAGATCCACAGCTGGAATAGGGAAAACTAGGGGAAGAAATCCATTTCTGAAACAAATTCATATCAAAGTCCATTTGGAGCTTACAAACTAGTCATGTGGGAGTCTCATTAAATCTGTAGAAAAAGATATTGGTTTAATGAGACCAAAGCTGAATTTGGTTTATTTTGGTGTATATGGTATTGTTTTGCCTTGATGTGAAACACCATATGTTACCCTGAGAATACCATCTACACAGTGAAGCGTGGTGGTTGCAGTATCATATTGTGAAGGTGCATTTCCTTGGCAAGGATGGGGAAACTGGTTAAGACTAAATCAGGACAATTCTAGAGGAAAAAAAACTGATCCGCTTTGCAAAGGACCTGGGACTGGAGGTTGACCTTCCAGCAGAACAATAACCTGAAGCACACAGCTAAAGTAACACTGGAGTGGTTTAAAACAAGAACCTGAATGTCTTTCAATGGCCCAGTCAAAGCCCAGGCATCAGTTCACTTGCTCCCCACTGAAGTGGTCCCCATTCAACTGCCAGAGCTAGAGCAGTTTTGCCAGAAAGAAGTGGCAAACATAGGATCCAGATGTGCAAAGCTGGTAGGGACTTACCTAAGAAGCTTTACAAGTGTAGTTGCTGCCAAGGGTACTTCTATCAACTATTGTCTCCGGGATGAATATTTATGCAACCAAGAAGTATCAGTTTGCTTTTGTTTATGCAGCATTTGTGCTACAATAAGAATATTTTGTAACTTTACAGCATTGACTGGCTAGTACACTTTAAGTGGTAACAATGCCCATAAGATCCATTTCAGTTCTGGGCTGTAACACAATAAACTGTGGAAAAATTACTGGGCTGAATACTTCCATAAGGTACTGCATCTATTAAACAGTCCTTATAAACATTCAGGTGGGCAAAGTGCTGTTAGAAATGACTTCTAACTTAGTCCTCCCCAAAATTACTCAAATACCCATTTTATCTAAGGAATTTGGTACCCTGCCTTTCAATTTAAGAATTCTTTGCTGGCTTACACTTAAACAATCTGGATAAACCATTCCATAAGCAGTAACATAACAGAGAGGAAAAGGCTTCTGTGGATTAAAGTTTCCTTACCTGGCCCTGAAAAGTCATGAGAACCAGCTATAGGTAAGCACTTTTTCATGGGCATTCTTAAGTCAAGAAGACCTTTGGGCCATTTGTCTCTGATGCCAGGGTTTTAACACTCTATATATTCTTTCAAAGAATGTCAGCAAATACTGAGAGTTGGCACAGGATTCCTACCATCTTTTTCTCTTGTAGGAGACGACAAGCCAGGCTTCAGAAAGAACTAGCAGAAGCTGCAAAGGAGCCACTGCCAGCTGAACCGTATGTATTTCTCCCTCCTGGCTACATGTTTCAATTCCAGGCAGAAACCATGAACCCATCAAAAGCAGTGCTTGCTTATTTGAATGCTAAATTTCCCCAAGAAACAATGACTCTAGCATTCTAAATTGTGCTGTCAAGTGGGTAAATCTTTCTTAATTGGATCAGTAACAAAACAAGTACACCATTCAAGTTAATATCTTAAGGCTGTAATTCTACAGCCAACAACAGATCAGCTGAGGGGCCTTTCAAATGTGATAAGTGTTTCACTGATGCATGGCACCTGTGCCCTTTGAAGAGTTCTTGGCATGCCTGTTGAAAGCTCCACTGGGATAGATACATTGCCAGTGATGCTCAGCCAGTGGGATGGGGGTGGGTATGAGCCTTAGATCTGAAGCACTCTCATACCTCTGACATGCCCTGCAAAGGGACCAAGGACTATACTGATATTACCTCTGCTGTGTTCTGTTACCTCATCTTGGAAATGGAAGTAGGAGGTATGACTTTTAGCAGGGTTCATCTGGGGAGGCAAAAGAGTTGGAGACATTAGCATGTGAACATTAAAGAATGGGATGGTGATTAGGGAAATGGGAACAACTGGTTTGTAACAGATGTTAATTTTATTCAGCGGGAGAGAAGATATTTCTTCCATAACATCTCTTACATTCTCCAGAGCAGACTTGGGCTGTTTGCATGGGGCTATAGCAGGTGGTGAGGATGGGGAATATCCTGTTGCACTTGTACAACATTTGAAACTGAGCCAGCATTACTGTCCATGAATCTTGTTTCCTTCCTTGGCAGAACAAAGGGAAAACATTGTCCACTGTACTAATTACCTTTGCCTCCCTATCTGGATTCTTAGGCCTTCAAAGATGTAGATGATATTCTGCTTTTCAGCCAATCCTTCCAGATTATCCTTGCATTTTGATTTTGGGAACTTAATGTAGAGAGAGGTGGATGTCTGGTAGGGCAAGCACACTGGCCGCCTTAACTTTCTTACGAAATTAAGGATCCTGCTTTCTCTAGAAACAAAATGTTGGTTCTGTCTTTCCTCATGGCAGCATTTTTAGTACATAATAAAGGATTGCTTTTTTAAGGTTCCAAATTACTTGTGAACATGTACTAATCAGTACTTCCACTGTGACACTTCTGTAGATTTAATTGCCTGAATGTTCTTCAGGCCACCTTTTTGCACGATTCAACTTCACTTTCATTTTTCTTGGAGCAGAAATCATACCTAATGAAATGCAATAAAGTATATGCAAGCTTCATTGTAATTGCAAGGGTAAAAGTCACCCAAAAAGAATGGAAACAATCTCTTAGAAGTAGTAATGCACTTTACCTGGCTGCTTAAGACAATTTATATTTAGACAAGTCAAACCAATTCTTTACTCCAAAAATCAGTAAGTGATTAAACAAAAAACACTGGCGTAGTCATTCCCATTCAGCTAACATTTTTTATCATCTTTTAGTGCTAGATTTACAAGGAAGCTGGGGAAATTCTTTGGTTAAAATAGTGCAGCATTTCTTTCCCCTTGGCTATACAGGGAAGCAAGCTTATAATTCTGTTAAGATGGTAGGGGAACTGCTATGCCAAAATGCCTGAACTTTCTTCACATCTCAAATGATTCAAAGGAAGGCATGACCTGTCCTCCCGCAGGGATGATGATATTGAAGTGCTGACAGATGAAACCTCTGATCCAGCTGAGGATACCTCTCCTGTGCGTCCCATCAGCCGTACAACCAGGTAAGAGTGGGGAAAAGAATAGAGAACTTTTTCCCCTTAAGGAATTCATGTAATATTTGAAGAAGCAGGTGCGGGATGGGCTTGCATCTACTTGAATGGCATAAAAGTTTGAGAATTTTCACTGTTGTGCTTCAGGAAAATATTCTTTTCCTGTGTGGATTTACTTAGGATTTTCTGGGTGATTAATGCCACAAAATTTAAACAACTCACTAGTTTCACCTCCTACATGACCTCTGTTGAAATGAGATCAGAGTTGAGCTGCTGCTTGCTCCTATTCAGTTGAAGGGGACTGGGGAACGAAGAAAGCCTGTGCATAAATTTGTGCTTGTCAAAATGTCCCTACCAGTTGGGTCCTTTGAGACATTTTGGGTGGGGGTTGTACCATTTTCAACAGAGAGCTGTTCCATAGTACCATTATACGTATCATGAGCAGGTCCTCCCTCCTCCTTTTCCTCTCCCACGGACTCAGATGAAATTTTAGATGCTCAGTCCTTGCATTAAAGCTTAACAGGTTGCAAAACAACACCAAACTGAAACTTTGCCTCCTTCCTTTCCTTTCAGAAAACTTTTTGATGCTGCCTGCCACTTACTTACTTATTTCATTTCTATATTGCCCCACAGCCAAAACTCTCTGCTTGAGGGCTAGATGGTGGGAAAGCTAGGCACTTTGTAATTGGTCTGCTCATTTTGGCTGTTATCTCTTGACAGGGTAAGGAATTGTCCCCCACCAGTTCTGAATTGTCTCCTTCCTTTTCCAAGGCTGGCTGGTTCTCATTCTCTGAGAATCTTTGCTGGGTCACCTTGAAAACTGCAAAGTCATTTGCTCCTTTGTCTCCTCCTCAGAATCAGATGAATCTGTTGGAGCAGATTGTAGTGTGCAGGCTATTGAGACCTTTGCAGTACTTTAAAAGAAGCATTTCAGAACTCCCATTTGCAACTTGCCATTAAGTTTTCCTAAGTAGTGAAGAGTGAGCGATACTTGCTCCTCTTTCTGCAATTCCTTTCTGTAAAGGCAGGGCTTGTTCCTAGAATTTGAATGAATGTAGTAAGGCTTATGCAGCCAGTACAAGGAGCTGCAATGCTCCCAAATCTTTTGGGATGCTTCCTGTTCAGAAAAGCCATGATGTGCTGCTGCACACTGTTCTCTTGACTGGAAGGATCACTGTGCAGTCATCCTGGTTGCCCCTTACAGTTTCCAAGGGCTGAGATTATTCTATCACTCCCAGTGTCTATGTGGCAGAGCCTTACAATGCAGAGCCAAAGTGTAGCAGTAATAAGAGAGTGAAACACCTTTCAAAAACTTGAAAGGCTGGATCTGTAAAGTTCAGAAGACTGCAAATGCCACTAAAGTTAACCTTGAAAATGGCATATGAAGCTGCTTCCTACTAAGGCAGTCCATTGACCTCTCTGACATGGTACTTGCTCTGACTTGCCCCAGCTCTCCAGATTCTAGGCAGGCTTCTTTCCCAGTCCTATTGGGGATTGATCCTACATGCAAAACATGTACTCCACTACTGGGTTATGACTGCTCCCCTTTAAAATGATTCAGAAGCAAAATGGTCTACCTTCCTTAGCAAAGGTTCTTGTGAAGTCCCTCTCTTTCATTTTCCTGTTTGGCTGTGGGAACTTCTGAATATAGGGTCCCCAGCCTTCATGTGTAAATAATAATCTGAGAATCTTGCGTAAACTTAAAACTTGGTCTTGCCTTTTGTTTTATTCTCAAACTTTAAGCTTCTCCTCAAGCCTGTCAAGGAGTCTCTTCCTTCCCACTTGCAAGCCTATACGAATTATGTTCAGTTCATAATGACGATTTTTATTTCTTCAACTCCGAGATGGTGGCTTTTAAGGCTGTCCTGTTCTGGTTGACTATCCTTAGTGAATGTGGGTCCTGAGGATGAGAAATCCTCTCCTTGTTGCATGTTGTGGGCTATGTATGGTTTTTTATCTCTACTTGTACAATAAGGTTTAAATCTGTCCTCCCCTCCTCTTTAGTAAGCGACACTCCCAGCCAGCTGGAGGCCTTCTGGACTCTATCACTAATATCTTTGGGTAGGTTAGAAGATATTCACCTCTTTTGTTACATATTGGTTCAATATCCGCCATTTCAATGATTCAAGGAACGCAAACAGTTGTCCTTACGTCAGCCTTTTTTCTAGCTTCTGCTTCTTCTTTTCTTTTTGTTTTCTACTTCCTGTTCCTTAATTCTGCTGTGTGCTGACCTCTGATCTTTCCCTCCAGTCTGTCTGAGTCTCCCCTTTTGGGACATCACTCTTCTGATACTGCCAGGTGAAAATGCGCTTGAAATTATTCACACTTAATCGAGCATGTGAGTGAGGGATGTTTAAGTAACTGCGTTGTTTGATGTTGTATCTGTAGCAGTGAAAAAACTTCCCTGTTAAATGATGGCCTTGATCACGTAGAAGAATACTAGGATAGGGCCAGAGAGTAGAACTGCTGAGTCCAGTGTCATATCAATGACTATGCTGTGACCAGTCATTCTTGTTTTTTCCACATTAAGCAGAAGAGCCATGTCTAGTAGCAGTAATGCAACACAATGTGAGGTTTTTTTTTTATTAGTCACTACTACTGCATAGTGTTGCAGCTAAGAGGAATTTTCTTTGGGGGAAAAAGCAATATTAAGAGACATAATTTTAATTCAGGACTTCACACAAACTGCTATAATGTTGGTAAATTCACCCCACCCTTCCAGTTTCAGAGGCTATAACATCCAGTGAAGTCCAACTATGCAAAACCATTTCTTTGGGTGTAGCCACCCTGCTACTGTAATACACAAATTGGCCCTAGGTCTCGTTGCCCATTTCATCCCATTTTTACCCTATTGTGTAGTCGGGATCATTCCCCTGTCTCTAATTTGAGGATACACTGACTTCCTACTTGTGCTTAACTATGTATTTGCTATGCCCTTCCTCAGGAGGCGCTCTTTGTCTTCATGTTCTACTCCTCAAGATAATGCAGATGTACCTCCAGGTACAGGCAAAGAGGTTCGTGTCCCTACCACTGCAGTGTGTACTTTTGTAAGTATGAGATACATTATCTTTAAAAGAAAAACTGATTGTGGAGTAGCTGATCATTAATAATCTAGACAAATGTCTTCCTGCTTACAGGTTTTTTGCTTTGTGTGCTTATGTAACCGTAATTGTTTGAGTTTATGCAGGTTTATTTCACATGTGGGCAGCCACATGTTTGCTTGCAGTGGTGAGTGTGTCACTACACCTTGGTGAGCATAACCAGCCCTCATCCTCCTTCCAACTTTGGAAAAGGAGGTGGAGAGCAGATTGTCCCTCATCTTGCACAGAGGCACAGCTTGGGCCCTGTGGAAAGGGGAGGGGTAGGGTCCTGCTGACCATCACTTTCTACAAGGAAGGCCAGCCCAAAATGTTGGGCTTCTGCTTACACCAACATGATACCTCATTAGTTAAGCGATGTCTTGCTGAGGTCAGTGATGAGAAGAGAAAAGTCTGATTGCACTAGTGAATTGCACACTCATTACTTTCACAGCTCCCAGCAGTTTCTTTCCTGCCACCCATCCACGCTCCAGTAATGCTGTGAGGTACTATGAGGCTGCTGATATCATTGTGGATTAAGTTGGTCCACGCTCCTGTAGTATAAGGGGTCTGGTACTGACTGTCATCCAACAGCACCAGTGAAGGAGCTGTCAGTTCTGGGATGTGACTTAAAATGTGCATGATCTTTAGTTTTCAAGCTGAGACCTCTTAACATTTATAGTGAATGAAAAAGTACTTCATTCAGTTTCAAAATCCTTTTTTGGCATTTGTTGTTTTTGATGGTGATAATGATGATTTATACATTTTAAAAGCATCTGATTTGTTCATTATCTACAGATACTGAAAACTAATTCCGTCTGTTGCCACAAGTATACAATCTAACAGTCACAATAAAAAAGAGAAGAGAAAAGCAAGTACTGCAGAATCAGTTCTGTCTCTGGCCAGTCGATGGAGCCAGAGTAGTCTCAGTCCTAGCAATTGTTACTTGACAGAGAAGTATAAGTGAAGCTCCCCATAGCTGTCCCTTCTCTGTCCCACGCAATGGACAAGGCTGGTCATCCCATTGCAATCATGTGCTCAGTGAGAGAATGGGATGTAGTTCCCTTGGTTACATGGCCAGTGGCAGAATATGCTGCATTTGCGCTCCCTAGGGCAACAAGAGTCATTACAATAATTTGACTGAACACCTGGAACTAATTCTATTCATGGTGAGCACAAAGAAAATATTCTGTATATAAAAAGCATTCTGTAGCTTGGGCATCTTATCTAGCAAAATAGAGTACCTGCATCCTCAATAAACTTATCATAGAATAAGTAGATACAGTTCAGGGATTGAAAAATAAATCACTCCACCTTTAAATCTATTTGGTGTGACTTCTTGTAGTCAAAAACACTCCTGGGGTAAAAAGTTTATATATTTTCACTCTGGCATGCATAAGTGGGGTGCCAGCTTTAGGATTACAGGAACTGCTTTTTTTAATGCTAGAACCCCAAGATCTACCAACCATACCCAAGTGAAAAATACTTGCTTAGGGGCCAGACAGAATTTAAGAACAAGATACCTCTGCACTCAGCACAGAGGGGCTTTTTTTCAGGACCTGAATTGATCTCTCTGTCCTCCTTCTCTCCCTGCTTCCCCCATCCCCAACTTTTATTTCTGAGTTGGCCCTTATTTTTTGTAATCCCCTTCTAAAAATCTAGACTTTTACCATATGCAAGATCAGCTAAATCCAGTGCATCACGTTCACTTCCCTGTTTAAACAGATAATTTTAGTTTTGGGTGTCATATTGCAAACATTTGGTAACCTTGCACTAAACTGCTTGAATGGGAAAGTGAAAACACATACATCCATTTTCTACATCCCTTCCAGTTATATCTAATTTCAAACTTGCAGCCAGTTTGCAGAACCATCTATTTGCCCCACTTACTCAGAACTCTTTGGCAAAGCCATTGTTTCATTGATTTAACAAAACACTGGTTTTATCTTTGCTGTTGGGTAGCTAAAGTGATTGTTTTTGTCATAATTGGCATCAAGCCAGCATAGAATCATTGAAAACTGAGCTTTGAAAAATGGCCCTCATGGTATTACTATAGCTGTTGTGGACCTATTTCTTTTCCATCCCCCTAGGATGCTCATGATGGGGAAGTGAATGCGGTACAGTTCAGCCCTGGCTCTCAGTTACTGGCAACAGGAGGCTTGGACCGGAGGGTCAAACTCTGGGAAGTTTTGGGAGGTAAGACCCCCTAAAGGAATACATCAAAAGAAAGCAAATACGTGCCATTTTTTAAAAACCCATACAAGAGAAATAAGGTTCCTCCTAAGGCTCGACTCTTCAACAGATTGTCTAGTTCTGCCTCTGGAATCCAGAATGAAGAAGATTCGAGAGAACTGGTGAAGATTTTGTGCAGTGGCTAGAGTATTCAGTTTGGATGTAGAAAACCCAAATTCAACTCCTCCCTCTGCTGAGATGGTAAAATGCCTGCTCTAGAACTGTCCACTACTCAAGGGTGGATTCTTACCTCTGATGGTGCTGTACATACATTGGCACAAAGCCCAGCATTTCTAATTAAAAAGAGCATGAGCACCAGATCTGAGAAACTCCTCTCTCTGCCCATGTCTTTGGAGACACTCTAAGACTTTTCTAGTCAGAATAAACAGTTCTGATCCCGATGAACTGATGATTATAAGTCAGCTTTGTATAGTCAAGACTCAGATAATGACTTAACATTGTACATTACTGGTTACAAGAGATCAGTTCTGTGTTTTATTCTGCTGCGATGTTAGTCTTGACTGAATTGAAATAGATCATAAGTTCAGACTTTTTCCTGCTTCCCAACTCTTGTTTATCTTTGCATTGCAGACAAATGTTCACTTAAAGGCTCCTTATCTGGCAGTAATGCAGGGATAACAAGCATAGAATTTGATAGTGCTGTGAGTATGTGTACTTTTTGTAATCTGTCTCCATCCTACCATTCAATGCCATATTGAAAGAAGCACAAAATAAGTACAAATGTATGAGCCCTTGTAGTTTAGATTTTGTGGCTGCACAAGGTCTAAACTACAAGGAATGCATGCAAAGTTTTACTAAGGACATACAATGTCACTGAATATTTACTCTGAGGACCTTTGTATAAGTCGCTGCTGTATTTGCAATCCAGGGTGAACAGTGCTTTGTTGAGGTCAATGATGAACAGTAAAAGGTCTGATTTGCCCAGTGGTTGCTTCCTTTACCTTTGCAACTCCCAGCAGTTTCTCTTCCATTATACTCTAGAAATGCCATGAATGGGAGAGCATTTGCTGATAAGTAGTGATGCATTCAGCTTGTGTTGCTCTAAAGCACTGGGTAGACACAGCTGAAATTGTTATCCAACAAAAACAGTAAAGGAGTTTAAGGTACTGGACCCATGTCTCTGGTTATATGATCTTAAACGGTTAGCTGAGACCTCTTCTAGAGCAAAAGATCTCTCTGTCAAATTATTGGTAGTAGCAGAAGGAGCTGGAGAAAGGAGGTGTGGAAAGAATAGAAAGGAGCTGGAGAAAGAATAGGTGTGAGGAGAATAGAAAAGCAAGAAGGGGAAACGGATGAGAAACTGGGATGGAGAGAATGAAATGTGGGAAGCAGTGGCTTCAAACTTCCAGAAGAAAGCAAATAGGACCAGTACAGAAACTTACTGATACAGGCTTTTTCTTGGCAAAAAAGACTGGAAGAGAGGTTCAGGGCAAAGGCAGAGACTTATAATTAGGGAGACCAAGAAGAAGGGATATGATCTGCAGTGGACTGAAATGCAATTATGAAAAGGGGATAAGATAATTTCTTAGCTGTAGTAGAACATGCCGTTGACATTAGCTTTTAGCAGAAAATGTCCTTCAAGTGAGTTCAAAATTTTGTTTCTGCAGGGCTCTTATTTATTAGCAGCTTCCAATGACTTTGCCAGTAGGATCTGGACTGTGGATGACCATCGGTTACGGGTGACTATCTCTTTCTCAGAAGCATGATGTATAGGCCTATTTCTCACATGTTGTGGAAATATCAGTAGATGCTAGAAACTTGTTAGTGGGAATTTAGCCACAACTCTTTATCATGTAAAATTGAGTGGCCCATTATTCTCTTTATTATTTACAAAGAGCTCCTAAAAAATTCTGCCAGAAACTTACTTGAACCTCTAATGCAGACTGATTGATGGTACTTCTTAGAAATGGAGATGTTCATTAAAGCTATCTGGAATATACTGTGGAGGTTCTTCTTGAGTAACTGTACACTTAGAAAAGTTTGTTCAAATGCCTTTCAGTATTGAAACACTTCTGAAAGAATTTTGGATGAAGCAGGCTAATTATGTTTTGTGGGTTTTGAAGCTTTGTAAGCTGGAAGACATATTTTATAGTCATCTTTTATTCTCTAATTTTCTTCCTTTTTATCCTTGATCAGGGGTTGATCACATGCCAGCAGTCCCTGGTAACTCTCCCTTAATGGCCTCTGGCAGAGAGGGTTGTTCTGCCTGAGGCCATGGATAATTGTTGCTAGATGAAGTTGACGGTGTGCTAGATCAGGGTCCCCAAAGCAGCATCCATGAGGGCCTTTGGCAGTGCCCATAAAGCTCTCTACTCCCTACCCCCTTCCAAAAAACTTCAAATAAAAACCAGGAAAATGTTAGGGCAGTCTTCTCTTCTTCGTTTCTAGCCCTTACTTTGCTCTTTCTCCCCCTCTTCCTCTTTGCCTTGCTATTTCTCTTTTCCGCATCTCTTTGGCTTTCTGTTCTTCCATCAGCTAGTCTCCAGCTTTGCCCTTTTTCCTTCCCCTTTGTCTTACTGTTCCCCCCCCCCCCCATAGCTAGCCTTGTTCTTCGACTCCCCTCTACTCCTTTGCATTGCTATTTCCCCTCTGTCCCAGACACCTGACCATTTTACTGCCCCCATCAATTTAGCACACTTTTGACCAGCCAGGTGCCCATGGCAGCCATATGTGACTAGTCTTGCCCTCCATGGAAGTCATTTTGTGGAGATGTCCACAGCAGCTTCACATTTGTATCCATGGGCCAAAAAGTGTGATGCTAAAAGACAGCCTTGAAACAAATTTAATAAATAAAAGGGACACCTGGACTAGATGGATTAGCAGTCTGGCTCCGTGCAAGTTAACATATAATTATCTATTAAAGCTATATGAACTTGCAAATGACTATTAAAATTCTTGGTGGTTTGGACCGAGGGCCAAGTAGTCAGTCTTCAAAGATGGTTAGTCAGAAGGAAGCAAGACATAGTGATCAGCACCAATCCCTTTCATATTCCTGGAGTCATGTAATTGGAGGTATTGAATACTGGCATTAGATACTGAAATTGGCTGATATGCCTGCCATCCATGATTATCTACACACGCAACTAAAATATACAGAGGTGGCTTTCCACACAAATGCTAATGTCCGCAGCATTTTGCTCTGTCTTGCAAGGGCTGGCAAAACTAGTTCTCATCCTGGCCCTTTGTGCATAATTAGCAGGTTTGTTTTTTTTAACCTCAAGATGGACTGAAGCCTGGATTTCACTTTCAGAGTAGTGTTCTTGCTGGGTTACTGAATGACTGAAGGGAGCAACAACTGCAAAGCCCGTTTACTTACATAATGTTGATTTCTTTCTAGCACACACTCACAGGGCATAGTGGAAAAGTCTTGTCAGCCAAATTCCTATTGGGCAATGCGCGCATTGTGTCTGGCAGTCATGACAGAACCCTCAAGCAGTGGGACCTGCGCAGCAAAGTCTGTAAGGAAATGTTTTCACACAGTAACAGTTTCCTTTCTTTATGTCTCTTGGGTGTTGAAAAGACAAGAGCTAATATTGACTAAATTCATCGCAGTGCATTTAAAGTTGCAATTTATTATGCATTTATGTATATATTTATAGCACACAATAACCAAAGCTTTTGGGATGGTTCACAACCATCAAGATTCCTTAAGTTTCTGTTAGTCTACATCAACCCTTCCCAACCTGGTTTGTTCCAAGTATGTTGGACAACAACGCTAGCATCCCCCAGACAACATGGAGAGCACCATTAGGACAGGTGCTCTATAGAGAATGAAAGTGATTTGTTCCATGAGATTTCATATCCAACTGAAAATAGATATGAGTAACACTGCTAGTATGATATTTCACTGAAAGAACAAGGCATTTTGCTGATGCTCTAAGACTCATTTTTCAGTCATGGTTGGCGTCTTAAGTTTATTTACTTACTTTGCTATGTGTTCAGTGCAGTGTACCCTAGTCCACATATTAGTTCCTTCTATCAACTGCATGATTTGGCCCTTGCAGAAATCTGCAGTGTCATCTTTTAGCCATTAGCCATATCTCCTGTCATTGCACAGAAGCAATCGCTGTAAACATCAGTGTATAGCTGATCTAAACCTGTACTGAAATGTGGTATATATTACAACACAACCAGTGCACTTTGATGTGCAGCTTGGCATGTTTGCAGTCAGCTTTCATTGGCTGTGGTTTTAGCAACCTCAGCACAATGCAAGCTTGGGAAAAGATGCAGAAGTCTGATAATAGATGGACATTGTCTTCTACTTTCTAAAATAGCCCACCTAAGTTTCCTGCTGCTCTCTACAGATAAAGCAGCACTGCTTAATCCTGTAGCTTTGAAGAATCCCGGCAACACAGAAGAGACTTAGATTTTGTATCACACTGCAAGGATTTTACAACAGCTATTGAATTGTGAAGCAGTTGAACAAGGCAGCTATCCAGTGCCTTCATACAAGACATACATTTGTGGTTTACAAACTTTGCAAAGTTGTATTTTCTATGGCATTTTTGTTTGGTGCCTTTACAAATTGACTAGCACAAGGCAAGCTGATTACTTTAAATTTTTGTGATAGGACAAAATTCACCTTGTTTATTCCACTTGTGTGGAATTAATTTATATGGAAACTGAATGCATCACATACATGGGCCGGTGTTTTCACTAGTCAGAGAGACAATCTCATGAAATTTTATACAAAGCTACAGAGTTCCAGTGGTAGTGACGGTGTTTTTGTAATTTTGTTGAGAGAAGGATGTGGATGCAATTAGTTTATTGGTAATTTCATTTTTTAAAGGTATAAAGACAGTGTTTGCAGGCTCTAGCTGCAATGATCTGGTATGCACAGAACAATGTGTAATGAGCGGACACTTTGACAAGAAAATTCGCTTTTGGGATATTAGGTAAGAAAATAATGAAAAGCCATATGCTGGAGATTTGTGCAAAGGACCAGAAGGAATTGATGACTTATTTATTAGGATATGTAAACTCTTTCTTAAGTATCTTTTTTTGGCAGGTTGATTTCTCTAGGAATGGATGTCTAAGCATGGGTTAGAAATATTAGTGCATTCAGGCAGTGCCTTCCTGCCTATTCAGACATAACTGGTGTGCCAAACTGATGTGGGGAGAACCCCCAGTTCTTCATGTTGTGCTTTGAAACAGGTCTGCTAGAGATACTTATTTCAGGTAAAGTAAAACCAGCTGCTTAGGTTGGAACTGATGGCCATACTAGCAGTCAGGTATGCTCTGCTCTGTTCTCCAAACAGATAAGGACATTCTCACTGTTGAGCAGTTACAGTTTAAGGAACAGAGTAAGACAGTCCTCATCACTCTTCCCATATCCTTCTGCACAAAACTCTTCTAGACCAGGTTGGAGATCTGTTTTTTATGTCTGTTTTGTGGAAATAAAAATCTTCATATTTTCAGAAAAAACTATACTGAACACAAGTCTTCCCTGCTCCAAACTGAGCACCAGGTTTGTTTAATTTACAGGTTATTCAGCTTGTAATAATTGTCTTGATAACAGTTGGAATACTTGCTGGGTGCTAAAGAGGCAGAATAGAGATTTAGTAGATGCGACTACTAAAAGGAAAATGTAGAACATGATGTGCTATTATTAAATGGCACGTTGCTAATTATGAGACAAAATATGAGTATTTTGAAACTAGTGATAGTACCAGTATTCATATCGTCTTGGTTCTGAGGGCAAACTCATTCAGGTCATAATATTTGGTTGTGTTTTGAATCAATCATTTCCTACTTCTCTGACTGGAAAACAAGATTCTGTACACTCACAATCGGCATTCAGATTGATTATGTGTATGCATGCATTTAAGAAGAGTCCTGTTGAATCAAATCAAGCATTCATGTAGTATAGTATTTGGTTAACACAAAGGCCACAACAAAGTAGGGCATGAGTACAATTATGCTGAACTTGAATGAATTCTGGCCCTCTTTCATTGGCTGCCTGTATGGTTCAGAGCTGAATTCAGGGTGCTGGCTTTAACCTAACCTGGCTTGGGATTGCGATATCTTCAGAGCACCTTTCCCAACCATAACTTACCTGGACAGTAGGATCAACATGTGAGACATCCCTCCAAGTTGCCAACTCTGAAGTATGCTTAGAGGGGAATAATCAAGGGGAGACCCTTCCTGTTGCTGGTCTCCATAACTGTAGAATGATCTTACCAGTGAGGTCCACCTGGTGCCAACCTTGTCATCCTTTCAGCACCAGGATAAGATGTCCCTTTATGCTAACACATTTAGATACATCCTGTGATATTTAATGGCTTAAGGGGAAGTAACCATCCCGGGTTTTTTTTTTACATGTCTGCTTTATATCATATTGTTGTGACTATTTCTAAATTGATTTGATTTTATTTGATTGCATTTTGGAAATTCTTAATGGTGCTTTCTTGTATTGTCTGTTAACTGTTCTAAACTGTCCAGAGTGCTATAGCTAGCACTATAGGAATAGATAAATAAAGCAATGGCACTATGTTATTTAATGTTAGTCTGTTGCTCTCAATTATACACTCCTTGGTTGCTGTGATCTACATGATGAGATCACCCAGCAAGACACCAGCCTATTTGTAAGCCGCCCTGAGGCTTTGGCGAATGGGGCGGCATAAAAATGTTTTAATAAATAAATAAATATTTCATCTGTCAAGTCCTGGGCACTAGTCTGAACTTGGACAGAGAAGCCTAAAAGCACATTTTAAAGTTAAAGTTAACTTAAGTCTCCCAGTTACTTTAAGTTAGGGGTAGAGAGCTAGGAAGAGAATGTGCACATGAAAGCATGTTCCCTTAAGCTTGTTCATTTGGGTCAGGGAGTTTGGCCAGGCAAGCTTTCCTGCTTTCAAGGCTTGGGAGATTCCCTGAGCTGCATCCTACCTATACAAATTGCCTTCTGTACCGCACAGTTTCCTGGAACCATAAAACCTGGTCTTTGGGGACTCTACCATGGTTCTGCCAGAAATTGTTATTGCCAGTAGAAAATCTCATGAGATGAGGGAGAAATCTTGGGCAGTATCCAGTGGGGCTGTTGTGCTTCTTGTTTCTATGTGGCAAGTCAGCAGAGTTCCATTCTGCATGCTTCACTGATAATTCCCTGTTCTGGAAGCTATTGTGTTAGTTATTTTTAGAAGCATCCATGCCCTATTGAGAAAGCAGTGGATCCCACCAGCAGAATAGGATGCTACCCTCAAAAAACAGATGTATTTTTCCCTGAGAAGAATTCTCTGAGTACTTTTTAAATTACTGAGCTGATTGCAAATCAAGCTGAGAGTACTTTACCCATGACTGTTTTTAAAAAATCTCTCTACAAGTGCTAGTATTAGGAACATGTCTTTAAATGCTAGCTAAAAGGCTCAGAAACACAAATTCTGATCCAGATTTTAAGCACAGGATCCAATCAGACCTAAGTGAAACATGATACTCATGGTATGAATCATACTGTGAACTCATCATTGTAATGCTTCAAAGTGTTAGTGAAGCTGTAGCATTCTCATATGCCAGAGAACAATGAGTCAGGTACTCCTACATAAATGTTCATTCTTGTTATCTTCTGCTTTTAGGACTGAATGTGTAGTACGGGAAATGGAATTGCTTGGTAGGATTACAGCTCTAGATCTCAATCCAGAGAGAACAGAGCTGCTCAGTTGTTCTCGAGATGATCTGTTGAAGATTATTGATCTCAGAGTGAATACTGTCAAACAGACTTTCAGGTGAGCGTGAATCGACATGCTAAGAGAGCCTGTGTGGTATAGTGATTAGAGCGTTGGACTGGGGATTTGGGATAGCTGGGTTCTAGTCCCCACTCAGCCATGGAGTTCACTGGGTGACTCAGGGGCAGGTGTACCCCCTGTACACCCTACTTCACAAGGTTGTTCTTGCTATGAGGGTAAAATGGAGAGGGGGAGAACCCTGTAAGCCACCTTGCAAGAGGAAAGGGGGGGTATAAATGTAAACTGGTAATAATAATATAAATGTAAGGGTTGCTGTTGGCAAAGGTAACTGGATGTTCTGGTTTTCACAAACCTCTATTTTGACTGTCCACCTCATCCCAATGGAGCTGTTGATCCTAATCAAAGTCCTCAAGAGGGCCAGTTTCATGTACCTACAGTGAAAGGAGATGTTCTAGTATTTTAATTCTTCATCTTCAAATTTGTCAAAAGAAAATGACCAATGCTTTCCAGTCACCCTAGAATTACTATTTACAGGATGCAATTCTTATTAAACCAATACTATTTTTGTGTAATTTTTTCCTCCAGTGCCCAAGGGTTTAAATGTGGGTCTGATTGGACCAGAGTTGTATTCAGGTAAGAAGCTTAACAGAATGAACAGGTTACATGAAAAGAGACGCAGTGCTTTCCATGTACTGGCAAGGCTTTGAGCAGTCCTCATTAAAAGTAATATGTTCTCAACATTGGCTAAGTGTCCTATTGCCTGGAAAAGGTGTAGGAGGGGGAAGGACTTTGTGCTGTGAACTGTTGTTGTTGTTGTCTGCACAGGATATCTAGAGTGATCTGGCTGGTAGGATTCATATACTGAAACACGTGATCAGTGGGTACATGTTAACTGAAGTGGAAAAGTTCACTTTGTATCCCTTGTTCAGGGTTCTATGTTTGTCTAACATTCCAGATACAATAAGATTCCACTCCTACTGATCATCATGAACATCACCATCTTATTAGGGGTTCCTTTACATTTTTCTGGGGTGGGGGGAATTTGATCTGCAGAGATCCCAGATAATTTCCAGTGCTGAGAGGTATTCTACCATAACCAGAACACATTTTGTATACTGCTACAGACAAAAGAAAGCAGTTTGGCGCCTATTCTGCATGGTAGCTGAATGTGTTTTTCCCAGCAGGTTAGCCCCCAGCATTCCAGGGAGATGTCTATCTTCTTATGAGATTTAGTCCCTTAAGCAGGCAAATAGCTCTTCTACCGTTCTCATGTGCAGAATGGACTTTTGGAAACAGCACAAACTTTGTCAGATATATTTGTGAAATATATTTGCTCTTCAATAGCTAGTCTGGAAAGTAAAGAATGTTTGTAGCCTTGGTAGTTTGGCTTCCCCCACCCTTTTACCCCCTGAAGGTTGTGGTCAAACTGTTGCTACTCCTTTTTGCATTTGGATCTGATTCTTTCCAGGGTCGGCCTGAAAAGGGTGTTTATTTCATTGAATTAAACCTTATTACTTGAAGCTGGAAAAACTCAGCTCTAAATCCTATGCCTGTTCTGCACTTCCTGAGAAGCTTTGGGTGGGCTAATTTAGTGATTTTACCTTATAAGCAGTACTATAAATGAGTAATTGGAACTTGATATGTTGAGAAGGGTAAGAAATCTTAAAGTAAATGTTGTTTCCCTGCTCTTTCCCTACATCAAATCTGTGATTTTTCAGCCCTGATGGAAATTACATAGCTGCTGGCTCAGCAGATGGGTCACTCTATATTTGGAATGTGCTCACTGAAAAAGTGGAAAGAATACTCACTAAGCATCACAGGTAAGGCAAGATGATAGCATAAAATTGGTGGGGCTCTTGCATGGTATGGGGAGGTACGCTGTAAGGTGGCGTTATATACCCTCAGAGACTGGCTAAATGTTTCACTTGGTACACTGAGAAATTAATGATGTATGTCAGCCTTGAGCAGACTTCTGTGGCTTAAGTAAATAATACAGTCTTTAAATCTATCCCAACTGAGACTGAATAGCCTGGGTGGATTGATTTAAATTAACAAGAAATAAAATCAATATTAATCACATTTTCCATTGGAATATGTTATATATTTGCTGGATGATGTTGCAGACTTAACCATAAAACCATTATTAATTTACAGTTAAATGGAATATTGTTTATACAGTTGTCTTTCTTTCAAGCAGGCTTTCAGTATCTTTCTCTCACTGAAGATGTTTTGCATATTGTCCTTTTTAGCTATATATTTTGCATGCTGCCCCTTTTCATCATTCAAATACTTAATTATGACCATCAGTCTTGATCATTTGGCATTAACAGCCCAATCCTAGGCATGTTTACTCAGAGATAAATTCCACTGGCCTAATTTGCACTGCAGGCTTACCATGTGTTACTTAACTCAAGAAGGATGGTGCATTTTGAATATTCAACAATTAATGAGGTAGCGGTGTGTCATCCTGACCCGATCATCAAGTTATCTCAGGGTTAACAAGCTCTCATACAGTCCTTAGTTTGTTGCTTACTTATTCCATAACCCCTGTAGCTGGCTTCAGCTCCTATGACACAGTCCCACTGAAGGTTGCATATTCAAATAGCACTGCAGCTCATTGTGAGTTAAATAACTCAGGGTGAACCTGGCCTGTCATGTGAGCTGGGACATTGTGTTCAGCATGACTTACAGGCATCATGCTTATAGGATTGCAGGATAAGCAGAGGAGGGCAGGCAGATGCACTGTTGCCAGTTTCTTCCCATTGTTGCTCCTTTCTGCTTTAACTCAGCCTTGCTCTCATAAAAAGAGTAGGAAACAAAAATGAAGCATCTATGGCTGGTACATCAAAGTAAGGTCTGAGTGTTACTGGGCAGGCTGGAAGAGGTGGTTGTCATCAGAAGAAAATAAAATGCCTGTGTTCGGTGGAGGGAATGTAAATTTAAGAACAATCAGATTGGTAATTATTTTGTATAGAAACATAGCCTTTAACCAAATATCTGGTAAACAATATCAGATCTGAGATGAACTATATGGCTAACATGCTTATATCCATATTATATAATATTAACCTGATATTTAAGAGAAATGTATTATATTTTAAAATTAATTTAAATTTTTAAATATCTGATTTTTCTGACTCCTCAACATTCTGTTATCTACCATGTTGTATACTATTTTTCTGTCTTAACAAGCTTGGCCCAGCTCCACCATCACAAACACATAAAAATAACAGATTAGTCAGTCTTTATCTTCACATATGTGCCTTTAGTCAGAGGGACAGTAAAAAAAAAGCTCAGAATTTTCAAGCTGGTGGTTAGGCCAGGCAGTGCCATTTTCATGGGATGAAAAACTAAAATGAATACTCATATTTGACTGAAATGTCTCCTGATGTTTCTGATTCTGACAGATCCATTAATTCATTTTCACAGGAATATAGGTGCTTGTTTAGCATGCCCATGAGAACTGATTGCAGCCATATTATATTTAAATGAGAAACATCTAGCATTTAACAGAGGCTCATCCCCAGCCCTTCCAGAAATCTGATTTTATGCTTTGTTTCAGCAATTCCATCAATGCTGTGGCATGGTCACCATCTGGAGCTCATGTGGTCAGTGTGGATAAAGGAAATAAGGCTGTTCTGTGGTCTGAATTTTGACTTGAAAGTGCAAAAACCAGCATGCCAAAAATCTTCGTGGGACAGCAGTGGTCTACATCTGTCCGGACAGGATAGAAGTCCCTTGTCAGGCTCCATCCAACTGTCTTTTCTTAAGTGCATAAGCATGATTCTAGGAAAGAACTGCTGATGCATCAACCAAGGAAGAAAAGTCTGTCCTATCTAATGTATGTTGCTGGCATTTGTGAAGGATTGGCTGCACTGGGTGGAGGACCAGTCTTTCTTAAGATGTATTATCTGTGCCCTGGAAAGAGTTATTGCACCAGACAGCAGTGCCAAATAATTTTTACACAATCTCCTACAGTAGTTTGAGCTTTCCAAGTGATCTAGCAAGGTTCCTGTATATCACAAGTTTATGCCTGTCACCTATGTCTTCTTCTGTGGGCTAGCTAAGATGGGAGGTGAAGAATTGTTAAAACAAAGAAAGAATGAAATTGCAAAGGCCATAAATTTGATGGTAATGACAATGGAGCTTCTAGTATTTACTCTGTCACAGCCCCATGTATCAGCTTGACTTTTAGTAGAAGGAATTGTCTATTTTTCAGACATGTTGCATCCTCCAAAGGTTTTCCAGGCAGCAGTGATATGGAAGCTTTTTAACTGGGCCCAGTTTGTCTTGGGTTTTAATTGTGGGATAGAGTAAGAAGTACTGCTGCTGTGATGAAGAATGTATGATTAGCATGACTTCAGCACTAAACCAAATACATGGTTACTTTTACTGCCCAGCCATCCTTCTGTACTGGAGTCTCAAGCACAGAGCAATTGAGGGAAAAAGATACCTGAATGTAAATGTCCTGGTGCTGGCAAATCCAGATCACTTGCCTCTCACTAAATGTGCAATATTCTTCCTGTGTTGGAGCTCTACCTCTGGCATGGAGCGGGCTTGTGGGCCTGTGTCCCTTGGCATTTAAATGCACCATATGGTTTGGGAGGACTGACTTGTGGCATTGAACATACATCCAGCCAAACACTTTTCCACATCCAGTGGGCTGTGAGACAAGCCACCAGCATTTAATTGCCTTTTAATTTGCACTTTAATTTTGCTTCCTTCCTAAGCTTGTTTTATAGGGAAGTGTTTGTACTGAAGGGCAGAGGTGATCAGGAATTCTTTACATCTGGGGTTCTCAGCAGGGGATCCCTTTATTTTGACAACTTCTATAGAGGAAAATGGGAAGTACGCAGGACAAATTTTATTTATTGTATTAATCTGTCCACTAGTACTTGACTGATTCTAAATAAACCTGTGTCCTATTTTTAAATCCACACTGTTTTCTCCTTTTTTGCACTTTGAATACAGATAGGAGGCCTTCGATTTGAAGGTGGAATACATACTAAAGCAGTATATCATGGTTTGCAAATCTTGTGATGAGATCTTAAGAGGTTCCTTAAGAGGCATAGATAAATGCTATGATTAAGAGAGCATTTGTTGATAAGTACCAATGTATCCAGCTTGTGTTACCCTTGGGTGTAGGGTAGGCACAGCTGAGATTGTTGTCCAACATGAACTAATAAAGGAAGTTGAATACTTGGAGCCATATCTATGGTTATATATTTCCAAATGTTTAGTTGAGGCTTCTTTTAAAGCAAAGCATCTCTCTCTGTCAGATTATTGATAATAGCAGGAAGAAAGTATGAAACGAAGGAGCTGGAGAAGGAATAGGTGTGAAGAGAATGGTAAAGCAAGAAAGGGAAACAGAGATGGAGAGACTGAAATATGGAGAGCAGCGGCTTCAGATCTCCAGCAGAAAGCAAGTGGGACCAGTACAGAGACTTGCTGGTAAGGGTACCCTCTTGACATCAAGAAGACTGGAAGAGATCAGGGCAAAGGCAGAGATTTAGAATTAGACCAAAAAAAAATCTGCAGTGACCTGAAGTGCAGCGATGTAAAAGGATAAGACTTTCTTAGTGTTTTAGTGTACTGATCCTGCAGCTGACATTGGTTATAGAAAGCATATTTGTAGCGGATCATCTCTCTTCAAGCAGGTTTAAAATTTTATTTTCACAGGGCTCTTATTTATTAGCAGCTTCCAATGCCTTTGCCAGTAGGATGTGGACTATGGATGACCATCTGTTTCAGGTGATTATCACTTTCTCAGAGGTGTGGCATATGGGCCTATTTCTCATTCGTTTTGGAAATTTGGATGCTAGAAACTTGCAGGGCTGTGTCAGCAGGATTTTAGCTACTCTATCATGTTAATTTGAGCAGCCCTTTAGTCTATCTTCTGCTTTTTATTTACAAAGAGCTCTTGAAAGAATCCCAACAGATAAACCTTTCTTGAATCTCTGATGTAGACTGATCGATGTACTGCTTGGAAGTTGAGATGGTCATTAAAACTATCTGGAATATATGTGGAGGGTCTTCTTGAGCAACTGTACACTCAGGAAAGTTTGTTTAAATGCCTTTCAGTATTGAAACACTTCTGAGGAAACATGCAGCAGGCACTTTGGGAGGCACAGCGGGCCATGTTAGGTACGGCCATCTGTTTGTCCTATGAATCACAAGGTAGTGATAACTTTGTATTACTTTTTCTTGAGTATAAAGTGTAGTTCAGCACTGTAGTAACAAATATGCTTCTGCAAAAGATGCTAAATTAGATGAGTTCTTCATATACCACAATTGGGCTGTGCAGATAACAGTATATGGAGACTTCAGTGTATTTGGAGTATATCATGAACACTTTTCTTTCCTTCTGTGGTTGGGACTAAGGGTAGCTTAGGATATTCTAAAGCTTATTTCACTTTGATGTATCATAGCAATGCTTCTGTAATTTAAACATAGCAGTAGCAGAACTTTCAGGTTTTCTGAAATTGACATTACACCTGCCCACACTCCAGCATGCATACAAGTTTCATGGACAAGTTCTCCTTAATTCATATGTTCCAAACCTCAGTCATTGACCAGTTATTATAAATATAGCTGCCCAACGTTTATATAAGTTTTGTTGCCCGGACAGTGTTCACATGTCTAAGAACATAAGACTTGGAACACAGCAGGTGGTATATTAAAATGACTTGATTTCACACTCACTTTCTGGATGTATGGCAGCATACCTTCCTGGTTGCTGCAAGGAAGGTATGCAGTTAGGTTGTAAGTAGGATGGATGGGCACCTCCTTGTTGACAGAAGTTGCACTTTCAGCTACAACAGCTGCTGGAGTAGAGAAGGTAAAATAGTCAGGGACACTCTTCAGATTGGGTGAGGGCTCAGAAGCAGGCAGGTTTACTGCCATAGACTTTGATTGCTTGTGAGTCACCTATTTAGAAAATCCCAGATCATCTTCACTGTGCACCATGAACAAAAGAAAGGGGAAGAATATCAGTTTTCCTTAGCCAGAAGGTTTTTTCCTTTCACATTTGCACCATGTTTCTTCCTACTACTGAGAAATGAGAAGGTGAATATACAATGTGAATCCTGGAGTAAACAATACCTCCATAATTTGGCAGTTGTAACTGCTTTTCCAGGTAAATGCATGGGAAGCCTTTTGAGAACTGAGAAAATAAAAATTCAAGGCACTAGGAAGGAAAAGAACATATTCATCAACCATTACTTGCCATGTTACAAGCCTTTTATTGATTCAGACTAGGCTTCCTCAAGTTGATGTTCTCCATATATTTTAAAGTTATTCCAGCCTCATTAGCCAGGAAGCTTGAAGTTGTGCTCCAAAACAACCACTAGGATGGAGAAAGGTCATCTGAACCATGCCTTAAATGTAAGAAAAGCAGTATCTTCATTTCTTTAAAAAATGCAGAGAGAAGCCTTGGGAAATGGGAGATGTTTCATTAATTGGCACTATTATAGCATTAGGAAAAACTGCAGTTGCATCCTGTTGAAATAGTCTGTTTAATAATGTGGTACCTCATAGTAAAAGTGCTTCGGTGCATGTATATCCTAGTTGAGAAGGTACCTGTACTCTGCTGACCTCTGGGATCTAGCAAATACTCAAGGTGGTTTCTAGTGCTGAATCAGAGGGATGAAGGATTACCCAAGGATTATGTCTAGTTTGAAAAGGACAACAGTGCTGGTATTGTATAACCTCTCATGCAGGGTTAGACTTACACTTGAATTATACCTAAACAACAAGAAGGCCTTTAATAAAAAGAAATAGAGGTCCAGTGGAAGATTTTCTAGGTTTGGAGGAGAGGAGAGTTATTCCACTTGGAATTTAAGCTGTATTTCCCTGGTTGCCATTAGTCTAACTTTGTTTGTGTCTTTGGTTATTAACTTCCATGATACTCTTCCTTTGTATTACAAAGCTAACCCTGCCGGGCAGCTTTAACATAATAAAGGCTTTAGTTAGAAAGTCTTTGTCTTGATCTGCTTGGAAGGTTATGAGGGTGGGGGAGGGCCAGCACAGAACAGTCTGTATTGCATTAATACATACCACCCTATTGACGAGCAATAGCTCTCATTTGGAAAAAAATAGAAGGCAGTATTAAAGCTCAGTCTTATTGTGAGAACTATAAATCAAATTAAATATTAAATCCTAGAATGCATGTGACAGTTTACTTCCTTTCATATTCCATTGATGGAAATAATTAGGAGATTCCCCTGTACTCATTAGCATGGGTAGTATGCCTACCTTCCATGGAAATAGAGTGACCATTATGATACACCTGAGACACTCTCCACTGGATTCTAATAGTAAGTATTGCTTCAGCCATTGGAAAACTGATTAAAATGTGCATTGATGGGTTTAAGTTATCTTCAAATTTACTATCCTCTTTAGTAATCAATATCAGACTGCTTGTTCATTATTCTTTACCTAATTGCACAGCACAGCATAGTGAATTGTACTTCTGCAGCTTCTGTTCTTCTGAATTGTTCACTGTCCTAAGGAATCATAAAGATTAAAAATGAAACTTGTCACTGTGGACTCTTCTTTTAGGGAACATTTTGACCATTATTGAAGGTGCACTTAAAGAGAAAAGTTGTGCATGTTTGAACCAGAACTATCAGATGGTACATTCCCAACGAATCCAAGAGATGGATGAGAATGTGCATTTTTGGCAGATAGTGGAGACCATAGTGCATGATGGGTATGGATATCTTGTCTGTGTTAAGCTGAACTCATACCAGCTTACATGTGTATCGAATATTCCCCCGCAAACCCCCCCCCACTCCATCTCTGGATTGGCTCCTTTTGCTTCTACTTCTGCCTAAAGCTAACAGCAATCAGTGCACTTGTGCTCACATGGAACAGTCCTTCTGTGTGTGCAGATTCACTAATTCTTACTAGCTTTATCAAATGGTCAAAGGAGAATGTGTGTTTGCCTGCCTCCTGAATAAGCAGATCCACACAGACATGCATATGTGTACATCCAGGTAGGTATAGATCTCTTTGTATATGCTTATATATGAGAGAGAGACACACACATAATAAAGCAGTGTGTGCACACAGAGTTCCAAGACACTATTGTGTCATAGTCTAAAAACTAGACATGGCCAAAAAATGTAACCTATCCCAATAGAGCCAGCTCTATTTGCAGTAGCTGCCACTGAGTTCTATGGGACACATTTTTAATACAATTTTTCAGCTGTTTCAGGCAGAAGCAGGATTTAATTCCTGTCTCAGTTTTCTGCCTGAACTCACTTTATTTTTGCCTGTGAAAAAGGGTGGCTGCCATTCACTTGTGTAAGGAAAATAAAAGCACTAGACTTGGGGGCATCCTTGCATTAGTACCAAAGTGACTCACGTTCTAACACTGGACGGCTGCTGTAGGGACTTTGTCTACAGTGTGTGCAAGGCGATGCATTGCTCTCCTCTTTCAAGGTCCACTCATGCATCAAATAGGCCTTTGCCTGGGACATGTTTGGGTTGTCTACATACAAATATATGAAGATCAACCTCAACACTTTTTTCTTCATTTTATAGCATAAAACTTGGTGCTGGAGGGAGAGCTTTGCAAGCAGCCTGAACTGAGATGAACAAGTGGGTCCTAGATCAAATCAAGCCAGAACTTGCCCTGGAAACAAAAATGGCAAACCGAAGCTGTCATACTTGGGGCACATCATGAGAAGGCAAGACTGACCAGAAAGGACAATGATGCTAGTGATGGTCAAAGGCAGGATAAGAGGAAGACAAAAGATGAGCTGGATCAGTTCCATAAAGGAGGCCACGTCCTTGAGTTTGCAAGAGTTGAGCAGGGCTGTCAAGTATAGGACATTTTGGGTGGCATTCATTCATCGGGTTGTGAAAAGTTGGAGACAAGCTGATTGTACATGACAACAAAAAGTCATTAATAAACTAATTTGTTAGAAAAATGAATAAACTTGCATCAAAACACATTAGGTTGGCACATCATGAGAATTCACAGTGGTTAAGTAACCACTGTAAATTGTCATGTTGCGTGAACTTAGACCACCTTGCAAAGGGTAGCTTATATTTTGGCAACCACTACCCTGACAACTCATGGTTGTACTAAGGGTTGCCCAACCATAATGTGGAGTTGTGTCGTCTGAACATGGGTTACTCTATCTGTGGACTTTGGGTAGTAAGCTATTTAGCAAGAGCAGCAAAAACCCTTGCCACTCGTCACAGTCTTGCTCTTGCCACCACTGATGACTCTCCACGGATGCTTAAGGGTAACTCACTGGTTCATCACCCTTTAAAATAATTGTCCCCAGAAATTGCACAATTCTCATTTTAAAAATTACAGTTGGGTTTTTGCAGGTGCACAAGTGTACCCTTTTGACCATCCTGTATGTGTAGTCAGTGACCTAGTCAATGGCCTGGTAAGTTTCATCTTTCAAAGGGAATTGAAATAGCATTTTGACAAGGAAAGATGGCATAATAAGCTAATTTGCCTGCTGTCAAGTGCATAGCTGTGAACTAAGAAGGTGGAAAAGAAGCAAAACTCAGAGGAGATGACAACAAGGTAGCCCACTTGACAATGGACCTATCTGGCTTTGTAAGTGTTGAACTGACAATTCAGTTTTAAGTTTGAGTCTCCTCTTTGCAACACTTAGTGCTGCTGTTACTCTAGTTCCCTGACATTTTTAGAACTATTTGCATATTTTGCCTCAGGTTTAATGTCTCACTGTTTGCATATTTTAATAATTTGCATGTGTTGCATATTCCTCTGCCATTCGATTTGTGTGATTTCCACCCATCCTTACTGCTGTGCCTTAAATTTTGTATATATTTACTGATCCTCTTCACTTTGCCTTATAATTTGCATATATTTATGGATCTCCTCACTGCTCTGTAATCCATATGTATATTTGACAACTAACAATGGAGACCAGAGCAGGCAGGTGAGAAGAGTGAAGTGGGGTGGGGGAGAGCCAAAAGTGGCTGGCCACTACAGCAGAAGGATCTTCTGGGGTGGGCATGCATAAGTAGATGAAGCAGTCTTTTTTAAAGAGTTGTTCACTTGCAAAGGAAGTGCAGAAGAGGGTGGTGAAATTGGCAAGAACACAGGCCAGTGCGTATAGCTGTATGCTTGGCTAAGTTGTGGACAGGCGCACTGGTGCACACACACAATGCTGAAAAAAATAATGAACACGTTATTGCATTCATAATGAGTCGGCAAATTAATCCCATTTGGTGATCTGATGCAGGTAGGGGGAGCCCAGTGGCTGAACTGCAGAAAGGGTGCTAGCACAGGGTCGGAGGGAATGTGGGAACCTTAGTAAATGTAGTTGGGATATATGGGGAAAGCAAGGCATGGCATGCTGCAAAGCACACATCATCTGTTGGGCAAATGTGCCAGCCAACACATGGTGTTTTAAGAATGACATGTGAACTTGCCCAACATATGTTGGCACTTTGTTTCAAGTATCTAGCATACAATAACCTGTCCCTTATAATCATAACATTCTACAAAGCAAGACACCTAAGTGAATTTCATAGTCACATATCCCATACATTTGACTAGCATTGATAGGTACCCCATAAATGTGTCAAAGCACCAATTGGTGATTGACAATGCCCAGTATTCAGGATTATAACTTAGGTTCATTTTGTTAAATATTGCATACCATTAAATTATTTTAAAGCTATTATTTATTTCCTGTGGTTCTATACCAACCAGTGTATGAAATGTTGAAAGATATGTGAAGTTAAGTGTGAAATGCTAAGTTCCTTTCAAAAGAGATACCCAGATTTCCAAAAGTGTCTCAATTCTTGCTTTGGGAATCTTATTTTAAATTGGAAAATTTGCTGCAAATATCGAACTCTGCATCCCCATTTGCTGCTAGACAGCAGTTAGATGGTCATAGGAGCTTTTGGCTTCCTAGCTATCAGGTGGGACAATATTTCTGACCTTGCAGCTGGGGATTTGAACTCAAATCTTCCACCCCCTCCCACTTGCAGCAAATGATTCTCTGAGGCCATAAGAGTGACTTCAGAGAAAGGGCTTGGGGGTATTCCAGGGGCGTCAAGGAGTCAGTCACTACTTAAGGTACGAGGTATCTTGTCTAAAACTGGCCATCTAAGTGTTTTGCGGAGCAAGAGGAATGCAGAGGTGACCTTTGCCTGCATGTCTCCTGCTCTTCATCGTTTGGAGGATCACAGACATCCCAATAGGATCGTGTCCTAAATAATAGAAATGACCAGTTAGGTCTTAATGTTCATTTCATACAATATGTGACCACCTTTTAGATTTTATGCATTTAGAAAGTTTATGTCCACATTCACAGGAATCCATTACCATATGAATACATACATTCAGTTTGTTTGTTGATGGAAGGTGATTTAGGGTGCACTCCTCACTGTTTGAAAGTCCCCAGGCTCCAGGGCCTCCAAGATTCCTACTGGGCTGAAGCCATCATCATCACAGTAGGGCAGGTAATGTTCACTTCCCTACTTGCTGCTCACCTGCTCTTTTGCGGTATCTAGAATTAAAGATTTATACCAATGAAATACTCTGATGGGAAGACTATTCAGGCTTCCTGAAGGCTCTGCCAGTGGCTTATTGCTTTCTGCAAGAGCTCTAGACCTTGGACATAACAACATTATTCAACAAGTTTTGAGGAGAAGAAAGTGGAGAGCAAAAGAAGCCAGATTCAAAGGTTGGTCAGTGGTGTCAGCGGAATGGAGTTAACTCCTTGTGAGAAGGAGCAACCACAGTGATTGATATCAGAGGCCCCATAAAAAACTACAGAAGACAACTAAGGAGCAAGAGCATTTGTTTTGTGGGTATTAGCCTGACTCTAGCTGTTTAGCTGCTGTTTCTCCAAGACTGACTGGTAAGGGCACATTTAAACAAAGAAATAAGGAGCATAAATATTTTTTGACCTCGGAGGACAGGAGAGAAAGAAAGAAGAAAGTGACTATCTGACCTGTGGAGCCATCAGAGCTTCAGCAAAGTGGAATTACTCCTTACTCCTTGTGGTAACCTATTGCTATCACGGCTTGGTGTTGGCTGCTCCTTTGTCTTTTATTCCGCTGTTCCTTTGGTGCACTTGGTGGCTGCATGTTTGGTGATTTTTGGGGAAAATACAGCTCTTCTAATGAACCTTTTAATTATTTTTATTAACATCTGAATCTCAGAATGTAAAATGGTTTTCACCAGACAGGGCTACTAGAAGCAAGGTATTTCTCCCATCTTGTTGTCCTCACACTTTTTTTTTGTTCATATGAAGTTTTATACAAACCGGAAGGCTTTTTTTAGTGATTACAGTTTTTGTGCGAACTCATTTTATAACTTTCCACCACACTTCTCCCATCCACACATGCCAAATATCTTAACACTCCTCCAAATTTTCTTTTCTTGCATGGATTTTGTTTGGATTTATGGGCTGATTTTTTTAGGGAAAAACCAAGCTGAAATGACCATATGACCTACATACACAATTTATTCAACAGTAGGGCTTACTCCAAGAAACTGTATATAGGACTGCAGCCTTGGTGTTTGGAGGTTATTACAACTGCCTATCATTGGTAGGCATTTGTTGGATTTAAAATAATGGCTATAAAGAATCAGCATATGAAAGTCTTGATCTAATTTCAGGAATTTTGAGGGGGAAGTGGTAGTATCTCTCAGTGATGTTCTGTATATGTGTGCATTTTGTAAAGTGATACTATTACAAAAGCAGTGACACACAAACAGTGCTTTAGCTTTATCTCATTAGTACGCTGTGGTGATTTTCATCCTCTAGAAAGGAGGAGATGGTGAAAGAGGTTTAAAATAAAGCAGCTTTCAATAACCCCCTTCCTAAATCTTCTGTATGCTTGTCATTGTGGAACTGAGGTACCTTGGATAAGCCCAACACCACTGATCAAACCAGTTTCCAATCTGATAATCTAGGTCTAATATTCTGGCTCTGGCTTTGTTGTTGGAAACTTGGCTGCTAAACACCAAAATCTTATTTTCAGATCTGCTACAAATTGCCATCCTGGCCTCTAAAAGGGCTAATGCTTCACTTTGCAGAAAGAGAGGCCATGCAAGATCTTTCTGCCTGGATTATGCAGTCTTGTACTTCAAATTAGGCCGAGTCTTTATCTTACTGCTTCTGGAGCTTCCTTTTTCCTGCTACTGCTGGGGCATTTATACCACCACCAGGTATTTATTTCTTTTTGCAAAGTTGCCCACTTGAGGCAGCATTCCTAAGCACATCTCTTCTCGAGTAAAAGCCACTGAATTCAGTGAGATATTTCTAATCAAAAATGCATAGGGTTGCTTTGTAAATTTCCTGCTCGTGCAGCAATGCTAGGGTTGCAGTCCTAGATGCACTTACCTTACACAGGAAGATTTCCTTCAGAATAAACATGCATAGAATTATGCTGTAAGAAATCTTAGGGTATAAAAAAAATTGCTTCCACCTTAGGAGAGGGAGAACTAATGTGTCATTGTAACTGTAGCAAAACTTAACAAATTAACTGATGGTTTTTGCCCCAGTTTTGATAGGTAATGATTGCTATATATTGTACTCTGTACTGATTCAAGATGAAAGCAACAACATAGGTAATTTCAAAAGGATTTCTAGCACTTCTGTATTTGCTAAGCACTTTTAAACAATACTGATAGTGTGGGTATATTGCAAGCATGTTGTAGCTTTAAAAAATAGCGCAAGTCAGAACAGTTTGGTTAATCAAGTGGACATCAATAAGATGTAATTTTATCAATGAAATTCTTATTCATACAATGCAATTGAAGATAATGTGGTCAAAATTGTTCCATTAATCTTTATATATTGCCTAATGTACAACGTACTTGGACTGAATTGTATCCCTGAACACATTGTCCAAAGCAGCAATCAGGGTTTAGTTAGAAGCAGTGGGTTGGATCCAGGTTTATGCTTAAACAGATTAATTGACCGAAGTGGATTTTCCTTCCCAAAACAGCCCCCCCCCCACACACACACACTAAACATTCAACACAGAGAAGCTGGGCTCTAGTCAAATTGTATGGGGAGAAGAGCCCCAGAGCAGCTGTACAGACCTTTTGTGAGTAGAGCCCTTCCTCTTGTAGAAGAGAGAGAACTGGATTCAACCCAGCATCAGGACTGAGGTCTTGGTCCTACTGCCTTCCATGGGACTGTATTCGTTTGAACTAACTGGAGTGCTGTTGGTCTATCTGCGGCTGCACTGAACAAAAGGAATGGAACAGATACACAGGATAAGGGGCACAGGATTTCTCCCCCTGAGGTGCAAAGAAGGATTTTGTGAAGCATACCACAAACAACAAAAGGGCATTAGTAAAGAATGTTTAATTGTATCAGAAACAGAACCAGTTGGGGTTGCAACAGGATGAAAACGTAGTTAAAAGAGAATTGAAGGAGGCTAAGGAGAATGTGGAGACACCAAATGAATTCATCTCTCTTCACTGCAGAAAATGTAGAACAAATGCTTCTGCCTAAATTTATATTTTCAGGAAGGAAGTATGGCAAATATTGGTGATAATCCTCATTGTCAAATAGAAAGTTAATAAATCACCAGGGCCAAATGGAATCCATCCTAATTAGCAAGGATACAGACATACACGCCCTGCTGAAAAAAGAATAAACCTGGCCTCTGCAAAGGAAAATCCTGTCTCACTAAGCTTTTAGAATTTTTTTTGAGAGTGTCAATAAACATGAGGACAGGAGTGATCCAGGTGACATTGTTTACTTGGACCTTGAAAAGGCTGCTGACAAAGTCCCTCACTAAAGACTCCTGAGCAAGCTTAGCAGTCATAGGATGGGGGGGGGGGGGGGAGCTTCACTTACTGATCAGTAACTAGTGAAACAACAGAAAACACAGTAGGAATAAAAGGTAAATTTTCCTAGGAGAATCTCCAATCAATCAATCAATCAATCAATCGTGGGACTAACTTATACATTATCTGGAATTAAGAATCAGTACAGAGGTAGCAAAGCAGGAAAATGGGCATCAAAATGGCAAATGCATTTCAGTATAAGCAAGTATAAAGTGATGTGCATTTGGGCAAAAAAAATCCAAAGATCACATAAATGCTGGTGGAATTTGAGCTAGTGGTCAATGACCAGGAAAGAGATCTCAGGATTGTGGTGGACCGCTCCATGAAATGTTGACACACATTTCCTGTTGCTGATGATGATGTGAAAAAAGGAAAACTCCAAGTTCAGCATTATTGAAAATAATTCTGCTATGTTTCTACTCACATTGAACAAACACTTAGAATGTTGCATATAATTCTGGTCACTGTACCTAAAAACAATGTTCGACAGCTGGAAAAAGGTCAGAAAATGGTAAAGTCAAATTATCAAGGGGCTGAAACATCTCCCCTGCAAGAAAAGCCTACATCTGAACTGTTTAGATTACAGCAAAGGTAAATGAGAGAGTACATGATAGTGGTGTGCAAAATTAATGTATGATCCGGAGAAAGTGAAAATGAATTGCCTGATACCTGCCTAATGATCTCTTGATGTAGGGAGCTTCATTCTTACCAAATCACATAACTATAGAGATGAGCTGCCCTGACACTCCAAAGATCATCTCCACGTCTGAAATTTCAGTGAGGAATGTCATACCGGTGCAAAATCATGTAATCTACAAGAAGATCTCTCATGACAAAGCTGTAAGTACCTAGCACAGCAGCAATTGTGGACTGGAATCCATTTGTCACTTGTATGATACATCATCATCATCATCATCATCATCATCATCATATTACACCATACCTTCTTTCCCTACCCCTACTCCTACAAATTGCAGTATTTCCCAGCCAGAAAAAAAGGAGGCATGCTGGGAGTTGTTGGCCTTTTCCTGTCCATAAACATGCCTCAGTGATGCATTACTAGATGATGCTCTTGTCCAATCATGATTTTCTCCATCTTGCAGGTTGCTATCTATTTAGGAAAGCGAGATTTCATTGACCATGTAGATCATGTGGAACCTGTTGGTGAGTCCAACTCAGATGCATGTTTCTTCTCTGCACTTGCTACAAGGCTTGTATATTCAGTGTTCCAGAGTGTTTCTTCTTTTCTCTCTCTCTTACTATAGATGGTGTGGTATTGGTGGATCCTGATATTGTCAGGGAGAAAAAAGGTCCGTTGGCTTAATGGCTGTTTCAGAGATTACTGCTTAAAGATTCAGTACACCATTTTAAAATGAGAAGATTTCTAAGTCTGAAATAATTCCACACACTGAAGGAGCATCACCTTATCCCGAGACCTGTGTTCAAAGGAGTATAGGAACTCTGTAATAGTAACAGCCCTATCATTGCTCTTGTATTAAATGTTTCAAACCACTTTATTTACACAATCTGCATGAGTGAAGCTCGGATATCTGGGTGTTTCTCAGTTCAATTTGGCATGTATTTGATAATGGAGAAACTTGAATGGTATTAAGAAACCAAGGCAGATACTGGAACATCTGCATAACATCTGCATCTGAACATCACATAAGAGCATCTCAGGAAGGGACATTTCTGGGTTGTTTTGGAAAGTAAAAGCAGGTGGGCAGGAACCTTCTAACTTGCTTGCACACTCACAAGTAAACCATGGATAATTTGACTATCTCAATTGGGTCACTGGTCACTTTCTGTGCCTCAGTGTCCTTCTGACTGTCTAACAAAGTTTCAGGAGTGTTCAGCTACTTGCTCTGTATTGGAAGACCCCACCACCAGCACACTTTATTTCTGACATCTCCCAAATCTTTCCAAATCAGCTCAATTTAGTATTGGATTCAGGATGTATCTGCTGTACACACCTAAAATATCTAACATTTTATACTCAACTACTGTAAAGTACATCAAACAAAAAAGCTGATGGAATGGAATTTTGTGCAACTTGGATATCCCAGGGTGAAGCCAAGCAAACATTTGCCCATCAGCAATGATCAGAAATTACTCCCACACTGCCTAGATAAATATACGTTCCAGTCATAACAAAGAGGATAAATTACTCAATGCCTTAAAGGACTGTGTGCAAGAACAGTTGGTTATGGAATTAATGAAGGGGAGGCAACATTAGAGTTAATCCTAGCTAATGTTACCCAGGTCCTAGTACAAGATGCAAATGCTGAACCAACTGGAAACAGTAACTGCTGTGCTATTGATCTCAATATATTTGTTGGAAATTGCCAAGTAAGGTCAACAGTCGTGTTTGACACCAAAAGAGGAAAACTCTAGAATGAGGGAACCAGCGAACAGGAAGTTGCATAGGTAGGAGGAAGGTAAAAAGGACTAACTTCCTGCAAAATGCTTGAAAGTTATGCAAAATCAATAGAAATTTAGCCAGAATATATACCACAGCTTAGGAATGGTAGCACCAAGTCCAAGATGTCACTAGCATGATAAATGAGAAGGTCAAAGAAGTATTACGCAAAAGAAGGCTTCCTTTGGAAAATGGCAGTCTCCTCAGATGAGGAAAACAAAAGGGAGCGTGCTTGGGCAAAGAGGCATGCTGTTTTGTTTTTTACTTTTTTGTTGGTTTGCTTTTATTTTTAATGGGCCAGTCTCCACTTGCAAGCAGTTACTATCAGACCTCTAAACACAGACCTTCCACATGGGTAGATGATCATCATGGTTAGTCATGCATAGCAGTATAACATTCTGTGTATGTTCTTCTCAGTGTATGTGACGCTCACTTGTGCTTTTCGGTATGGACAAGAAGATATCGATATTATGGGATTGACTTTCCGAAAGGACCTGTATTTCTCTAGGGTACAGGTATACCCACCACTAGAAAAACAAAGACCACTCTCCAACTTGCAGGAATGTCTAATGAAAAAGCTGGGTGGGAAAGCCTATCCCTTCCTGTTAACTGTAAGTAGTCTGCATTGTTCTTGCTTTAGGTTCTGTTCCCAGTCTGATAAATTGATATGGAAGTGCTTAGAAGATAGATCTGTAGTGCATTAGTATTTACTTTAATTTCCAGTATAGGTGTCTCTAATATTTTCCAAGTAGCAATGCTGCTTCATCTCCAGTGGCAAAATATAGGAGCCGAGCTTTTTTTAAAAGAAGGCTTCTTCAGGTTGCAGATGCATGGTGAGTGACCACCCTCAGGAAGACTGGGTTCAGACAATACGATAACCCACTACAATACAGGCAATAAGAGCCAGTATGGCATGGGTTTAGGGTGCTGCACTGGGGACCCAGGAGATCTTAATCCCCACCTGGCCATGAAGCTCAGTGGGTGAATTTGGGCCAGTCACTCACTCTTAGTCCAACCTACTTTGCAGGGTTGTTGCATGAAGATAAAAAGTGAGATATAAATGCAGTGTAATAATAACAGTAATAACAGTACTATAACCTGCACTCAAGTGTTGAATATGGGTTGAACATGGTTTCTTGTTGAAATGTGGGTGATCATCTGAACTCATGAAGAGAATCCATTATTTGTTGCTAGGTTGCAAATTGTGGGTTGTTCATCATGGTTTATTATCTCAGCCATGTTCAGACAACACAATAACCCATGTTTTAACAGCAACCCATACTCAGTCCTGAGTGAGGATTATCATGCTGTCTGAATCCAATCTCTTACATTACCTTGAAATGTCTGTTATGTAAAGCTTTCTCCAGCACTGATCTTTTGTGGAAAATGGTGCTACTGCTGGCAGAATTGTCTGTGCTCAGCATCTTGCCTTCCTTGCCTTTACAGTTTCCAGACTACCTGCCCTGCTCAGTCTGCCTGCAGCCGGCTCCACATGATGTTGGGAAGGTGAGGACAGGAGGAATGGCATATAATATCTCCACTAAGTCATTTTAAGAATTTACTTCTGCTTATAGGTGTGTTGAAAAGGGTGTGAGGGCATCAGTTCAGAGAGAACAAATGTCCTCTTATTCACAAAGATATGGCATGGTGCCTCCTCGTGAAACTTGATGGCAGGGAAGCTGAAGTAGATGTTAGGAGCCATTCAACTTTGATTCTCATTCTGCAAGAAAGAGAAAGAAGAAACAAAGGTGCATTCAGACAGTCAGTCCCAAGTGCTACCAATCAAAAGATATTCTTTTCCCTCCTAAACAGATTCTCCATGGTAAGAAAAAAAAAAGACTCAAGAGACAGGAGGGTTACAACTGGTGATATTGCCACCTGGATTCCTTGTAAAATTCTGTAAATTAGACAAAATTCAGCTGATGAACAGTATTGATCCATAATGGGAAATACCCTACACCACCCTTTTTCCTAAGAACAAGGCAAGCCATCCTAGGTTGATGTGGAGACTGAGACCCTCTTGCACTTACAGAGCTAAGAAGGATGCCAATTGTCTCTTCACATGAACTCAAAATCAGAAAAAGTTGTGTTGCTCCAGATCTTGCAGAGAAATGAAGGAAAGCTCTTAAATATGCAAGTGCTGGCTGCCTCCAAGACTATACATTTAAGAGTATAAAATGTTGCCCAGAAGTATGCTTTACAAAGTTATATTAGATTTCAAGATGTCAAGGTAGAATAGCTGGTGGTAAGAGATCAGCTGGATTAGGCAAATGCCGGCAGCAGTTAAACTGGCCATACCCACTTTTTGCTGCACACCAAGGCACTTGCAAAGGCTGTAATATAGCATCATGATTGTACAACCACTAGGTGGTGCTGTTCTGAGCCTCATTGCTGAACTAATATTTAGCATCTTGCCTTATTGTTCTGCCCTGGAGAAGTTCCTGAAAAGTGCAGAACCCTTTTCTGCTGGGATAATTTACAAATCCTTCAAATGTTTCATTTGGAGACCCCAAACATTTCATTTGAAGCTTCATATCTCTAGGAAACCACCCTGCAGTCCATGGAAACTTGCTGAAATAAAGTAATAGGGGCCTTGTTGATCTGTTGCCCACACATGCTTCACCTGCTGCGTCCCACCACCCCAAATCTTTCTGCCAGAGATTTTTTTCTGAAATCAAATGCCCTCCTCTTTCCCTGTTTACACATCCCCTTTCAGGAGGCAAGAACCTTTAAATACACATGCAAGCAAGCAAGCAAGCACATGCACACACTTACCCTTCATGCCATATATAAATTAGCAAATGCAAATTTGTGGTTTTTTAAGGTGGGGGTCCTGTGAGTCTGAGTCCCACATCTTTTCAGTACCTAGCACCACTCCTGGTGAGAAGGATTAGAAAAGCAGCTGAGTACACCACTCTTTTTATACATCTCATCTTTTTTTCCATTTAAGAAGAGCCCTAAAAGGTCTTCTGCTTGAAGCACCTGAAATCTTGGTACAAGAGAGAAAGGAAGATTTCTAAAATGAGCCCCTGAATTAGAAAAATCAGTACACATAATTTTAAAGGAACTGCAACTGAAGTTGGCTGAACATTGAGGGAGCTTCTATACACAGATTTTTTTTAACATACGCAGATGCTCAATACACCCAGCAAAAATAACTACTGTCCCATTTCTTTCTTGCAGTGCTGTGGGGTGGATTTTGAGGTCAAAGCTTTCTCCACAGAAAATGCTGACGAGAGGATTCTCAAAAGGTGACTGTTTGTTGGACATTTTGGTTGGGAAATGAGGATTGTTGAGAAACTGTCCAATAGAAACAGCTTTCTATTCTGCTCTTGGTTCTAAAACTCCATTTCTAAAATGCTACCATCTGGCCAAAATAAAGGTGCATTATGCCTTGTTTATCATCAAGTTTTGCCTTTAATATAAGACCAGCAAGACCTATGTAAGTCAACATCCTGCTTCTCGCAGTGGCCGACTAGATGGTAACAGGAAGCTCACAAGCAGGATATGAGGACTGATGTGAGATCAATCCTGCTGTTGATCCAATAGCACATTGCCTCTAATACTGGAGGTACTATTTGGCTACCCATCATGAATAGTAGCTAGTGATAGCTTTAGATTATATGAATTTGTCTAATCAACCCTTAAAGCAGTCTAAGTTGGTGGGTCTCACCACCTGTTAAGAAAGTTGATTCCACAGTTTAACTAAGCGCTGTGTGACAAAGTAATCTCCCACCAGTCAGCTTCACTGGATAACCTCAGGTTCCAGTATTGTGAGGTGTGGGGAGAGTGAAATTTCTCTGTCTCCACTTCTCCACATCCTGTATAATTATAATGACCCTCCCAACTCACCTATTTTCTAAATTAAATACCATATTAACTCCATAAAGGAAGCCACAGCCTTGAGTTTACAAGAGCTGAGCAGAGCTGTCATTTTGGAGAATGTTCATTGATAGGGTTTCCGTAAGTTGGAGACAACTTGACAGCACACAATAACAACAGTCCAAGGGGCAGGCATGGGAGGAGTGAGGCACTGCTTTCTTCCAAAAACTCTCAGTAGTTCCTCAGCCTCTCCTTTGTGAAGAGGGAAAAGCATTTAGACAGCTGAAAAACCCATCTAAATATTTTGGATGGCAAGGAGTACATGGAGGCAGCTCTAGACTCTGCACTCCCTTCCACCTTCCTTTGGGTGCCTATAGTTCTTCCCATTCAGAGAGTTAGGAGCAGTTACATTGCATGGTGCCCTTAGAATTTTAAAAACTCAAAAAGGTAACATTTTACTTTTTCTTACTTTGGCTGAGTTAACATCTGTTTCCAAATCAGCTCCAACATCTTGAGTGTTGCAGAACTTTTCACTACGCAAAGTAGTAAGCTAACTATGTAAATCATTATGATATGAACAAAAATAAAAAACAAACTTTACTTGAAATCACCTGGTATATTAGTTTAAGGCTTCAGTCCTAAACCAGTTTGTTAGGGAGTAAGTCCACTATGGCAAAGTGGAGCTTAATTCCAAGTACATTTTTATCATACCTTTCTTTTTAAGAAACTCAGGGTAGTGGACATGGTCCTCCTCTTTTTATCTTCACAACAACTGTGTGATGTAGGTTAGGTTGAGAGGCTGAGAGGGCAAAAATCCATAAGTGAGTTTTGAGGGGGGGATACAGAACTGATTCTCCCTTATCCTGGCCAACATTCTGATCATTAAGCTACACTGGCTTGCATAGCATACTATTGCACTGGGAGCCCAGAAACTTTAGTTTCCTTAAATAGTACATGGCAAGTTAAGACGAGACACTTCCTCCTACTGCCTTTGCTGGTGGTGTAGAAAAGGCATCAGATTCAGAAGTGAAACTGCGCAGCAGGGAGAGGAAATGAATTGCTACTTGCTTTGTGAACTGCTTGCTGTGTCCTGTTGCTGATTCCCTCACCATGGCAGCAACTGGCTTCTGTCACTGTCCGCTGCCTCTAGTGCTTCTTCCTCCATCTGTTTTAATTCATAGCCTCTTGGCTTTGCAACCTCCATTGCTGCTCACCACTTTCCAGTGCCCAGAAGTAAACTTGTTTTCTGCTCCTTAGGAATTCTGTCCGCCTGCTGATCCGCAAAATCCAGTTTGCCCCAGAAGTGCCAGGACCCCAGCCTCATGCAGAGACCTCCTGGCAGTTTTTCCTGACAAAGAAACCATTGCACCTGAAAGCATGTCTCAGCAAAGAGGTGAGTGGTCCCTGCATGAGGAACTTAGCTGCTCTAGTTAAAGTGCATGTTTTGCTTCTCCTTCATTATCCAGGAAGCCCCATTTTGTTCTTTGTGTCCCACATCATTCAAGGACTTTGAGACCAGTTGCAACAGTGGTTCATACCAGGAAGCACTTGGACTTGCCACTATGGTAACATCTTCCACTGGCTTTCAGGAGTCATTGTACAAGACACAGGACCTTTGCTTCTGCCTGGAAAGACTGCCTCTGTAAATGTGTACAGATAAAGTGATCTTATGTAGGCCATATGTGAGTTCTCCTGCTAAACCAGTCTGATTGTTCCAGGTGTTTTACCATGGCGAGCCAATCCCTGTCACAGTAACAGTGATCAACAATACAGAAAAAGTGGTTAAAAAGATCAGTGTGTCAGGTAGGATGTTGATTTTGTCCATAAACCTGTGAGATGTTTCTTATCTGGCAGTAGATAGGTAGAGTCATAGGTTAAAGAGTGTAATGAACAGCTGTGATGGAGGGGCTGCAATAATGCAGTTTTTCTGGTGTAAGGGATTAGTCTTTAAATTTGTAAGAACTGCCACTGATACTGCCTTAGAAGCATGTTGCAGGAATTCTGCCAATGAAAAATTGCCCTCGAGCCATAATTCTACTATGATATCACAGAGAGTTACAGAGGCACAAAGGAGAGGGACAAATGCACAGTAATTTGCTCAAATGAATCCTAGGAAATAACCTAGATCCTGTTTTTTTCTTCTTGTTCTTTCTCTGTAGATTAGGAGAACTGAAGTTTGCTTTCCTGTTTTCTTTGCTGTATGTTTATTGGATAATCCTCTGTTTCATTCTCTCTTCAGTGGAGCAAGTTGCCAATGTGGTACTATATTCTAGTGACTTCTACACCAAGACAGTGGCTCTGGAAGAAGCAGAGTAAGAGTGTTGTGTTTTCCTCACCTGCCCTCTTAGTTTTCCTGTTACAATCTTTTCACTGCCTCTCTCTTTCTCAAAAGTAGAGATGCAACAACTTGCCAGGTTTCTGTTAATTGGATTTTATGTTGCATTGGATGTTATAGTTTTAATCTTGTTGTGTTTTTATGGCTATGCTGCCATCCCTGTTATTGTGAGCTGCCCAGAAAGCCCTCAGGTGTTATGGAGTGGCATACAAGTGCAATAATACTACTACTAATAATAATATTTCTGGCCATCCATTCAGATTGGAACTAAAACCCTTGTTTTTTTCTTGTTGTATCTACTCCAGGGAAAAGGTACAGCCCAATTCCATCCTCACAAAGACAATGACAGTTCTTCCTTTGCTGGCAAACAATCGAGTGAAACGGGGCATAGCACTGGATGGGAGGCTGAAGGATGAAGATACAAACTTGGCTTCCAGTACCATGTAAGCACAAATTGGAATGGCATCAGTATAGAAAGACCTAATCCCTTTTTTGTGTATGTTAAGTAAGAAGTGCAATTGTGGAAGTGGCCGGTATATTTAAACTCATTCAGAATCAGTCTTGCTTGGAACCTTTTTACAAAACGAATTCCTAGAAATAGAGGGATATTAGATGGAATATGAGATTTAGAAAAAATATATTACAGTAATTGAAGCAGTTCACCTTGCTGTTTTTACTGTTCATTTACCTTACCTAGTACTGCAATCACACATCATGATCCTATTTTTATTATCTTTAATCTCTGACAGTATTAAAGATGGGATAGACAAGACAATTCTGGGGATCCTAGTTGCTTACAAGATAAAAGTGAAGCTCACTGTCTCAGGGTAAGAGCTATGGAACTTTCTAGATTGTGGAATCAGATTATTCTAATAGGTAGTTCTGTCAAGTTTTCTGTTTTATTAGACTCAGATGAATTGTTTGGAGGGGAGTGAATAAGCAACATCTTATTATCTTCTAGAAATGTTAGATTGTATGTCCAATCATTGTACTGTATTCTAAGTTATTCATTTTGTTGGAAGAGATGGAACATTTGTGTGAATAAATGAGAGGGAGAGAGACTTCTGGCTATGGGGCAGCATACTAATGCAATCAATCAATCAATCAATCAATCAATAATCCAATATTTCAAGGCCAGATCAAGGAGTATACATGGGTGGTAGGCTCTTGGAATGAGTTAGCCCATGAGTACTGGGGAGTAAGGGTGAATTTATTGATCTGCATTTATTGAGCTGCATTTGGTATGAAGGAGGTATGAAGTATGACCAACTGGTAAATAATGTAAGCTTTAACTTGTGCTTTGTTCATATTTTAGCCTGCTAGGAGATTTTACCTCCAGGTAAATCTATGAGATTTTTGTTTAACATTCCACCCACCTGCCTCTCAACATCATTTCTTTGTATTTTCAGGCTTAAATGGAAATGGACCTTCTTTGTTTTCTTAGTTTTATAACTATCCCAGGCCTCTCCACCATGAATGCCAATGTACTCATTAGCCTCCTCTAAAAATGCATTGGTTTCCACCCTTATTTTATTCTTCCAATGTATTTTCAAAAGTTGACATGCTGTAAAACAAATGGCTGTCCTCTGACACCATCTCTTTTGGGGTCAGAAGAGTTTTGGAACTCACCTTTAATTTATATTTAGGTTCTTGGGAAAGTTCAAAGCATTCATTACTGTTTAGGCCCAGTATTTTCAAAGTACGAGGTATGTTTCCTTACAAAGGAATGAATAGTTGTTGCCTGAATCTCCACCACCGGTTCTGATTCGCTGTGATATTTCCACACTAGAACGTTATCTGGAAATGCCATCTTTTGTCTGCTTCCTTTTTTATAGAGTATCTGAATTGTTTTCAAAATGTTGTATTTCAGTGTTTTTGCATTCCCTTTCTGTGATTTGTTGCAATTCTTTTGGAATTCAAAATAGCTGTAATTCCAGCCTATCCATTGGGTAGCAGGCTTAGTGGAAACAGCCAAAGTGCTGTAAAAGTGGGGAACTGAAGGCAGTGGTTAAGGCTGAAGAAATTCCAGACAGGGCCAGTGCCGTGTTTCTGTACAGTCCTGGCAGAAACAGCAGAAGAAAAAGAAACATTTATACACAAGAGATGCAAACAAAGCAATCTAAGAGAAGGTTTCAAATTTCCTACTTTAGAAGAAGCCATCAGTAAATTAGTGGGAGCAGAACTATTTACATGCCTTCGTTCCAGCTAATAATTTTAGCCAATTCATTTTGCTGACAATAGCCCTGCGACCAGGGCTTTTGTTACCACATTATTGTATTTATATTTTACCAGTTTAGGCAACCACACCTATCAAGAAATTGAAGTCTCTGCCTTAGTTATTTATGTCCCAGTTATGTCCAGACCAGACATGGTGCATTCTACATGGGATTACCTTTGAGGGTGGTTCAGAATTTTACATCAGCCATGCTGGCTACCTGCTCACTTCTGGACCTGATTTGAAGTGTTAGTATTGACCTTTAAAGCCTTAAACAGGATGAGGACAGGTTTTGCATATGGCCACCTGCACATATAGGAATTTGCCTAGCAGAATAATTCAAATGCACAAGGGAAAAAGTGTGTGCGTGGGGGGTGGGGGGTGGGGAGGTTGCTTTCATAAGGAAATGCTGCATTTTCCCTTCTCTTAAAACCCTCATTGAAAGGGCTTTTTAGACACAAAACCAAAACTGGAGGGTCACAACATCACGTAAAAGGTCGCCCATAAATAAGCATGAGTAGGGAACAAAAGCAGAAAAACTGCTTCTTGTAGAAAAGCCCTTTGGGCCACTCACTGACTTTCAGCCTAATCTACCTCACAGGATGAATATGTGGATAAAAAGGAGAGAGGGAGGATAATGTTAATAAATACCAACAAAAATGTTAGTAATAAATACTAGCTGTAGATGGTATACAAAAATAGTAAATAAATAACTACATCAATGTAAGCTGTCTTTGGGTCCTTGGAGGAGGAAAGGCAGAATATAAATGTAACGAAAAATAAATGAAATGAAACACATTGCTGAATTTCCAAATACTGAAGGAAGATTATGGGTATAGTGCTAGGATTTAGTTTGGAGTAATGCTAGATGGACCAGATGGCTGGGTAGATGGGAATGGCTAAGTTTGGTATGTGGGTGTAATAGATTCCTGCCTTTTCTCTCTCAAAAGTGAGGTGAGCATGGAACTTCCCTTCCGTCTCATGCACCCCAAGCGAGAGGAGGTCAACACTGCAGGTCAGTAGAAGAGCATCTGTGCTTTTCTTGCTTGTACTTGATTTCTTGTCATTGCCTGTTACATCCTGATGCTTTTCTAATGTTCAGAAACTTAACTGGATGGTTCTGAGACACATAACTTGGTAAGCTGAGGAGAAATGCATTTTCAGATAGGACTGTAAGGAGAGTGGAGGCTAACGGGAATTTTCCTTCCATGTTCCCCAGCAGAAACTCATGTTTACACTTAACAGCACTGCTTGGGTGAGGCATGCTGTGGGGAAACAGTGAGTCCCTCTCCTTCTGGTTCCCCACTCCAGGTTCCCAGCCCCATGCTTTTGCCAGTGCCAGAAGAGCAGGATTGTTCATGCTCATGGGGCAGGAAACCAGGAAGAGGATGGCAGTGGCCAGAAGTGCTGTTGTTAATGTCATGTGGACTTACCCATTAAGTGACAAGTTGTGAACTTCAAGGTGTCATATGGAAATATAAAAAGATGCTTGTGGTTAGGCTTCTACTCATTGGGCACAATTTAACTGAGCAGAGCTAACTGCAAGACTTGATGGAAGCCTTATTGTTCCTGTTGCCCAACTTATTCATGTACATCAACTTGTACATACACACCAAAAGTTTGTACTGCTGAAAGAATGGAAAAGCTGTTTGTGTATCCCCATCTAGCCCTTTTCTCGGATGCCCAACAAGTGAACTATCCTTGGAGCATGAGTAATTTGTATGGGGCAAAGAGGGGGATGACTCAATTGAAGAGAAGGGAAGATTTCTTATTCCCTGCAGTGCTTCCTTGTCTGTGTGCTGGTGCACTGCCAATGGGAGGGCAGCCACTTGGGACTGAAGTACAGTTGTTGTTGTTAGTTGTGAAGTTGTGTCCGACCTATCATGACCCCATGGACAACATTCCTCCAGGCCTTCCTGTCCTCCATCATCCCCTGGAGTCCACTTAAGCTCGCACCGACTGCTTCAGTGACTTAATCTAGCCATCTCATCCTCTGTCATCCCCTTCTTTTCTTGCCATCTATTGTTCCCAGCATTAGACTCTTCTCCAGGGAGTCCTTCCTTCTCATTAGGTGGTCAAAGCATTTGAGTTTCATCTTCAGTACCTGGCCTTCTAAAGAGCAGTTAAGGTTGATCTCCTTTAGGACTGACTGGTTTGATCGCCTTGCAGTCCAAGGAACTCACAGGAGTCTTCTCCAGCAGCACAGTACAATGAATCATTTAAATCTTGTATGAATTGGGGAATTTTCTTGATTGTTTATGGTTGCATCTGGGCAAGTTTTGAAATGTTTACTGAGATTTTATTTAACACTAAACCTTGGACTAATTTACATAGGGAATTCATTCTAGTCCTATTGCTAATGTAACATGATGTTACCCACAATTAATCTCAATTACAGGATTTTTTTCCCTAAAAACATAGTGTTTTCTCACATTCTGTTTGTAATAGTTTTTCCTTTTACTGAAACTTCTCTATATTTTTGGACTAAAGTGTACCCTACATTTCTGATATGAATTCTCAGCAAATTCCCAATAGAATTATAATTTTTCACAGTATAAGAGGAAACATACCTGCGTTAACTCAACATCCATTTTGTGGGTATGAATGGACAGATCAGAGTGCAAACCTTCAGAGGAATTTGCAGCAGACAGAATACCTGATGGGCTTTTAACAATTATTCATTGAAACATACATTTGAAGCTACACATGTGTAACAATATCATAGCACTACATTTTATGGACTTTGCAATGAAATGTAACATGCCAGGATGGGAAAATGCTGTCTCAATCGTTGCTAATAATTCATTGATGCCACAAGACTCTATGTATACCAAAACTATTGTAGTTTAAGAGAGAGTTTGCCTCAAGAAAGTTAGAGTTAATACAAATTCAACACCACACTAATTAGCAATGTGTGTCTCAGGAGGAATAAATGAAAATACAAATGTGTGATTAGTTTCTTCCCACTGGCTAAAAGCCTGCTTATTCTTAATTTTATTGCCTCATATCATTCTTGCACTCAAGGGTACAGAGAAAGACAGATTGCTATCTCTTCTTTGCCATATGTATGCATAGCCTGAGGACATGGCCATTTCTGTACTGTCAGGTCACATAGTTAACATAGTTAAACAGAACACATATTCTGTTGCACCTATAGGGCACTGAGAAATTCTGTAACTTAACTTTCACCTTCAAATTGAGTTAAAATAATCATTAAATGTTTTAAAGGAAAGGAATGGCCATAGGCATATGCAACATTTCCAGTAGCTGCTTAGAGAAAGTTTTATAGAAAGTTTTAAAAAAACATTTAGGGCTTAAACATTTTCTGACGAATGGCTCAGGACGGCTTATGATTTTAAAAATATAATATTACAATAATATAATAATTTAAATGGTAGATATTAAAATTAACATACAACAACACTTCATAAAACTAAGAGAGAGAGAAGAAAGGAAGAAAAATAGAAAAGGACCTTAAAACTTCTAAAAGCCTAATTATTAAAATGCTGTCCAAATAAAAAGGTCTTTACCTGGCAAAAGAATATAAAGTCAGTGCCAGGCGAACCTCCCTGGGGAGCACATTCCATAGTCTGGGCGCCACTGCAGAGAAGACCCTTCTCTGGGTAGACACCCTCTGTACCTCCTTCAAAGAGGGCTCCCAGAGCAAGACCTCTCCTGCCGATCTTAAGGGGCATGAGGGCATATAGGGAAGGAGGTGATCCTTCAGGTATTCTGGTCCCAAGCCATTCAGGGCTTTATAGGTTAATACCAGCATCTTGAATTGGGCCCAGACTTCAGTTGGCATTGTATGAGAATAATGGCCAGCCCCCGTCAGCAACCTGGCAGCTCTATCTATCTACCTGGCAGATAGTTGGTGTATCCGGACTATGTAGCCCCATGTAGAGCATGTTACAATGATCCAACCAGAAAGTTACCAGAGCATGTGTCACTATTGCTAGGCAGTGCTCCTCCAGGTAAGGACATAGCTGTTGGATCAACTGAAGCTAAAGGAAAGTGCTCCTCACCTACAAATACAAATACAAAAAATGTGGTTTTTCATTGTAAAAGCAAAAGGAACACTTAAAAAAACTTGCATATTGTGCTCTTTGGAAATAAGACAGTGCCAACTTGGAGTTAGGTAGAAGGAGCCCCTTTTTGTAGTCCTTGTATCTCAAGTCTGTGATAAAATTTAGTGTAGATACAGTGATTAACAGTCTTGTGTAGAAAAGTTCTAGTGGCCATGGATAGCCACATCGTCCATAAATTTGTTTAATAAAATTAAAACCAGCCGTGTTGGTAGCTATCTACCACGACATTTTATAGAAACGAATTTCATTAGTTTACAATGAAGCACTTTCTCTTTTTTAATTTGTAATTTATTTTTATGAATTAAAAATACCAAGGGATCACAAATTTCAAATATTACATGTAATACTAAATACAGGAACTTTCACACAAAGTCGATAATTGTTATACTTTCTATCAAATTTGTAACTACACTATAACTTATTCATACTTAATTAAAATTAATAGCTATTACACAAAGGAATACTTTGACTTAAATATCTAGAGAATAAAATAACTCACCTTACAACTTATCTACAAACCCACCAATTAGTAATTAAGTTTCCCTTTTTTTCCAAATAAAACAATATTGTAATAAGAGAATTAAAGTCACCAAACAATTAAACTAATTTGATCATTCAGTATATAATCTTTAATGCAAGAATATTTTCCATTACTTTCAAATTTGTTTTAAATGGCAACAATTTATATTGAAATTTCAGTTCATTAATGACATTTTATAGGTTCGATTTTTTCTCTCAATTATTAACTAAAATATATGTAATAAGCTTTCCCTTTGTCATTAAATTCTTCAATTGGTCTTCCATTTATATAGCTAGTTAATTTTGCCATTACTGCATATTCACCTAGCTTATTTTTCCAGTCTTTGCTTGATGGGCAATCTTCTGCTTTCCATTGCAATTGTGACTCTAGCTGCTGTTATCATACATTTAAATAATTCTATCATGTTTCTTGAGAGAATTTCTGGCATGGTACTCAATAGCAAGAAACACTTTTTTTTAACAGTGTGGGATCTCCCATCTCTTAGCTCCATTGGATGACACTGGATTCAATATTATGAAAGTCTACCCTAATATAATTTTACAAGCCTGTCATGTCTCCCCACCTTTCTATTAGAAATAGGTGTATATAATGGTTATGGCATAGTGAACCAAGGTGAAAACCTTGAATTGAGAAGCAGAGGACACACCTTATTATCAAACCTATGCTCATTTACCTGACAGTTAACACCTACTGAATACAGTGAAACTTAATTTCAAGTAAATATGCATAAAAACAGGCTGCCATATAGCATATGCTAGTTTTAAAATGTGTTGTTCTTGCTAGTGATGCTAGATAAGGAAGGGAGGCTGGCAGCCACACAACACGGCTTCCACAAAAACAGGTCCTGCCAGACAAACCTTGTGGAATTCCACAACAAGGTTTTGAGATGGCTAGATGGAGGGGATGCAGTGGATGTGGTTTACCTGGATTTCAGCAAGGCCTTTGACAAAGTGCCCCATGATATCCTGGTTGAGAAACTGAGGAGTTTTGG
>NW_025335268.1:92188433-92191186 GCF_004798865.1 Varanus komodoensis
TTTAGCAAGGCCTTTGACAAAGTGCCCCATGATATCCTGGTTGAGAAACTGAGGAGTTTTGGGATACACCAAAGCACTATCCGATGGATTAGGGCATGGTTGACTGACCAAAAGCAGAGGGTAACCATTAGTGGGGAATCATCGGGATGGTGGCCAGTGACAAGCGGGATCTCCCAGGGCTCTGTCCTGGGGTCCATCCTGTTTAATCTTTTCATAAATGGCATGGAAGAAGGGCTGAACAGTCTGCTGATCAAATTCACAGACAATACTAAAACTGGAGCAGTGGCCACAACTGAGGAGCAGGCACTCCAGATCCAAAAGGATCTGGACAGACTATGGAAGTGGGCAGGAGACAACAGGATGGCATTCGATGTAAGTAAGTACAAGGTCTTGCACTTGGGGCATAGGAATAGGTGTCATAAGTACAGGTTAGGGGACAAGTGGCTGGTGAGCAGCACTTGTGAAAGGGACCTCAGGGCGCTGGTTGACTGCAGGCTAAATATGAGTCAGCAGTGTGATGTGGTGGTCAAGAGGTCAAACGTCACCCTTGGTTGCATAGCCAGAAGTGTGGCTTCTAGATCAAAAGAGGTGTTACTACCACTCTATACGACTCTGGTGCACCAGCAACTGGAGTATTGTGCTCAGTTTTGGGCCCCTCATTACAGGAAGGATATAGCCAGGTTAGAGTCAGTGCAGTGTAGGGCCACAAGGTTGGTGGCCGGTTTGTAGGGGATGCCGTATGAGGTGAGACTGAGGGAACTGAGTCTCTTCAGCCTGGAGAAGAGGCGACTCAGAGGGGATATGTTGGCGACATACAGGTATGTGAGGGGAAGTCAGATGGAGATGGGTAGAGACCTGTTCTCCCCTGCAGAGGAAAGCAGGACGTGCTCCAACGGAGCAAAGCTCAGGGAACCAAGGTTCCATTAAGATGCCAGGAAGCACTTCCTGACAGTTAGGACCCCGAGGGTGTGGAATGGGCTTCCGCGAGAGGTCGTTGAGGCCCCATCGGTAAGGGTGTTCAAAGATAGGCTCGACATGCGCATGGTGGGCATGTTGTGAGCAGAGGGTTCAGACTAGATGGCATGGGAGACCCCTTCTGACTCGCTCTGTTTCTCTGTTTCTTTTCATGTGAAAAATTCTGTATTTACAGAATGGCATTTTGGATACATGGTGCATTAGGAAATCTTGTGGTGTTTTTTATACATTCAGGCAACCAGCAAGTGATGTGTGTATACATCACTGTGCATGAAATGGCCTATATATGTTTATAAATGAAATCCTTTTTGCCATCTTTTTTGCTGGTCATTCTCCTGTGACTTTTACTTCAGAGTGACATGTAGGAATTGCTCAGGTCAAAGTTTTCCTGACATAGATATAAAGGAATGGAAAAAATACTTAATATATGTTAGGTCAATGTTAAAGGCACAGAAGGAAGGCCAGTACAACAGTATCCCTATTATAAAGTTGGCTGTAAAATGTTTACTTTTGTAAGAAAGCAAGGAAAGATGCTATTTCTGGTTGTGGTGAAATGCCTGAAAAGGTTAACAAAACACCACTACCAATTTAAATTGCAGTGCCATCCGCTTCAGACGCTTTATTAGGGCATATCTCTAGATTAAATGCAAGAGAGAGGCTGCAAGGCACAGCTCATTGAAGGCTCAGAAGCCACTGTCTGAAAATGTGTACTCACTCTTGGATTGTGCTGGATAGTGAAAACTACTTAAATCAGTATAAAATTCAGATTTGGAGCTTTTAAAAATACAAACTAGGGACTCCAAAACAGACAAACTGAAAATGCAGTGCTTCTCATTTCCTCATTTCATCTGGCACTTGATTTGATGGCCTTATGCACTCATAAAAGTGATAAGTTTAAGTCAACAGTGAAGACCTATCAATGAACAGGAACTCTGTGTTCCAACAGTGCTGACCTGTTTGCCAGCAGGAGGCCAATTGGTCTGTTGCTTGCCTGGACAGAGAGGGAAAATCTGCCTGTCCTGCCCCTCGCCCTGTTGGGTGCCGGTCTACAATGAATGTTCTGTTGCGTAGTAACATTCCTTTTACCTCTCCACAAACAGATTTTTCTCTCCAATTTTCACAGAATATGTTCTTAGTTTCAGAGGCAAAGCCACTCAAAGCTATTCTTTTCTTTTCCATGTACACAACCGATTATAGGAAAGGAGAGGTAAGAACTGTTTTGCTACCTTTCTATCAGTTCTGTGGCCAGGACTGCTTATATGAACAAGGACCCTGCTCATCCATCAACTGTTCTAATGTTGCAGAATGAAGATTATGAGATGGGATGCTTTAAACTATTCCTGCACTGTGGGTGGGGCGGAGTTGAATTTGATGACCTAAATAGCCCCTTCTACCTCAGATTCTATGCAAAGCCATGCTTCTGAAAGACAATCCTTGTACTTACCTGGCACTCCCAGATTTTGCAGGAGAGCTTCTTGAATTAAGTCATAGTGAGGATACACAGATCAATGAACCTCAAATTGTACAAAAGTCAGTTATATGAATCCCCCATCTGTTCTGATTCAATGAAATATCAGTGCATATTAAACAAGGTATTAGAGCAAGGGAAACAAAAATACTGGCTAAATGTGTATAAAGGCATTGTGGCTGAGCTTTTCAACAACTTGGATGATGGCCAGATAGGAGAACTCTTCAGGAACCCAATGTATGCCAATTCTCATTCCATAAATAATAAAATTAATGAAGCGCTCTGTAGTGAGAATGTAAAACCTGTATTT
>NW_025335268.1:92191286-92232270 GCF_004798865.1 Varanus komodoensis
TGGTACTCCATGGCATAGCTGCCATGGTGCAGAGCCATAGTCCCCCAGCACCACCTTCTGGAATCGGCCATTGAGATAGGAGTGGAACCTCTGCAAAGCAGTGCCTCCGACTCCCAATCCCGCTAGCCTATCCAGAAGGATACCATGGTCGATGGTATCAAAAGCTGCTGAGAGATCCAGAAGAACCAACAGGGATGCACTCCCCCTGTCCTTCTCCCTGCACAGGTCATTGTACAGGGCGACCAAGGCAGATTCAGTACCGGGTCTGACGCCAGACTGAAATGGGTCCAGATAATCAGTTTCATCCAAGAGTGCTTGGAGTTGTCCCACCACCACCCGCTCCAACACCTTGCCCAAAAACGGGATGTTGGCCACTGGTCTATAATTAGTGGCCATCTCTGGACCCTAATAGTGTAGATTGGATAGCCTATTGCTGCTATTGTATTTTATGACAACAATAGCCATAAGCCAAGTCCACCTCTCCCCCTCCCCAAAGCCCCAGAGAGCAGCCACACAAAAAACAATGGAATATATTGAATTGACAGCATTGGGCTGTATCCAGTTATTGCCTGAATATACACATTCAGTTCAGTGGGTATATTTTATGTGGAATTAACACTGGATCAAACCCAGTTGACCCATTCACATATAACAGTGGCAGATTGTGGATTAATTAACCTACATTTTGCTGGCATGTGTGCTCTTCCCAGTTGGCTTGACTGTGGTTCATTTTGTGCTGTGCAAGCTTAAAAATGTACTGTTAACCCTAAGAATTAATCATTGGTCAGTTAGTTCAGTTATTTATATTACCAAACAGTGGTACCTTTATTAATTTGTTTTAAAGAAACAGAATTTTGATGGAAGTTTCAAGTAAGAGTTTAATACAATTTTAGTATATAACAGTGCTAAATAATAGAATAGCGAGCTGTGTTCTCTTACCCTCCCCAAGCACAGTGAATTTATTTATTTATTTAATAGACCACGCCTATAGTCCTGTACGGGCTCTCTGGGCCATGTACAGAAAAAGCTGTGTCCACTGTCATGTAAGGGTCTCCCTCCTTTGTATATTGTGTGTACAAATGGGGAAGACACTGAGCCTGAGTGTATATAGCTGTATAATGCAATAGGTAAGTGATTTTTCTCGCACAATTTTAAATTACTCTAACAAGAGTATGAAAAGCAGTAGGCGACTTGGTACCCTCCATATTTTGGAATACAACTCCTTTAGCACCAGTCAGCATACCTACAACTCCCAAGATTAGGGGAGCTGTAGTCCAAAATATTTGGAAGGTACCAAGTTGCCTTTCTGTGGTGTACATATATGAATGATATATTAAAATGCCTGTGAATCTGATGGCTCTGTCAGGTTTTTTTGGGTTGTTTGTAGGCTAATGAGAATGCATACATTTTTGGCATTATGGTTTTGTAAAAGTGAATTGTAGCAGTATTCTTGTGGTCGGGAAAAAAAAAAGTATGTTGAAAGCAGTCCTAAAATACAACCCTAAAATAAAATAAAGGGTTATTTGACTTGTCATGTTTGAGTGGTTTTATGTAAATCCCTATATTTTAAATGTCTGTGTTATATGCACAATGTCTTGACCCCCAAGCGAAATACAGCATCTTGGTCAGTCATGTGTTGTGGCCCATCCATTGCTGGGCAAGCACTGCAGCACATGGAGACATTCAGTCACAAGCACATGCATATAAGCACACAAAGCAGAGGCTTCACTAGGTTATTTAAATACATATTAGGCTTGTATTTGTATTGTATTAGGCTCATACCAGATGAGACCCCTGAGTCTGATACAGTTTAGTCAGTATATTGAATTGGTTGTAATACCAAATAGAAGTGACAGTCCAGTCATTTTTGTTGTTAAGGTCTGCTCAGCTATGTGTATTGCTGAGGCAGGCAACTAAAACTTCTCAGGCAACTAAACTTCATCCTGGGCAATTGTGAGGATAAAATGTGACCCGATGTGCTATTCAGTGCTTATTGTTAAAGCAGGTATAAATTAAATATCCTTAACAATGATGTGGAAGTGCAAGAAATTGTGTTTGTATGTGCATTGCATCATAGAGGAAATAATGCAATTCCTTGGCTTATAACTGAGCAAATGAACCAGAACATGTGATGCAAAAACTGTAATAAATTGACTATATTTCTTGAGGCTTCTTCATCTAGTTGTAATAAATAATTAAATAAAATCTTGCACAATCTGCTGAAATAACTTCTGGCTTTGGCTTCTATTAGTTCTCTGTATTGTCTTTACTGAAGCTGCAGGATTGACTTAAGTGCAGTGTTTTATATGGGTCAGTTAAAAGCATATGGATCAATTAAAAGCATACTGAAGAATAAGTGTACAAGGAATTGCCCAACCACCAGTAAATTCTGTGATTTTCTGATGCAACATGGGTGTTAGTCCTCTCATGTCTGCTCAGAATAGAGACTATGAACTTGGAAGGCATGGCTGGATAAAGAGAAAAAATGAGAGAAAAAATGAGTCACACAAAAACCCTAATCAAATAAATTCATTGGGTAAATGGTTTGCAACAAGATTTAGTGCCTTTGCGCTAATCTTTTTAGCAGCTGCCACAAAATTCCTTGATTGGTTTTATATCTAAACTGGCATTGTGTAGCCAAAGTTCCATCAGGCATTGCTCCCAACAATGCTGCAGGGAATCTTTTCCTATAATAAACATACAAATTCATCGAAGAAAAAATAGTGTATAATGTCTTCTATTTATAGAACCAGAGTCACACATGTTCAGAGAAGTTGAACTTTGGAGATATTTGCCTACCTCCCATCCAAATATGAAAAAGGCAATGGCTTGGTTCAGAGGTCACAACTCATGATAAATCATGGGTTGTTTAGGAATGACTGAATATACTGGCTCCTAAACGGTTACCTTCATCCAGTATGCATAATGACACAATGGCACTCTGTCCCTGGGTGGTTTGGCATGACATATAAATCTGCAATTGTGGGTTGTTGGGGACGAAATAACCATGTGTTCCAAGAGTTCACTGCACACTGGGGATATTCATGGGGCCAGCAACATAATGCATGTTCTGGATGTGCATGTTGTATTGGACAGCCCACCAGCAGAGCATCCCTGAGTTATTTAGCACAGTGGCATTCCTGCTCATTCAGAACCCATTATTTATTTACAATATGGGTTGTTGTGTCATCCTAACTGGGCCATAGTCTGGAAATGCTTCTTTCGATCAGAGCAAGCCAAGGAATTAAAATTATGAAATAAGTTCTGTAAAAATGGTACCACCATCTGAATGCTATTTGTGTGAATGGTTTCTGTATCTTGTGATGCAGAATCCTTTAGCACCCTGTGAGTATAATCAATCTCTAATTTTGATTTTAAGTTTAGTGAAAGGTAGACAAGGAGAGAGAAGGTCTTTTCAAGCAGGAAAAAGCCCAGCTACTCCTGTTCAGTTCTAACTAGAAAAGTTTAGCCAACTGCTGCTCAGGGTTAGTGCATTATAGATAGAAATAATAAATATGAAGATTGATGTAGTAAAATGAAATAAATCAGTAATTAATTACGTTAATATTTATAGTCTGTATCTTTTTGTTTTGGAATCCAATCCCTTTCCTATAGTTTAACTTGTTATATTAAGAAAGCCACCCTATAACATGTCCTCTTTACTTCATTACTTTGCTCTATTTTTAACAGCACAGTTTACCTGTGGATTCTATTGTAACAGGATGTGGTGAGGAACAATAGCACCCAAGAGCAACCTAAAAAGTGGCAGAATCTTAGCTGAAAATAGAAATGTGAGATAAAATGTAGTTCAGGCAGTATTTATAATCTGGGCTGCTGTGAGTGAGTTGTTTTTCTGGTTTACAGAAATGACAGAAGCAGTCATATATTTGTCTCAGATTTGTTCAGGTTGTTCCTTTCCTGTTTAAATTTGCTCTGCATTCATGATTATAAAATGGAAAGTATGGCTGGATTTGGACACAGCCACATTCTCACATAATACCAGCTCATGATTTACTTAACCTGTAGTTTGCTGGATATCTGACAGATTATTTATTATTCATTTTTAGACTTCTTATCTGCCAAATTAGCTCAAAGGCTCTCTAAGCAGATTACAATCCATAAAACATATATAATAACAATAAAAACTGATTAAAATACAATATATGAAAAACAATAAAACAAAACAGTGCACATCTGAGAGCAGATCAATTTAGAACTCTTCATATTAATAATGGCTTATTAATGAAATCAGTTATTAAAATACTTATAAAACTGCTTTCACCTGGCACCGAAAAGATTGTAGTGAAGGTACCAGGTAAACTGTTTTTGGGAGGCTGTTCCACAAGTGGGGCACAACTACTGAGAAGGCTGCTCTTCTATTAGCCATCCTCCTCACCTCCTTGGAGGGTGGCTCTTTCAGAAGGGCCTCCGAAACAGATCTTATGGGCTGGATAGGTATGTGTGGGAGCACGCGGTCCTTCAGGTACCTGGTCCCAAGCTGTTTAAGACTTTATATCTTAAAACAAACACCTTCAATTGGGCCCAGAGCTCCACTGCTAACCGATGAAGATGGTAAAGTATTGGTGTTACATGGGAGCACAGTTCTGCTTGTAACAGCAGCCACGCCACTCTGTTCTCCACTGGTTGAAGTTTCTAGACCATCTTCAAGGGCAGACCCATAAAATAGTCCAGTTGAGAGGTTACCAGAGCATGGGTGAGTGTGGCTAGGCTCTGTCTGTCCAGGTAGGGCTGTAGTTGGTAAATAAATTACAGCTGAATGAAGGTGTTCCTGGCCACTGAGTCTACCCAAGACCCAAGTGATGAGTTTGGGTCCAGGAGCACCCCCAAGCTACAAACCCTGTCCTTCAGGGGGAGTGTGACCCCATCCAAGACTGGTAAAATGCCCACCCTCTGGGCAGATGGACTGTCCACCAACCATAACTTCCTCTTATCTGGATTGAATTTCAGTTAGTTGGCCTGCATCCAGTCCATTATTGAACTCAGGCAGTGATTCAGAGTGGAAACCTCCTCACCTGGGTTAGATGAAAAGGAGAAGTAAAGCTGGGTGTTATCAGTGTACTGATGTCACCTCAGCCCCCACCTCCGAATGACCTCTCCCAGCAGCTTCATGTATATGTTGAACAGCATTGGGGACAGTATAGAGCTCTGAGGAACCCCATAGCTTAATCACTGTGGAGCAGAGCAGTTGTCCCTCAGCACCACCATCTGGACACAATCAGCCAGGTAGGAGCTGATAGATGTGCAAACAAGGATGTAGTCCTTATCCTGGATGCTGTGTTGTTTCTTCCCTTCCTTTTTTGCTAGCTTGCTTCCCAAAAGTCTTTGGGCAGTTTAATACTGACATGATCCCATCACATCAGCTGTCTTCTTAGAACTGGACTATTTTACAAATGGAAAACTCAGATACTCCTTTCACTGCTCATACCTGCTCCATTCCTTAGCAAAGTTCTAGAAACCTTGCTTTCGGGAAACTTGGAACTTTTTACACTAAAAGTGTTCTAATAATTATGGAGCGGATGATTGTACAGTGTGTCTCTGTATGTGATCAGGAGGTTGATATACGAATGGATTGGCATACACTTAATGCTGACTGAGTTTATCTCACCTCTTTCCAATAGATGTAATTTGTTCATCTAACCTTGCTTTCTGCCATCCTGCAGTCTGAAAATGATAACTTTGCATTGCCTTTTCCCTTCTATTCCTGGTATTTCATACTATTACGTTTATTTCAACTTGTTTCAATTTCCACTCATCCTTCTACAGTTAAATGTTTGATCTTTCAAATGTATTACTTTCCTATCCAAGTTGTGTTATTAGTAAAACTGAAAAATAGATTTACCGGAGAGGGCTGCTTAACTGAGTGGATGGTCACAGAAGCGAGCATGTGTCGAGCGCAGAAAAACAGCAGAAAATTATTCAGAAAAAATATTAATGGCAAGAATGAAGAACTAGGAAGTGAAACTATTGTTGTTTTAAGAATATGATATCTGAAAAGAAATACTTTCTTTTTTCCTTTTTTTGTTAATATGTTGCTCAATTGATCGTATTAGAGAACAAACAGTTCTTTCCCCATAGGGAGTTTTGCATACTATAGAACATTTTTCTCATAGATTTTTGTGATCCTTTTATGTTAGGGTATCTGACTTCTGTGATTATATGTGGTAAAGGTCATAAACACAATAGCAATTTGTTGTGCACTCAAGGAATAACAAGATACATGGTGCTAGGACAACAAAATGCTGGAAAGCTTTCTGACTTGTTGAAGGTAGGGTTAGGAGACATGTTGACTCCATGGCAGATGGATTACATGCTTATCCTTTGACCAACTCTGGCAGGCAAGCATTGGCTGAGTCATTAAGTTAATGGCATAATTCTGCCAAACTATTGATAGAAAACTCATGCATATGCACACATACAAACATGCAACCCTCACCAGCAGTTCTGGCAAAGATAACAGCATAATCTTATATGTCTGCTTAAAAAGTAGATTCTGTTACATTTGTTTCAGGCTTAGTCAGAATAGATCTGTTGAAATCAATGGGACTTAGCTGTGGTTTACTTTTCTCATTAGTATTACAAGGTTCACTCTTAGCACAACTAAATCTGGGTCCATCCCATGGAGTTCAGTCTGGCTTATTTTCAGATAGCTTGGTGTAGAACTGCAGCTTGGTATATGTTTGGTATATGTTCATCTCATAAATGCACATACTTGCAGCTCCTCCATTCTGTACTAATAACTTACTACTTCTGTGTTCATGTTGCTTGTATAATTTAGATTTCTAGTCAGAAGCTGAACTGCGAGTGCCTACCAGCAGTTTGCTCCATACCATCCAGTTTCAAGAACCAATTGACTGTATTATCTTTGTCACTTGGAGAATTAAAAAGTACTGATGTGCTAAGACAGAAGCCTTTTTCAGAAGCCACCCCAATCTGTGGAATTCTCTGTCTAGAAAAATTCACTTTATTCCTGCCCTAGTTTTTGCATGCTTCTGTGTGAAACCCTATAAGAAGGCCTTCAGCTGTTAATAAATGTTGGTGGATGAGCGCCTATTGCTGCTGTTGCAGTTTTTGGGGGGTTTGCTGCTTTGTTTCACTGCAGCTTAATCGTATTTCTGTGTCCTGTCCTCTTTTTGGTTACCTGTCTCAAATTGTTTTAAAGAGGGATGTTAATGTTCTAAATAAATAAAGTGCAGTTTTTAATGCTTCAGTAGAATGAAAACTGCATTTCTTAAAGAAAAGCAGTGGCACAGCAAATGTACATCATAAAGAATTTACCTAGTTGTGAAGGGCAAGAAAAAGAAAATAGGGGAAAGTAAAAGAATAATTTTGATGAGAGTTAGTCAAACCAATATTTTTGATGGTTAATAACTGCTTTTGTATGTTTGTCTGTGTTCATATGTTGTATGTAAATCAGGGGTCCTCAAACGTTTAAAATGGGGCCAGTTCACTGTCCCTCAGACTGTTGCGGGGCTGGACTATGGTTTGAAAAAAATATGAACGATGCCTATGCACACTGCACATTAAGAATTAATTAAAATTAAAATAAATTTAAAATCAATTAAAATTAAAAATAATTAAAAAATTAAAAAATGTTTGCTCTGCTCCCTCAGGCTGCAGCAGAAGCCCAAGATGAGGTGGGGAAGAGCATGTCCATATTCAAGGGACATAGCTACAACACAATCAAGGCTCTAAATATAGTATTTTGCATAATGCAGCTGATGACTGCAACTGGCGTTTACAAAGAATGAAGCAGAAATACTAAGGATAAATACTGTTAATGCCACTTTTAGTATTTGAAGCAAGTCAGCCCAGAACAATTCCCACAATACGCAGTGGCTGTATTTGGATGCAGAGCTGATGACTACCATGTTTTTATTTATTTATTTATTTATATTGAGATTTATATCCTGCCTTTTTCCTACAAAGGGCTCAAGGCAGCTTACATCATTCTCCTTGCCAAAACTGGTACTGTCCAGATGAGTTGGATTACAACTTCCATTGGCCATGCTGGTTGGGCATGATGGAAATTATAGCCTGGCTGTTGCCCTGCTTCTGAGGGAGTGGGAGCAGGAGGCCAGAGAGGCGAGCATGGGGCAGCTCCCCCGGCTGGGAGAGGGCTGTGAGGAGGGAGGTAAGGGCTTATTTCCGGGGCGAGGGGAGATGAGGGACGGGGCCGCAGCGGGAAGAAGCATGGCAGCTGCTCACCTCCGCCACGGCCTTCTCTGGGCAAGCCACCGCTGCCGTCGAGCAGCCTCCTCCCAAGCCTGGAGATGGCTGCAATGGGTAGTGGTGGCTTGCCCAGAGAAGGCCACGGTGGAGGCGCCTCCTCTGCGGCCTTCTCTGGGCAAGCTGCAGCCGCCATTGAGCAGCTGCCCCTGGGCTTAGTGAGGTGGCCGCAGCTTGGCCCACAGCCCAGGGATGTGGCTCGCATACTTAAGAATGGATTTAAAAAGTTATATTTTTCTTATCTTCAATCCTTTTTTAGCGTCGTCTCCCTTTCTCTCTTCCGCCCTCCTCTCTTCTGTTTCCTGCTCCGTATTCCCACTGCATATGCGTGCAATGAGAAGAGGGAAGAAGAGCCGGTGCACGCACAGTTGAGATGTTACAATTTGGCTCCGGTTCTGCTCAGTTTTAAAGAATGCCTGTGCCGGCTCAGAGCTTTTGGACTCACTTGGAGATTGTTTTCTCCAAGTGAGTCCAAAAGCTCTGAGGCGGGCCAGATAAATGAGCATGGCGGGCCGTATCCGGCCCTCGGGCTGTAGTTTCAGGACGTGTTATGTAAATGATCTCTATATATTATAATATTGTATTTTTATGTTTTTATTGGTGAACTGCCTGGATTTTGCTATTGGGTAAAATATAAATAATGAAAATGAGTGGAATCCATCCAAACAAATTACTGTTTTTCTGCAAATGTTTATCTTCACTTTACAATCTGAATGTAATATTCCTAACCTATTAAATGATCTATCAACATAAATGGCATTTATATTTTGAAGCTAAGTTTTGTGAGGTAATAGTACTAGAATTAAAATATGAATGGAGTTTGGTTGAGCTTTAGAGTAAAGTCAGAGCAAGAGGCTTAGCAAGAAAGGTGATCTGTTCTGATTTATTTGAGTGGATAACTTTTGCTGAATCCATATGGAAGATGGATAAAATGTCACATGGTAGTAAAAATGAATGGCTAAAGTCTACAAAGGACAGATCCCACAACTACTGGGGAGTCAAAGTGAAGAATTACAGAATAAACCTATATCCAGTTTGCATGGAAATATTTTTTCCCCTCCTTTAGCATATCTGAGAGAAAAACTTTCAGGCGGAGAATAACATGATACAATACTGAAGGAGATTATCTCATCTCCCTGCCCCCAACTGTAATCACTCTGTGCTCTGTTTAAAATAGTGTAGCTTCTTTGATGCCTAAATGAAATTTTGCAGGGTAGCACAAGTCACTGTCATCTGGGTCTTGATAGAAGATACACAGTGACCAAGCTATAACTGTCGAGTAGATTCACTTGTGTCTTTGAGACTATCTCAGGAAATTATGACAGCAGTTGTACCTGAAAAGGAAACATGAAAAATGAGGATTTAATAATGTTAAATATTTATTTAAAAATAAATATGTTTTGAGTTTTGCAAATTGTATCTTCTTATAATTTCAATTAGCACCTTAAATGTAATATCACATATCACGTATTTGATGAAGTAAACATTAGTCCACAAAAACATGTGCCATGATAAATCTGTTAGTGTGACAACATGCTGTATTTACTGCAACATAAACTAATAATTTCCCTCTCAAAATTGTCATCCTGTGAGCCTCCTCTAAAGATTATGTGATACTTAGCAGTAATCCTCTTGACTAAGAATTGGTGAGAGCTTGAGAATTAATAGGCGTTAGCTATTATCCATCTATAAGGCTTTCTCCTATTTTTTTTTAACAAAATGGAGATCTAATGATGTGCAGTTGTTACATTTCTTGGACTTGTATGTGGAAAATCCAGATTTCGATTTTCACTCAGAAGACCCAATGCTCACATGGTACCTAGTGGCAAAATACAACTTCTTAGCAGGCTGGGTGAAGATAAAATTCAGTTTAAAAATCACCTTGCTGGATATATTCCCAGCTGAGATTAAAGAGTTCTCCAATTTTACTTCACTGATTTGTGCATAAATCTCTCATATATATTTGAATGAATGGGCAAATTCTTACTGAAAATAGAACATTTAATAAATAATAGTCTTCTTGTTGACTACAAGGTTAGTCTGTAATGGCTGGAGAATGAATAAGTATCAGATATCAACCAAACTGTAGAAATTACATAACTTGGCATCTTGCTGCAATCACTATTGCATTTCTGGAAAAGCGCATCTTATAAAGTGGACTGCTGGATATTGTTGATGTGTGTAGCCATTAATACTGTACATGTGGTTGTGGGGAAAGAGGAAATTTCCTATTATTGACACCAATCATCTAACTTTGTGATTTATCTCTGGCATCACATTATGCGCTGGCAGAATGTAATATTAGTGGGTCTACTGCAGTGAGCCCAATGAAACAGAATACTGAGCACTCTTGATTAGAACGAGGTGCCATAGACCCAGTCTAATTGCAAGCAGACTTGCAAAAGGGACAAAGAAAGCAGTTTGCACCATCCCCGCCTTTCTGCTTGAAGGTGTCCTTTATTTATTTATATTGCAATTTATATCCTGCCTTTTTCCTACAAAGGACTCAAGGCAGCTTACATCATCTCTCTTCCTCCATCTTATCCCCACAACAACAACCCTGTGAGGTAGGTTGGGCTGAGAGTCTGTGACTGGCTCAAAGTCACCCAGTTGGCTCCGTGGCTGAGCGGGGACTAGAACCCAGATCCTCTGAGTCCCAGTCCCATGCTCTTAACCACTACACCACACTGGCTCTCTTTCCTTTCTGGTTTTCCATGACATGACAATGACAGACCAAACAGTGGGTGAATAGTTGTCATATGAAGCTAGATGGATTCCTGCAGGGTGGGTTATTGTTGGCAACAAACCACCCAACAACCCATGGCCTGTTGTTGGCTTCACAATGGAATGTCGTATTAGCCGCACATGGGTGTGTTGCAGGAAGTAGGTAGCAAAGCACTTGGTAAGAACAGCAGAAACTCCTTGCCATTGTTGGCATGCTGGTCCAGGCCAGCACCAGCTACCTGCTAACGTACAAGTGGCACGATGGAGTGACTGGTTCAGTGCCCCTCACTGTGATTCTGAACCTTTTCATGCTCACCATGACCATTTTACCCATTTTTTTCTGTTTTAAAAAAATGCTTCTTGAAATCTCCAGTTTGGCAGCTAGTGACAGCCCCTTCAAAGTAGAGGAGCACTTGTCAGCTTTTTTTCCTTTTTGCATCCTGAATGTGTACCATTTTAAAAAAAGTTCTAATTCAATTTGCAAATTTCCATACGTCTGTTATGGCATGTCTCACCTGGACAAGGTTCATGTTCACTGAAAAAATGCCAAGAGCTTTATTTCTTTTAGTTTGAATTGTCCTGACATGACAGCTCTGAAAAGGTGAGCTGTTCGGTGAAACCAAAACTGTGAGTTATTCTTGCTTGCAAAAAATGGGGTAGCAAGTAGATCACCTCTTTTTGGTGAGATTCTTAAGGGATTATTTGGACTTGATTCTTGCCAAGTTCTTGGTTTTCCAGCCTTTCCCCAAGTCTCCTTTTACTGGAATATAGGGGTTTAACATTCATACCTTTATAAGTCCCTGTGAAAAACTAGGAGGAGCCCTGTGCGCCTCCCCCTCAACCTTTTCAAAGGAGCAGGACTTTGGACAGCTGTCTTACATGTCCCCAAGCACCTGGGCCTTGGAGAAAGGTGGAAAAGTGAGAGGAACCAGGCAAGAGGTAAAACAAAAGAAACCTTGGGGATCTCGCTGTGAAGAGGGAGATCTACTGGCTACACACTGTTAATGAGCAAAGACCTGTGGTATTGTTTTATCTTGACAACTTATGTTTTAACACTGTCAGGATATGAACCAAAGCAAAAAAGAAAGCTCCTGACAGCCTCCACGAGTCAGTGCCCATGAAGACATTGCCCAGGTGTTGCTTGACATTTTAAACCCATGGACTTGTGCACTTGCACAAGTACAATTAGATTTTTTAACAAACAAAAAATATGCACATTTGGGGCTCAGTTTTTATTTTATATTATATAAGGTGATGGAACAGTGGCATCCCTTTTATTGCCTGGACACTTTGAAGGGACTATCACTAGCTGTCAAAAGGGGGAGAGAGGGAATAGTGGGAGTTCATAGAAAAGGGTTTACAGTTACAGGAGGGAAGGTATATGCGTCCTCCCACGGGGACCCCTGGGATACCTGCTGGAGATATGAGGGGGGAGGAGAGAGAGAAGAACCTGAAGTGATTTTAGTCATCTGTTAGACACAGGCATGAATCATTTTACAAACAACCTGTGCTGCATAGCTTATTTGCAGGATGGTTTTTCATGACCTGTGATCTTGCTAAGTACATTCTTTGGGACCAAGTACTGTTACCCAAACACAAACTAACTCTTCATGACAGTGTTAACTTATAGTAATACTTACATTTGTGTTCCATAAGGACACAGATAATTAACATCTTATTGCTTTATATGATTAGATATGATTAGCTGGTTGCTGCAGGAATTAAAAAGAAACTCCCGTGAGAAGTCCGTTCATCTTTGTGCAGGGAGACAGAAGAAATTCATGATTTATTACTGCCCACTAGTGATGTTCAAAAGGATGTTGAACATAGACGTTGTAAAGCAAGGAGAAGAAAAATGTCATCTTGTTTTCAACTGTTGCCATTTCCTCAGATATCGTTATGCGGAAGCATTCCTCACCAGTGAAAGGGCTGAGCAATATCCTAGCTGGGAAATGAGCATCAAGACGAAGAAAAGCAGCAATGTCTGGGAAAAAAAATGTTATAAAGTCATCTTGATCTTATCTCCAGCCCTTTCCGCCCAAACCCACCAAAGTCTTTACTAAGCTGTCTGCCTATAAATAGAACAGCAGCTCTCTTGCAGAGATGGGCAGCTGTAAACTACAGGCTTATTCTCTCCCCAGGCAGCATCTGTGTTGTACAAGAGACAGCACAACAGCTATGTAAGGGGGCTTTTTTTTACAAGCCTTTCATTTCTAAGTCACGTACCTATAAAGATCCTGCAGATATATTGCAGGAAAATTCCTTGGCTTAGTTTTAAGGGGTAAGGCATGGTGAAAGTTTTTTTGGGTAGTATTGATTTCTTTGAAAGCATTATTTAAAAGAGATGGAGGAGTGCTCATCGTTTGCACAGGTGAGTTTGTTATGTAGATATGAGTGAGCATCCTGATTGGATAGGAAACAGGGTTGGAGCATCAGTTCAAAAAAGTTAAATGAGTAAACAGAATGGAATGGGAATTCAAGGCAGATTTTTGGCACTAGAATGTTGTGTTTAAGGTGCAGGCTGAATGAAAGGGGAAGTTTTTCTTGGTCTGTGTTTCAAGGTTGGGCAGAGAAGCACTTGTCAGAGGGGTCCTGGGAACCAGAAATTTCAGATGTTACAAGTGGGAGAAGTGGAGGGACTAATCTCAAGGGCACCCTCCCATGTTGTTCAGGTGAATATTGAGAATAGTCAGGATTTACTGCCGCAGGGAGAGGGCATAGGGAAAGAACTCCTGCAGCCAGCTGAGCCTCGCATGTCTCTTGGCCCCATGATGGAATGTTGGGAGAGATGGGCCATCCAACTAGAGAGCCACAGAAAGAGAAGAGGCTTGCCTCTCTCCAAAAAGGACATCCCAGAGGGAGGACCCCCAGGGTACTCAAAAGGAGAATGTTTGGAAGTAGTTCCTAGATTAGGTTCAACAAACTGCTCTGTGTATGCTCAGGGACTCATTTTTTGTTGGTTGCTCTTAGTGGAAGTGCATTGGAGAATAGCTTTTGCCAAAGAATGGTCTCTGGAAGTGCAAAGGGAGGAAACCTAGCTTGCAACACAGGCTGATTAAATGTGTAATCAAATTCATTTGCTGCCAATTGAATCTGATATATTTCTTAGAATAGGATACATAACTAAGAAAGTTCCAGAAAGCAAGCTTAAACTATATGGAGTAGGATCTGTTTTCATGTCTTAAAGAGCGGATATTTGTTTCTGTCATTGCTCTTCAAATATGGAATCATTCAGCTTGTGTTCCCAGCTGCTTTTCAAGCTGCTATTTGTGTTTACTATGCAGACCTCGGTTATATTTAGCCTATTTTTAGAATTTTGGAGTATTGGATAATATTTTTCTGTTGCTTTCTTCCATAACCTAAATTGTTTTTTCCTTCTTATTCTGCAGGCCAAATTTGGGGCTAGAAAAGACCCTGTAAGTTCTGTCATTTCTTCTCCTGAGTCCACATTTTAACAAGACCTCATATTTGTGAGGGGAGACAAATTATTTCTTGGCACAGAGTATGAAATAGGATTGTGTTATATCTGTGGCAGGTCTGCACCTGCTCTAACATCATGTGGATATCTTCCTAAATTACCTGATTCACCTTTTTACAGAAAGTAACAGTCTGATCAATTACAACTTTTCACATGCTACTTGGGAATGAGGGTGGTATTCTAGTGCTTTTGCAAAAATTTTGGCTCTTACTGTGACTAATTGAAGATGAATATAGCAAAATTAGACAGGAGACTGTTAGGGGAATAACGTCAGTGATTTTTCAGCTTTTTCCCGTACTGCAGGGCAGGCAACCCAATTTCTTCCAGATGCTTTAGACTACAGCTCCCATAATTTATGATCATTGGATGTGCAGCATGGGGTTCATGAAAGTTGTAGTCCGAAATATTTGGAGGCCGTTAACTTGTCAATTCCTCTTGTAGTGCATTGAGTAACTCATTTGCTTGATTTAGTTTCTGTAGAGCACCTTGTATTGAATAGTGGAATGTTTGTCTGAGGGCTTAAAGTTCTTTTCCAGCCCTGTGATTTTCATGGGGCTAGAAAGGCAGCAATTAGTGAAGTCTGCTTTTTAAGAGTATTAGTTTGTCAGATTTTGAGGTTATGGAAGTATCAGTTCCTGTGCGGAGCTGAGAGGTTTTTTATAAATAAATACATAATAAATTATATCAATGTTTTAATGTAATCTCTTTATTTTAAATAATTACTAATGAGAAAGATTTTGAGGCCTCTGCTGGTTGACTCCATCTTCCAAAAATTATACCAGAATTTATCTGCATGTGTTTCTCTCTGAAACATCTGTGCTAAATACTGTTGTAGCCCCAGTTCTTTCCCATTTCATCTCTAAAATATTATTATTATTATTATTATTATTATTATTATTATTATTATAATAACATTTCTATGCCGCCCCTTGCCGAAACCTCGGGGCGGCTTACAACATGATAAAATACATTGAAATACAATAGTACATAATAAATTTCCATTAAATATAAAAATACAAAAAATACATTGATTTACAAAAATAAAATTAAAATTATCAGTATAAAATAAAAATATAGGAGGAGAAAGAGAAGGAAGAAGAAGTTGCCCTGGCCAGATCATATGTTTTAACAATTGAAATGATGTTTAAATAAAAAGGTCTTTACCTGGCGCCGAAAAACCAGTAACGACGGTGCCAGGCGGACCTCTTTGGGGAGTGAATTCCATAGGTTGGGTGCCACCGCAGAGAAAGCCCTCCTCCGGGTACTTACTCTCCTAATTTCTTTCATGGAGGGTTCCCGGAGAAGGGACTCTCCCGCAGATCTCAAAGGGCGGTCGGGCATATACGGACATAAGCGCTCGTTCAGGTAGCCAGGACCCAAGCTGTTTAGGGCTTTGTAGGTCATAATCAACACCTTGAATTGGGCCCGGGCTTCAATGGTAAATTAAAGTTTTTTATCTAATTCCACTGAGATTAATAGGAGAACAGTAATCATGATAATGTCTTATTCTCTTCCTAGTTCAGGTTATCCTGAAAAGAAATTGAAGTTGTATACTGGTCTTTAGTAATATTCCTTGTGCAAGTTTCTTTTCCATGGTTGCTGAGGAACCATGAGATTGGCAAAGATAACTGAAAATCTGCAGCTGTTAATGAGAACTTGCACCTGCAATTAAACTTTATGTAATTTGTCCATGCTTCTAAATAACCATGCGCCTGGAGAAAGCAGGAATCATTTCCAGCCAGCCAGGAGGAAAAGCTTTTGCAAACTGAAAAAAGTGGTTCTTGAAGGGTTCTTTCTGGAAGGTTGATATGCAAAAAGTGACTGAGAGAGGTATGTGCAGGCAATCTGACTAGGGAAAATTGGTTTGGGCCTTAATAATGTTTGTAGACTTGCCCATTTTAGCTTTAATTCCTCTTAAGACATTTCCAAATTGCATTGGTTTGCTTTGCGTCATAGTGGAATATTAATCTAGACTGTTATACTATCAAGCATCAGTCATTTCTCCACATTGCGTTGGGTGCATTGCTGTGTTTCTTCTATATTTCTTTCCTAACATTCTGATTACAGAATAACCGAACAGACAGTTATATGAAATTCCTGCAGCACTTTCTCTTAATGTGTTTCTTGCCTGGACTGCTTAAATTACTACAAGTGCTGTTTCCCTTGGGAAAGGAGAGTGTTAAATGAAGCATTTAAACCCCATATTATGTCACTTACTGCTGGCAGGGGCTATGCATTGGTAATGAATTAATGCTGAAGGCTTTGCTTTCAGTTTGCAGACTTGCATCTCTTTTTTAGATTCTTCCTTGAGAGTATTTTAGCATATCTTTTGGTATTTATTATCTTTCTTCAGCTGGGGTAACAAATGTGTCTGCTAAAGAATGGCTAAATGAGCATGGGCTAAATATAGCATTGTAGCCTGGATATGCATTTTATGTGAATGAGTGTGTGGCGAGTGTGTGAGTGTGCAGGCAGCTAGCTAGCTGTGGAACAGAGAAAAAAAGAAAGGCCGAACCTCTGTATGTAGACAGACTTGGCACTTCAGTCTTGGGAAATGGCAGCTAGCCAGCCAGTAAGCAGTGAGTCAAGAGCCAAGAATATCTGAAAAAAATCCAAATATAAAAGCTGGAAAGATTATTCCTGCCTCTTTATTGCTGCCCTTCCTGTTCCCTTAAATATGCAGATCATTTCCTGTGGTAGTCAACTGCTGGTAGCTTTGCATGAGGTAGCCTGCTGTACTAACTTTAGTTGAACAAGTGAGATCAGACTCCTGATTGGACGGGACAGGGCTCTGACCTCAGTTTTTGAGATTTTTTTAGGAGTTTTGTTTTATTTATTTATTTTCCAATTTATATCCTGCCTTTTTCCTACAAAGGGCTCAAGGCAGGTTACATCATTCTCCTCCTCCATCTTATCCCCACAACAACAACCCTGTGAGGTAGGTTGGGCTGAGAGTCTGTGACTGGCCCAAAGTCACCCAGTTGGCTCCATGGCTGAGCGGGGACTAGAACCCAGATCCTCTGAGTCTGAGTCCCATGCTCGTAACCACTACACCACACTGGCTCTCAATCAAGATTCATCATCAAGATTTGATAAGATCACTTTGAATAGCTTCAAAAATTGTATCCTCCTCACACCATGATAACATCTCTCATACACAGGAATGGAATCTCCACACTGTGTATTTGACCACTGTTTATTGCACTTGGATGTTGATAAGATCACCAGTTTTATGAACCTGTTGGATAGTTCCAGCAGAGGGCAGTCAAACAATAAATAATATTTCTATCAAATTTAGCAGAACTTTTCTTCTTTTTGGTGGTGGAGAAAAGCAAGCACAGGTAAATGGGCTGTACATGAAGAATTATTTCAAACTTTATTTTCCTGGCTTCTAGACTATAATAAAAGAGGGCATGCTTATGAAACAGACCAGCTCATTTCAGCGCTGGAAGAGGCGATACTTCAAATTGCGAGGACGAACTCTGTACTATGCCAAAACTGCAAAGGTATGTTGCTGAGAAAGCCCACGAAAACTAAATGCTAAAATAAGTTCCAGTTATTATTTATTTAACTGTTAATTTTTGCAATTGTGAGGGGTAGGAACATTTTTAGGATACTGATGCCAAAGTTGTCACACGTTTTGTGGTGTTCATTAATTTGGTTGCCTGGTTCCAGTGCAGGGCTGCTGGGAAGATTCCCAGTCCTTGCCTCCTCAGATCTATCCACTTCTCTCTTGCTGTTCCATATCCCTGCTCAGTTATCCTGCCCTGTGCCCCCTTAGAAGGGCAGTTGATACTGCTAGCCCTTAGCCTGGTAAAACTGCACTGAGGAGGCAACTGAGGATACAGTGTGTTTTCTGTTCAAGCCCTTTTGGGTTAATTGCTCATGTATTTTCTCTGGCAGAGCAAACCTGTCTGATGTCCGGGTTGGTGGATGAATGGAAATAAGGGGTTTTATAGCACACAGAAGGCAATTTACAGTAGTGGGGGTGGGATTCCCTCGTCCAGCAGAAATGCAAGTTAGGACTGCACTGTTAGGGTTTGCTAGGACAGATCAGTAGCAGTTATTTTAACTTTATATCTTATATAATTGATATGCTTATAATTTAAATTCATTCATTCATTCAGGTTTTTGATTTATTTTTTATTTTCCAGTCAATTATTTTTGATGAGGTGGACCTGACAGATGCTAGTGTGGCAGAATCCAGCACTAAAAATGTCAACAACAGCTTCACGGTAGGATTTCTTATCCCACATCCCTTAAATCTGAGACTGTGTGACTTTGCATCTGTACCTTGTCTATCCTTTCCTTATGCAGATGGTGTGTAATGATAGTATCTTAGATTCATTCATTAGTTTCCCACTGGAAAAATATAGGAGTGAATTTCCTTCATTGTTTAAGCAGGAAATCAAGCTGTCATGAGAAGATGTCGCAACAATCTCCCACTTCTAGTAACAAGTGGCATCCCTGATCCAGTGTTTGCGTCTGATTTGCAAAATGACAGTAGGCAGTGGTATTTCAGGAGAAAGGGAGAAAACTTCTCCTGCCTACTGCTTTTCTTTTGCAAGCCCTTCCCTCAGCTGCTTTCCTCAGTTTGACCTGAGACATAGTAAACTGGTAGGAAGAATGGATGGGGAGTGAAGTTGCAAAGAAAAAGTTGTGGACTGGGCATATTTAACCACTGCAGCTTTTCCTCTGTGAATGATCCCCCTTTCTCCTTTGCACATGAGAAGCAAACATGAGATTGAGAATTCTGTGTTTGTCACTGAATGTTTGACTGCTTTGTGTAAGGTAATGCAGTTATCAGTACATCTTCATGACAGCCTCGACAAGACTGATAGACATAGATTCCAAAGAAAAAAGAATTAAAACTTCGTCTCAGTACAAAAATTACCAACTGTCTCCTCTGTGGGAAGGATAATCTTATCCTATTTCCAAATACTGGGTGAAGTGCTGTTTCTTATGCAAGATACAGAAATAAATGACCATAGCAATCCTATTTGGCCTTAATATCTGTGAGTTTTTAATATCTGTTTAAGTTTAGCCAAATGTAATCAGCAGCATCATAAGCTAATAGAAATTGAACATGTGTTTTTCAGGCTAGTTCAATATGGTTGTATTATGTTAATTTCCTAATTTTAGGTTAATAGACTGTTGGTTTAATTGATCCTGTCTTATGTCTACTACATTTAATTTTCCATATATTTTACTTATCCAGGCCTTTGAGAATATGTGCAAGTGTTTTGTTTTAAATATAATTTGAAGAATGGAACTTGTTTTATAGAATACAAAAGTCTGATGGTTCACAGGAAGTATGAAGACTTGCCAAAATATATTGTAAAAATACTTAGGAATATATTATTTAATCTTCTCTACATCGCTGTGATGCAGCGAGTACTTGCATTGTTAGAATTTTTAAATGCAAAACACCTTTTATAATTTGTGACTCCCTCCCAGTGTAGTTAGAAGAAGAAAGAACATAATTCTTCTTTTGGAGATTCCTAACTTTATAGTCACAAGGGGAGATACATATACTGGATCCAATAAGTCTAAATATATTACATTGTATGACATTTAAAAAGCAGTTATTTGAGCTTGGGAATTACCGTAAACATTTTTAGACAAATGTATGAAATAATTTCAGCTTAATTTTTTTAAAGCAGTTTTCCAGTCTTTTGCCTGCTCAAGAACATCTTGCATGTGCTTGTTATGAAAACTGCTGGAGAACAAAAAGGCTGGGCTATTTTTGTAACTCTTTCATTGTTCATATCACTGGAATCCCGTCCATGGTTTCTGTGTAACTGATAGTTTTCTCTCTGAGAGTGCCATTTTCCTTTCTGCCCCTTTGTAACTCCATTAACTCATACTTCAAAGGCACACTGAACAGAAATTTGTGCAATGATATTTAAGATTGCAATGATAAATATATAGAAAAGTAAGGCATATCATAGTTCGGTGTTTGGTGCATAGCTTTTCATTATGGTGACTACATATTTCCCCCAGCTTCCTTGCTTTTGTTGGCTTCCAGAAACATGATCTTTGTCCCAAAGGGGTTTTTTACGTTTTATTTTTTGCCTAGTGTGGTGTACCCAAGTCCGCCAATCCTTTCTGTTTGTGGCTTACTGTGTAATTGGAATAATATGTTGATTCTATAAATATTTTCATATAGATCATTCTGCCTTAATGCTGAGATTGGAACAATTATCTTCAAGTCCTTTCTCATATTAGGTTTCAATAGGTGAAGTTTCTTACTGGATTTTACAATATTGCTACTGACAGGCCATTGTTGGGAGTGACTAAAAGGATTGGGGCTTCCTGTTTTAATGTAAAATCCTGTATTCTTTCTCTCATGATTTGAAGCAAAGCTGTGCTGTCCCAGAACAGGAAAGGAGCCAGTCATTCACCCCTCAGAATGCTGCTTACCTGTCTAGCTAAAAGATCTTTCTCAAGATCTGGCACACAAGTATTAATGAAGAACTATTGAAGCATGTTGCCCCATGGATTCAGAGACTCTGCCCTGTCCAGTAAATCAGCTTGCTTAAGGTGCTTTCAGGTCTCAGCAAGGGCACACTCTGATCAGTTGACTTCTGCGGGCGGGGGCGGGGGGGGGGGCAGCTGTCTGCCCAAGTCAGCCAAATCTGTAGCCCAAACAGTGGAAACATTCCAGAGGAGCACAAAAGGATTAGAGCTGCCAAAAGCAGGTGCATAGTCTAGAACAAAGGCAACAATATGCCAAAGCAAATACAAAGCCAAATAGGGGTCAAGATCCAAGGGAGCAGGAACTTAGGCAGTTTCCTCATATCAAAGGTGAATTGCTTGGACTATGGAACAAGCTCTGAGGCTTGTGTAATCTTCCACCCAGATGGCAAATATGGTGCTACCTTCTGATGAATGTGACAAGCTTTCTGCCTCACTTTTAAGTAACAGAAAAAAGGTATGGATAGCCAAGCCTGCAACATGCACACAGCCATGTCACCTTTTCTGCTTCAGAGCTGAAAGGACCAGTGGTGAAGCAATGGCATAGTGGCATGCTGCTCTCCCTGCTGGCAGGAGAAGGTTGGATGCCAGTGTCGCAGCTTTACCAATCAGCCATGCTTCCATGACTGGGAGAGTTGCAAACAGGGGGGTCTGGCCAGAAATAAAAGAGGGTAGGAGAGTTTATCTGGGGGTGGTGATAGGAAGCTGATGACTTTAATTTTTGTTGTGGTCAGCCATAGGCTTGAGCTTTATAGAGCCTGGTAGACAAATATTTGCTCTTGGAGTCGGCAAACTTGGAAGGCTTGAGCAGGTTGGTACTACATCCTAAACAGTGCTGATCAGGCATAAAACTCAGTCTGCAAGGCAACATAGAGTTTATGAGGCAGGATAAATGGCATCTGCTAGGTGGCATGTTTGAAGTACTGAGTGCCACGAGTCATGCTTTGAGACGCACCTGGTGTCTTACAGGCAATGTTTTACTGCACTTGATTCTTTGATGTTATGTGGTATCTTGTCAGGATTGTTTGGGTGAACATTTAAAGACTATTGTGATAAAGGATGATTCATGGATTGATGAAGAAAAACATGTAAAAGTAGTAGTGTTGATAGCATCACAATGTGCACAGTACTTTAAACCAACGCAGCATCCATAGGTACCTCCAATGGCACCCATGAAGAGGTCTCCAACATGGGGCCTGCAAGCAGCCAATTTTTAATTTTTTTCTTAACCTTTTCCCATTTTTAATGTATATACATGGATTTGCATAAACCTTCTTGCATTTATACAGAGGCTTCAGCAAAATTGGACCAAAAATCCAAATGAGCATCCAAGTTATATATGAATGTCTATATGCTACTTGATCATATATCAGAAAACAGTGTAAGGTTCTTAATCCATTGCCTTATAGGAACTTAGTGTTTATTCTTCCAGTTTTGTAATATCAGTCTTTTAACTGTCCAAAGGAACCAGTAAATCTATTTATGCTGACCATTTGTTAATTTCCATGGGCATGCAAATAATTTAAGAGAGCATGCACATCAGTAAATATTAAACACACTTCCAGTACAAAACTTACCCTAACTCTAACCTACCAAAAAGAAGCAACTACTGGACATTGCCAAAACATATGCCTAGAAGAGGCACTAACTCTACTGTATTGCCAGCAATTAGCTTAATTAGACAATCCCATATTAAACTGACATTGCAGTGTTTGATAGACATGAAACAAAATGTTTTGCTGAACAAGGTGCAGCCTGAAATTTTTGCATGTGGAAGATGCAACAGGTAAACAGCAAAGTGGCAGCCCACAAATTTGGCATTTTGTACCCACAGCAATGTCTCAAATTCCCAAATATACCTACACATTCATAAATGGTGGGACCTCCTGCTTTACAGTGGCATCCCTCCTTAAATCTCTGTAGTACGGTACTTTCAACTTCCAGATGTAGCTTGAACTCCCTGCCTTCACACTTCCCTCCAGCCCCATATCTCTGCCTCTCCCTGCTGTGACCTTTGCTCTTCCAGGGAGACCTGCTGTCTCCCTCAGTCATCTAAAGGTCACATACTTCCTCAAAGGATCCCACCCATTCTCTTTCCCTCATACACAGTGACAGCTTCCATACACACCTGTGTGATGATGTATCTCTCTCTTTCTTTCCTTAAAAATACCACACATTACCCACGAAGCCACAGGCACACTCCCTTGTTCCTTACTGAAACCAAGCTCAATATGTATATTTAAACAGAGCACATCTTTTTTTCTTTTACCTTCCCTTCTCTCATCCTTAGGAAAAAATTTCAATGGCAAATCTAGGCAGCATATTAAAAAGCAGAGGCATCACCCTGCCAACAAAAGTTCGTATAGTCAAGGCTATGGTTTTCCCAGTTGCAATATATGGCTGTGAAAGCTGGACCATAAGGAAGGCTGAGCGCCAAAGAATTGAGGCCTTTGAATTGTGGTGCTGGAGGAGACTCCTGCAAGTCCCTTGGACTGCAAGGCGATCAAACCAGAGCCCTAGAGGAGATCAACCTTGACTGCTCTTTAGAAGGCCAGATACTGAAGATGAAATTCAAATACTTTGGCCACCTAATGAGAAGGGAGGACTCACTGGAGAAGACTAATGCTGGGAATAATTTACAGCAAAAGAAGAAGGGGACGACAGAGGATGAGGTGGCTAGATGGAGTCACTGAAGCAGTCGGCGTGAACTTAGGTGGACTCTGGGAGATGGTGGAGGACAGGAGAACCTGGAGGAATGTTGTCCATGGGGTTGCGATGGGTCGGACGCGACTTTGTGTCTAGCATAACATTATAGGTTTGACAGCCAATCCTTCAGAATTTCAACAGTTAAACATGACCAGTTTAAAGCACAAACAATTAAATACATAATAACATGCACACATAAAATAGCTGTAAAATAAACCCTGAAATGATTTAAAAGTGGATTCTAAATTCCTTGGTAAAGGAACCAGGCTTCGAAGTTGGAATATACAGCATCTTGCACATTAATAGCATGCATTGATTTTACAGCACACCTCACCATTAGTTGAAGACACATTTTAGGCTTCATTTCAGATATGAAGACTTAGCAAAAGCCTTCAAAGAATTTGAACTGAACTGATCTGAGGGGTGGCACCACACAAGAGTTCTGGGAAAGAGTTCTAGTTTTAAAAAAGAATGGGCAGAATATGTTCAGGAGAGCAGGAGATTGGGAGAGCTAAATACAGTGCACCTGTTATAAATAGGGATTAACCTGAAGAGCATTTGAACTGATATGGCACCTAATCTGTCCAGGTGATGTAATTCCTGTAAAACGGAAATCTAGACAAATATCTAGCCAAAACAAACAAACAAATCCACCCATCCTTTCTTGAATCCAATTACTCGCCACTATAAATCAATAAAGATTTCACCCTCAGTTTCATGTGTTCTTTATCCAACATTAGAGAAACTCCCAGATATAACCCAAAGCATGCAGGAATTGAGCAGGCAGAACTGTTCCCTTAATCCTCTTGGGCTGGCATGGCTGTGAAAGCTCTTTGGGACTGGCAGATCAAGAGCATGCAACAGGGCTGTCAGTAATCATACTTCTTATCTTAGAATTACCCTTTAAGATTAAAGTCTGGCTTGCTGAAGAGGTGGAGTTCAAATTCTTGAAGTCTTCATACACCCTCTTGAGTTAGGAAGTACCTCTTAGCTCTACCGCAGACCGGAAACAGCATGTTTTCACAGTCAGTGCCTGTCTCCTGAGTTTGCTGCCAGCAGGAGCAAATCTCTCCGTGCTCCTCCTTAAGCAGACAGCTAATCGGCTTGTGGAGAATCGAACAAAATTCCTGCAAATTGCCTGAGTGAAGGAATAATCCTATTGATATCAACACTGAGTTCTTAGAAACTTGCTTGCTCTGAAGAAGAGAAGACATATATATGGATAGATGTGTGGTTTGGAGAAATAGTGAATGTGAGACGGTAACATTAACGCAAGAGAAGTGGGCTAAGAGACGCTGCTGAAGTTTGCATCTGCTGTTTATTATTAGAGGCCATCAGGAATTCAGATACATTACAGTAAGTTGGTCAGGCTCTTTCTGATTCTTCTTTGTTTGTAGTAAAATGAGTAATAATGACATGTTTCAAACTTTTCTTCTGTTGCACAGATACATGTTTTGCAGGGCTGGAAGTTCAGGGGAAAGGCTGTTAACTGTCTTTAACAGAATCAGAAATGTTGTCATCTTTTCCAGAACACTAGAAGAGATGAAGGGCAGTGATTTGAAGTTTGGGGTCTATCATAACAAGGCAATATAGTATTTGTTTCTTCCCTCATACAAAGGGGATAAAGTAGAAGATTTGTTTCTATAAAGTGAGATGTGTGGGAAAATGTATATAAAATAGTGGGCATTCTCAAGTTGAGTGAGCTTCCTTGTGGAAAGAAGAGTAACTAGAAACATTTGACTGTTACTGCTGTTCCATTTTCTCACTAGGTGAACTTTTCAGTATTCCTACTCTCTCACACTGCTCCCTCTTACTTTCTTCTTGCAAGTAGCTTGTTGACTTTAATCTAGGAAACAAAATGTCTGCCACATTCTTATACCTCTGCTAGAAATGAGTGTATCTATCTCTGTTAAGACTAGCTATCTGCTTGTTACCTGATACTGAAACCATGCTTTGATATGGGAGAAAACTTGTGTGTGTTTCTTTTCCTCCCAAAGAGACTACTGAGAAAGTAATCAGTGTTTCAGGTTGTCAGGCACTTATAATGCGATTCTGGCTATGCTTTCTTGGCAGTAAGTCCAACAGAAACAATGCTGCTTACTCTCAGAGAAAGGTCTGTAGGATTGCAGCCTGGATCTTCTGGAAGCCCTCTGGTCCAGTAGCAGTATATTGTATTCATAATTCATTGTGCATAATAGACAAGACATTGGGATCTGAGAAATTGGTTTCAAATGTTAAGCTCCCAGAAATTGTTGGCCTTTATATCTGAAGCAATACAGATATATTTTCTTCATATTGTTTTCTGTAAGACAGACTCAACTTTAGAGATGCATCTACATGAAAAACAGGGTATCCTATGTGTCCTGCAAGTCTCACTGGAATGCCACAATCTCACCTCAGTCTCTGCATATGTAAACAGATTCAGGGCCATAGGAGTCAGGGCTTTTAAACCATTTGCTGGTTTAAAAGCCATGATGAAAAGATTATATCTCTTCTCCAGTTTCACAGAATGATGAGGTTGCATTTTAGTGAGATGGCTTATTTTGGAGACTAAAGTAGGTTCAGCCCATCTACCAAATCCCTAAAATTCAGTGTGTTTGAGGAGCAACTGCATGGAGCAATGGGATATGATTTTTAAAGGCAGATCTGGGCAGTGGGGTACCACTGGGAAAGAGGGATAGGTACCATCCACAAGGGGGAGGGTGGTGGCCTGTGAATGGGACAAAATATTCTGCAGTAGGGCAAGACAAGACCTGCAACTTGATAGAATGGATAGTTGTCCATAACAGCAATGGACTGAGAGGGGTCCACTTGTAATCTCCTGTCCCACTATTCAGTCCTAGTGTAAACCTTTCACTGTCAAACAGTTGAAGGATAAAGTGCTCAGGAACCTGACCCTTACGGGGTTGGGGCAGAATGCATTGGAACATATTTAGTCCTCCAAAGAAGTGTTAAGAAGGGTGATCCTCCAACTTTCTGATGACCTGAGAGTAAGCCACTCTCTATATGGCACTTCATTCCTTTGTCAGCAATAACACTCAGATTAAGTATAAATCTTGACCAGCTCCATCCAAAGGGTCCGTATATCAGTATGCCCTAATCTGATTCCATCAGTGAGAGTGACTCCAAAATACTCATACATTAACTGTGGGAGAGAACAGAGTAATAACTAATAGTAGAATAGTAGCCATCTTCTGTTATTATCAAATCCATGGGAGCCCATCTACTTCCACTGTACACAAATTGTCCCATGCTGATTTATTTTAATATATTAATTACATTTATGTACCACCTTGTAACTGTAGCTCCTTGGAGAGATCACACAATTAAAACCATAAAATATAACACATCAAATATAAAATAATAGTTTTTAAATGGTGGTGTGGAATATACCGTATTTTATTCTCTATAAGACGCACCTAGTTTTTAGAGGAGAAAACAGGAAAAAAAAATATTCTGAATCAAATGGTTTACTAATGTATTTAATAAACTATAACAGAATACAGTAATATTGTATTTCAACCTTGTAAAGTGAGCAGCAGTCAACAGTGGCATTAAGAACCATCATCACTGTCATTAACAAAAGAGAGACTTTAAAGTTCGAGTACTCTTCTAGTTTTCGTTGAACCCATAGAATTCATCATCACTAGAGTCAGAATTTATGAAGCTCTGTTGCTCACAATCACTGACATCACTTTCTTAGTCAGCAGTGGAATTATTGAAGGAATCCACAATCTACACCAGTTATACAAGAGCTGCTGCAGACAATTCAATAACAAATCTAAAAAAGCCAGTAATGTCCACGCTGCCCTACTAGAAAATAGAAAATCGAAAAAAACTTCTGACAAAAAATGAGATATTGTACGGTAAATCAAACACACAGTGGACTAAGTAGCCTTTGAAGAATAAACTTCATACACGAAGGTAATGCTGTTCAAATATCCGCTGATCCTAAAAAAAATGTGTCTGATCAACTAACAGATAACTGATCCATGGAAAGCTTCCTGATAATCACAGGCACATTCCCCATCACTTCCCCATGGGCTTCATTAAAAGACGGGTTGCCATTTGAAAACACACACCGACCTGTGATTAACAGCTCTCACCTGTGCCAGAGGAGGGGGGCGGAGCAGGGCACGCTGAGCACGTGCCAGCCAGGTGGTGCCATGTGGGGCTGGCAGCATGCTGGCGGTGGTCTTCCAGGCAGCGGCAGGTCTTCCCAGGTGGTGGGGGTGAGCAGTCCGTCTCTCCGTGCGGCCGGTGGGTTAAAGCCCGCGGCTCCTCCTCCTCCTCCACACACCTCCCCCTGAGCGGCACAGCTCTCACCTGTGCCGGAGGTGGGGGGTGGAGCAGTGCGCGCCAAGCGCGTGCCAGCCAGGTGGTGCTATGTGGTGCAGGTGGCCGGCAGTGTCCCGGGAGTCGGGCACACACACATTCGCTCTATAAGATGCACAGACATTTCCCCTTACTTTTGAGGGGGGGGGGGAGTGCGTCTTATAGAGCGAAAAATATGGTACATAAGAATAAAAATAAAACCTAGCATAGTGCAAAGAATGCCATACAAATACCTTGTCTATCATGAGAATGTTAATCTTTTTTCTGTTCCTCTCCATCCAGTTGAAATCCTCCACTCCTGACATGCCTAGCACAAATCCTGTGTACTCTTAGCATGCATCCTGTAAGCCATCCAGTAATCTCAACCCAAAGAATAATACACAGTTCCATATTTGCTTGTTTGTCAAAGTGAGACTTGTTCTTCCTCTCCAAGCAGGGTGGGGCATGTGTTTCTGCTTTCTGTAGAGTTATCAATGCCGCTTACAGAGCCAGGCAGAAATGTCTGACTGATTTCAATACTGCATAGGATAAAAAGAAACCAAGCACCCCTAAGCTTCCTTTCTGATCTTGATTTTTCTACTACCCCCTCCTCTGCAAAATAGGCCAAAAGGTTAGTTTGGAGACTTTGGCCCAGTTAGTAGCAATAACTATTGTTTTAGTATCCGTATTCTAACCAGTAAATAAACAAGAAGATAGAGATTCCTGGGATGTGCTGTAAGGAGAAAATTTGAGAGAACCAGATTTTTGGAAGGGGAAATATGCTGAATAGCATCAGGTCAAATTGTTAAAATATCTTCCAGGAACTGGGGAATAGTGGCATACATTAGTCGGCCAGTGGCTGCCATAGGGATGACTTTTCCAGTGGTGGTATCTTGTCAGTGAAACTCATTTCCCAAATGGCTTCTCAGTGGTACTTTATTTGAGTTTGTTTAGAGACTAGCTGAATACTTTTCTGTTCACAAAAAAATTTAATAGAACTCTGATGTTTTGTTGTTATGATGCATATTAATAGCTATAGCTGTTTTGATTGCTGCATTTTTCTATTCTTCATTTTAAGTGTTCATCTGAAAAATTTCTGGGGTTTTTTTTTTTTGCTTTCTGTTTGATGGAATGCATTGTAGAAAAACACACACATTTAAATAATGATGATGCATCTAATCTCCTTGTTTGTGGTCTGATTACTTTTGTATTTATTCATAAGTACTAATTCCTAAACTCTGGGGTAAACATTAGGTAGGTTTGCACATAACACCAACTCATTGTGGTGGTTCTTTATGATGGGTTCATGGAACCTCCCCACCAGCACCCATAATGAGTGCAGCAAACAATCGGGTTCATTAAGGCTACTTTGTGCCCTTCTCTCTCCTCTCCTATTGTCAGGGGACACTTTGGTCTCCTTTCCCTGAGAGTCCCAGTCATGAGTTGATTTCTGCTCAGTGAGCGTGTCAGAGAGGTCCCATTGTGCAAACAGGGCTTATGCCTTGAAGTTCAATGGAATTAACTTCTGGTGTCACCTGGGACAAAGTACAGGGGCCTGCCTGCTGCCCTTGCAGCAGGCACCTCTTGCATGTTGCTGCAGCTGAGACTGGAAGTTGATCTTGTTGCTCTTAAGGGCACAAGTCTTGTTTCCTTGGTTCCCATGCTGAGGCAGCTGCACAGAGCAGAGATGCATTCCCACCTCTTACAGTCTGTGTGGGGTTAGATATCTTCAGCAAGCAGGGAGGCCACTGTGCAGGCAAAGATGTCATCCCTGGCTGCTGCATAAGAGGTCTCGCTTCAGCAGGCCACAGGGAAGTCTGGTTGGTTGCATGTTGCTGATCCAAGCACAGGGCAGATGTTATCCCTGCTGCTTCTCAAGAGTAGACTGCCTAAGCCACTCAGTGATGACAGCCTGTCATTGTGCCACTGGCTGGAGAAGTGTGAGTCAGTGTTGTGGGTGACCCATCCACTCTGTCTTGCCTCAAAAGTAGACCTTAATAGCAGGTTGCACAGAAGACCCAGCTTCTGTTGGGACTTTGCTGCCAGCTCCAGAAAAGACTTTCAAAGCTGGCAGAAGGGTTCTCTGCTGTGTGCCTCCTCCACAAATCCCAACAGGGTTCATGGTAGTGATAATGTTTGCTGCAGCTGGCAGCAGCAATTTCTGATGTATGCTGCCACCCCGAGCACCTTGTGGGTAGGGTCAGCAGCACACGGCAGAGTTCTGGGGAGCCTCTGACAGCCTCCCCCAATTGTTTCTTTGGGGGCAGCTGTCAGCAGTGCTTGCTAGTGAGACAGTTGTCAGGAACAGAAGGGGGGTTTGCCACTCTGGGCAAGTGGTTTGATTGTTGTGGGCCTTTACCCACAATGCATCGTGTCATCAGGGTTTGTAAAGCATGGTTCGTAACTGATCGTGAATAAAGCATTAGTGGTTGTTTATTGTGTTGTGTGAACCTGTCATTGTGACTCTTAATTTCAGTCTCTTGGTTGTTTTTAATCTCTGTTTGATGAGAGTCCAAGTTAGGTTTGCACCATTATTGTTAGTAGTTGTGCAGATTGTTCTTTGAGGGAGCTGTGACAGTCCGATTTGTTGCTTAGCCTATTTGCTTCTGAATATATTGTGAATTGCTTTAATTTTGGACTTAGGAATTGGTATATGTTTGTTTTTTTTTACTATTTTTCTAATCTTGAATGTACTTAAACCAGATTGTGAGGATGAGGTGGCCAATGTATTATATTGACACTTGCATTAGACCTTGACCTGTAGCATTTTCTAATGAAGTATGTTTTACTTTGAAGAGAAGTTGAGTCCTGAAGGTTTGTTTCTGTATGTTAAATAGTGGTACTGAATTCTGTTTTATTCCATTGTTATTGGTATATCTGTGTGATTTGTTGCAACCGTTTGGGCAAAGCTGATTTTCATACTAGCTGGTGTATTTTAGTTTGGTCTCTCCAAACCTATTGTGTTTGCCTCCTATATTTGCAGGGATTTCAAGTTGGAATCATAGGTTAGGCATGTTGTTTACCAGTTAATAGGTTAGTTACTTCTGAAAGGCCACCCTGTGAATTGTAGCAACTAAACTAAACTGACTGTCATGAAAGTGAATGAGTCGCCAATGGGCTTTAAGCAAAACTGCATTAGAGACAGATTTTAGGAGTGTTCTTACTATGTATGGATTTTTTTCTTGAATGCCTTTTCTAGCTATTCTATGCCCATTTTTGCATATATGGAAGTTTAATGTGGCTCAAATATTGACTCTCCTGTATACTGTGGGCATTACTTATTGCCTCTGCCACTAAGGAACACGGACACATCTGTGGAATTGTAAATAGATGCTCACATGCATTAAATCAATTAAGCTAACTTGTATAAGTAATTGCCTGGAAGCTAGATATTGTTGACAAGCATATATTATTTTAATCTGGCCTGCTTTACTATTCCTGAAACCTTTGATGCATCTACTAGCCTCAGAAACACTTGAGGAGGCTCTGCTGAGCTGGCCACTGAGACTATGGAAACATAGAAACAGAATGAGTCAGAAGGGGTCTCCAGCCGGCTCCACTCATGACATGCCCACCATGTGCATGTCTAGCCTGACTTTGAATATCCTCACCGATGGGGCATCAACCACCTCCTGTGGAAGCCCATTCCATACCCTCGGGGTCCTAACTGTCAGGAGGTGCTTCCTGACATCTAAATGGAACCTTGGTTCCCTGAGTTGTGCCCCTGTGTTGCACTGACTCTAACTTGGCTATATCCTTCCTGTAATGAGGGGCCCAAAACTGAACACAGTACTCCAGTTGCTGGTGCACCAGAATCATATAGCATGGTAGTAATACCTCTCTCAGTGTAGAAGCCACGCTTCTGGCTATGCAACCAAGGGTGGCATTTGCTCTCTTGACCACCGCATCACACTGCTGACTCATGTTCAGCCTGCAGTCAACCAGCACCCTGAGGTCCCTTTCACAAGTGCTGCTCTCCAGCCACTTGTCCCCTAACCTGTACTTATGACACCCATTCCTATGCCCCAAGTGCAAGACCTTGTACTTACATTGAATGCCATCCTGTTGTCTTCTGCCCCCTTCCATAGTCTGTCCAGATCCTTTTGGATCTGGAGTACCTGCTTGTGGCCATTGCCCCAGTTTTAGTGTTGTCTGCGAATTTGATCAGCAGACTGTCCACCCCTTCTTCCATGCCATTTATGAAAAGATTAAACAGGATGAGCCCCAGGCCAGAGCCCTGGGGGACCCTGCTTGTCACTGGCCGCCATCCCGATGATTTCCCATTAATGGTTACTCTCTGCTTTTGGTCAGTCAGCCATGCCCTAATCCATTGGATAGTGCTTTGGTGTATCCTAAAACTCCTCAGTTTCTCAACCAGGATATCATGGGGCACTTTGTCAAAGGCCTTGCTGAAATCCAGGTAAACCACATCCACTGCATCCCCTCCACCTAGTCACCTTGAAACCTTGTCATAGAATTCCACAAGATTTGTCTGGCAGGACCTGTTATTGTGGAAACCATGTTGTGTGGCCGCCAGTGTTCCTTCCCTATCTAACATCACTAGATCTCTCGCTATTATGAGCCTTTCCATTGTTTTTTCTACAGTGGACGTAAGGCTAACTGGTCTGTAATTCCCCATGTCCCTTCTACTACCCTTTTTGAAAATTGGGACCACTGACGCCACCCTCCAGTCCTCTGGAACTTCACCTGTTCTTCACGAGGCCTCAAAAATGGAGGCCAGCAGGCATGAGAGAACCCCTGGCAACTCTTGAAGTACTCTCGGGTATAGCCTGTCAGGGCTTGGCACTTTGTAACGTCCAATGCCCTGAGAAACCCCTTGACTTCTAGGGGGGTGATTCTAATCTGTGCCTCTAAGTCCCTGGCCTCATCTAATCTCCCATGCAAATCTCCCCCGTCCTGCTTTGAGGAGAATGCAGAGGCAAAATACTCATTTACCATCTGTGCCCGTTCCCTCATATCGGTCACTGGATCCCCTTCCTCCTTATTTAGCGGTCCCACTACTTGTCTCCCCTTCCTCCTGCTATTTACGTGCTGATAGAAGCCCTTTTTGTTGCTCTTGATATTCTTGGCAAGTCTCAGCTCGTAATCAGCCTTAGCCTTCCGAAGAATCCTTCTGCAATGGGCCTCCTCCTCCTGGTATATCCTTTTGTCTATTTGCCCCAGTACCCATTTTCTACAGAGGTTCCTCTTGCGTCTAATCTCTTTAACCACCTCCTTTCACATCCATGGCGGCACTCTCCTTCACCTCCCCGCCTTACTAACTAGAGGTATCGTCAAGGCTTGCACCTCCAAAACCTCCCTTTTGAGTGCCATCCACCCCTGCTCAACTCCCTTGCCTTCCAGTAACCTATCCTAGGAGACTTTCCCCAGTTGGCCATGGAGAGTGATCCATGTGGCTTGTGAGTGTACAGAGGCATTTTAAAGTTTTCTTTTCATTTCTAATGTAGCAAAGTTTTAAGACCAAACGAAATTGTGAAAAATACTGAAATATTTTGTGTCCAGAGAATATTAAGATGTATATTGTGGCTTCTCTTAGACCTCAGTGAAGCATGAAGTTTTATCTATTTGTCAGTGATTTGGCATCTCTTAATTCAGACTGGGTAGGGCAACCCAGGAACCACATAAAATTGTCCCAGGGCCTACAGTTAGAGGACAAGCTGTCATTGGCCATCCCTGATGCTTATGTTTGTATTCATAAGTTCAACAGCCAGATATATACAGATTTTTCTAGCATGAAAGCAGTAGAGCTAAATATACTTCACTTTAACCAAGTTGTATTACTGTAATGCTCTTACACCATTTTCAGTTAAAGCAACTTAGTTCCTGGTAAAATTGAGAGAGTTCTAAATACAGTTTGCATTATTTGCATAGTAAGCCTCAGTAGACCCACATTTCCGTTAAGGCGTAACTTAGAGGCAGATCTTAGAGGCAGACCTTTGGTAAACAGGTCTTCTGGTTTCACGCTTGCCACTGAAAATAGTTTAGTACAGTTGTATAGTACATTTGTATGCTATGAGGCAGGAACAGACAGACTTCATGCTTTGCAAATCTAGTTGTATGAATTTTTAAAATCAGAGCCTGGTGCAAAATGCATGCATTTAGAATTAAAGAATTTTGATTCTAGGAGTTAGTTTCAAATACAAGAGCTAAATGGTACTTACATAGTCCTTCCACATAAAAGTCCCCTCAAGCTTTTTTTTAAAACCATTTCAGCAGTATATTTTTCTGTGGGAGCAGTCATTTTGTGGCTGGTATTATAAAACAATTGGAAAAAAGAAATCCTTGTCAGGTCTACTTTCTTTCCTTCCTGTTTAGTGCTGCATGCTTAGCACAAATGACCTTGTATTGGAGGAAGCCTGGCAAGCACTTGCATAGGTGGCTGTGACAGGGCAAGTGAGTGTAGAACAAACCTGATAAACAAAAAGTGTGCTTTAAAATCTTTAACCTATTGAATTTTTTGTCTGTCGGTTAAGTATCTCCACAAAAATGATCCTCTTTCAGTCAGGAAATGAGAAAGAACTCGACATATTTCAGCAGGAGTCAGGTAAAAGAAAAGTTGAAGCAAAGGTTATTTATTGCTGAGTAAGACAATGGAAATGAGGAAGAGTTTGTGCTCATTTTATAGAGGAATATTTTTTTTCTCTCATAGAGGAAAGTTGTTTTTACTGGTAGGAGAGTTAAACCTGACTTTTGTCTTTATTCATGTCTGGTTGAGTGTTTATCTGGGTTCAAAACAATCCATTCTAATTTTCTTCAGATTTGCAAAACATGGTTCCAATTTGTAGCTTTACAAGCAGTGACACAGCTGGGTAATTTTGGACCCCAGACGCATGGGGAGGCTATGTTGTATTCTTTCAGTTGTGAAGCATATCCCGGCATTTGTCATCTTCTCTCCAACTCATTGTCATTCTGTGGTTTACAGCTCTACAGTCCTAATACACTGGGGCAAAAGCAACTACCTCCTGGTTGTCAACCCTGAATTTAAAAAATGATCATGTATAGTCCTGCATTTTAAACTGACTCAAATCAGAGCACCATCAGGAATAAAATGGAGTTTGCTTCTAGTGCCTTGATCTTGAACACATTTACATATATTTTAAAAGTAGATATGAGCAGATGCAATATGTGCATATGTTATAATTTATATTTCTGTCTGTCCACTCCCTCACTAGATTTTTTTTTAAATTAGAAAGGTTTCTACAATATCCAGTGTCAGCCCTGGTGGACCTTGGCTTGCCCAGGCCAGCCCACATGGTAATGCTGGGCCTGTCGCCACACTCCCGATTGCCTGCCACTCTCCGTATGGTCACTTGAGATGTTTCATGAGCTACAGGAGTTTGGAATTTGCGGCCAAGGTCCAACATGAGCTGGACTACAGTTTACAAGCAGATGAGGCAGTAGGAAAACAGCTTAATGCCTCATGTAACAATGGAAGCAGTAAAACCCCATCCCCAAACTGTGCTCTCCAAATATTTGGGATTTCAGTTCCTATCAGCCCCACTCAGTATAGCTAATGGTGAGGAATGCTGAGAGTTATAATCCAAAGTGTCTGGAGGTTGTTAAGCTTGGGAAGATTGCCTTATACCTGTGGTCATTTGGTTGCATATTAGTCTCTTTTGGATCCAGTATTAAATCATAGATTTACACTAGAGGAAACGAGCCTTGGTGAGTGTCGTATGCTCTCCCCTCCTTTTACTTCTTGCTCAGTTGCAAGGAGGAGAAAGAAGTGCTTGTTTCCCATTTTCAGCTAGATCCATTTAGCATTATATCTAAACCAGAGCAAACTGATTTATGGTCCCGGCTTGTTTCAATAAAGGTAACTGCAGTTCTCAGTTTGACCATAAGAGCAAACCATGGTTAGTTGAAAATGAAAGCATATCTTGCTGATCCTACAGTAGTGCAAGGAGAAAAGAGAGGGTGCCTAAATTATGTTTGAATGAGGTTCATATAGTGCCACAACAGTTTTTTTTTTCATTTTCACCAAATATATTTTAAAGATACATATTATATTTACATTAAATATTTCAGCTATTAGCTTGTATGTTTTGCATCCTCACCTATCAACTTCCCTTATTCTGCATTGCAGGAGTGTCAAAGAGTAGATCCAGATATATTGATAGGTCTCTGGAGCACTTGCAGTAGAGATCTATCAGCTTTTCTGATTTTCACTTATTTTGTTAGTGGCTGGCTCCTAAACTCCCAGTATATATCCGTCTTCACTTAACTACCTGATAAGCTCCAGATGGTGAAAATTGTGGATCTAATAAATATATCCAGCAAGCTTGAATCCTTTTTACTGGACCACAAACCCAAATATTAGCCACTGGGTTAACCTTTTAAGAATGACCTGCACCTGTCACTTTTTGAGTTCACTTATCAGAAATCAGCTGTTGTCCAGGAAGCCAGTTAGTGATATCCCTGAGGTACTGTAACAGGGTTTTTGCCTGAGTCAGATTTCAGGACTAGGCTTCCCAGTGATCACTTGGTAGTGATCATATTTTCAAGAACTCTGAGTAAATGAATGCTATATTAGATGATGATTAACTCACAGGACATAGCAGTACTTATATTAGGACAGTGACTCCAAACTGTTGAGTTAGGCTGCAAGGATCCTATAACCTATGTGCTGGCTGTGAATGTTGGAGTAATGCAGCAACCCAGTTGGATTTCATTAATCAAATTTGAGTTATACAATCAGAACCTGATTTGAGGGCTTGAAAATAATATTTCAGTTTTTAGGTATTTGGACAATGAAGTTCCTTTATTTGGTAATTGTCTAGATTACTTGTAACTACTGGCTTGTTGAGAAATGAATTTCCAGATGGATAAAGGAATTTGACCCTAGGCTGGGAGATTACTTTTTCCCAGAGAAAGCAGTCTAAAGTCAGCTTTTCCACTTTAACCTTAGAAAAGATAAAGAGACAGAGACAGCAAGATGGAATATAAACTTCTGTCTGTGGACATGGTTGACTTGTAAGAAATCTAGCTTGGTAGATATATGCAGGGCTATTTCTTAGCTGACTTGTATTCTCTAGGGATGTACAGGCAATAACTTTGCAGGGACTTGAAGAGCCCTCATTACTTGCTGTTCAAATATTTATTTATTTCTCTCTATCCCACCATATTTTCAAGTCAAACCAGTTTTGCGAGTTATTCAGCACTTTGAACAGTATTTGGGTGGTAGGGGTGATGACACTATTATACAGCAATGTAGTCAGCTTATTGCGAGATATATAGAGCTATTGTTGGCATCTGTTAGATGACACTTCTGACATCATGGGTATTGAGTAATATGGATCAGATATCCTCACCATGAATCTGTAATATATGAGCAAAAGTACTTCCAACCACTCATGATGATAGGGGCACAAAGCAGCCCCTTGTTCTTTATAGAGTGCCACTCTAGAGGAACCACACAGCTCTTGGAATAAGTTTTTTAGGAAGTCAAAGGAGGCACCTTAGATCCTTTCCACAAGTGGAGTATTTGCCTGCACTGGCTCTTGGCAATATTCTCTTTCCACTACTCTCTTTTTAAAAATATAGTGCCTGACCAGCTACCTGAAAGGGGAAGGCTGTGTTCTGCCATTATGAATTCATTTTCTTACATTTTTGAATCTGTTTTTCTTTTGTGTGTTTCTTGTAAAATTAACCACTAAATCTACATCTGAATTAGTATAGTCAGTTTTACCATACTGTTAACTTGTGTCAAACTAGAGAAGCAGCTAGAATGAGGAAGTCCAAAAAAATCCCCTGCTTCTTCCCCATTATATTTGTACAGTGCTGAATCTGGGCTGGTGCTATGTAGCTGTAAAGGGAAATCACTCTTATTGCTCTATATCATGGTTGGGCAACCATGATATAGGCATTCTCTCCCTAATTGCAAAAACTCATCTACAAGTGATCAGTTCAGATCTCTAGTAAGAGTGATCTCTACCTTCTCCAGGATCCTGCTAGCGTGAGGCAGTGGGAAGCAGAGATAAGGGAATGACATAAAAAGAAAGAAAAAGGGTGGTCGTATCTAGGTATGGTTCTAGATCAAGCAACGTCTGGTTTCAGACCTGACCACTGCCATCATGTGGCCTACAAGTAATTAACATTGAAGGGATGTACCCCTTGAAAGAAAGAAAAAAAAGGTGTTTCTTTCTCCCCACATGCTTTGGAAGTGACCATACTCATCCTTTTTGGGTGATTCTGATGATGGCATGTGACATGTTTGAGCAGTTCTAAACAGGGTTTGGGACGGGGGGAAGCAATGCTCTTATCTGCTGGAATTTCTTTAAAAAGAAATCTTATGGTTGGTGAAAGTTCAGTTTCCTTATCATATCTACAGTTCTGCATTTGAGTAATTTCACACAGACCACTTAAAGTACTTTTGAACCTCCTCCAGGTTTATGCATATGCAAAGACAGAAATATAATTTTAAATGTGTTTATGGTAGCTTTTAAGATCTTTTAGTGGCCCTGAGGAAAGGCAGATTTTCAACATTCTTTTACTTGTGATACCTATGAATAAGAAGCTCTAGCAGATGCACATTTTTAATCTCTCACCCACCATTTTTGATCAGGTTGTACACATTTGGGAATTGCGTTTTATAATTTCTGTGCCCTCTACAGAAGTATCTTTGGGGTCATAGGTGTTAGACTATGAAAGTTAGAAAAATGTACCACAGAGTGTTTGCCTCTTTAACAGTAGGTTCCAGCTCAGAACCTCAGACTGGGAGGAATATGGGAGGCCAGAGGAGGAAAAATGCATGGCACAATTCAAGGAAAAAGGGAGCAACCATAAAAGCAGCCCCACTCCCCTCCTGCTGCTCTTTCCAAGGATATTCTCACACATACATGTGCATACTTTCTCTCTAAAGGAACTAGAGAGAAATAAGATTCTGGAGGTTATTCCATACATGTGCTGCATTATAGAATTGCATCAGAATCTAGCTGTGGGCACTGTGAACCAGCATCTGCATTGGACAAGTGATATGTGTCTTTGCCTACTGGAGGGTGTGTTGACATTTGAACTGAGAAAAGTGCAAGCTACAAATCAAAGTAATGCATTAACAAAAGAAGCAGAAGATTCCCGAGTGATAAAGAGCTTTCTAATATATGTCAGATTTTGACCTTTGTAAGTGTCTTTTAAGTCCCCTTGTATCAGTGGGAGTTGTGTATAGCATTGCTTTTTATTTTATTAAAATAAAGAGTTCCCCTATATCTCTCTGTTTTGAAATACTTGACTGTCTCTTGGGGAGACCATGGTTGACAAATTGTACATAGGGTTGCATTCAGACAGGATGTGAGTAAAGAGGAAACCGCTATAGTTATCAGTCCCTATCACACTCCACTGTTGGCTGCTTTTGAGAGTATGCTGCATCAGGATAGCTATATTTAGCAGATTCGTTTAGACCACCTCTATCTTGTGGTATGTGTCTGTATATTTCAAGCTAATCTAAAATCCAGCCAGTGTATCCTTAACATTGTTTTTCTGTCTCTTGTGGTCACTGCGACATCTGTTCTGATAAAAGGACATTTTACTGTGTGTTTGGCCAAAGCCATCGCTTCATTCTTGAGAGCTTTCTGGGCAGCTGGGAAAATGTTGGGAAAGACCTGGAGACAGCAATGGGTAAGAATTCCTTTTGATAGAAACAAGTGAGGGAATTTTCATCTTAAACTACTGTTTCTTAGCAGATGAATGAAGGAAAAGAAAATTGCGTTAATAGTAACAAATGCAATGAGAGTGAAGGAAAGAGCTTCACAATGTTTTACAGAAAGTTGTTTTGAGGGATTGACATTCAAGAATGTGTTTGTAACTGTTGGTGGTGGTGTTGTTGTTGTAGAATATCCTGTTTGTGCTTTAGTAAAATTAGCTATTTCATGGTTTTTGCTGGCTAACCTAACTCTTAAATTTATTTTAATATGACAATAGTTTTATCAAAATCACTGTTAAATGGCTTAGTACTCCGAGACAACAACTGGCTAAAGGAGAGGTTATAAAATAAGTTTATCCTACATTTATTGCAATTGATTATTCTCTGAAGCAGGATGATGGTATCAACACAATGCTAGTTGTATTATAGTGAGAGAAAGAACTTTCTCTCACTACCATGTGCAGCGAAAGAACTTTGCCCAAGGCAGGAGTGGGTTAGGGTTGACTGATGCTGGGTTGCAATGGGCTACTGACCCTTCCTGAATTAAATGCAGTTCTCAGATAATGTCTAATGGGTCTCCTTTGGTGAGTCCAGTTGTTTCTGTATGTGCGCACATGAATTGTCAGCCCACATATACATCATTGAAAATGGGTGACTAGGGAGAGGAAAGACAGGTAGTCTTCTGGGCCAGTTCAGCCCTGCTGATAAGGCTTTTGACAGTAGTGGTGGCATTGTCGGCAGTAGCAGTGAAACACAATTGCTGATAGTTTTTCACCAGCACCTTTGTCTGTAATTTGAGCAATAGGCTGGTTGGGGCAGCAGGCTGCAGTAGAGAGGCCAGCAAGTTGAGGATGAGCTCTTCAGGATGCATAGTGACAAAGAGGGGAGCTTTGATTTGGCAACTTATGCAGTGGTAAAGGAAAAGTGCAGCAGACATGGCAGAATGAGCAGTAGTTAATTTCTGCTGTAAGTGTGTGTGCATTTGAGAGACTGAGTCTGAGTGTTCCTCTGTCATTGTTTGAGTGTGTGTGTGTTAATGAGAGTCTTTCTGTATCTTATATTCACACAAAGGTGGATATGATAATTTAAACAAGTACAGCGTAATCAAGGTCAAGGATATGGTTTTCCCAGTTGCAATGTATGGCTGTGAAAGCTGGACCATAAGGAAGGCTGAGCGCCAAAGAATTGAGGCCTTTGAATTGTGGTGTTGGAGGAGACTCCTGTGAGTCCCTTGGACCGCAAGGCGATCAAACCGGTCAGTCTTAGAGGAGATCAACCCTAACTGCTCTTTAGAAGGCCAGATACTGAAGATGAAACTCAAATACATTGGCCACCTAATGAGAAGGAAGGACTCCCTGGAGAAGAGTCTAATGCTGGAA